>NC_047050.1:8928794-9269076 GCF_011762595.2 Tursiops truncatus | reverse complement strand
CTTTGCTAAGTGTTTCAAGTGCATTACCACTTAATGGCTACACCAAAGCTTATGACATATGACTATTAATTTTTCCATCTTACAAATTATTTTACTGTGTCAGAGAGGTGACATAGCAATGCCCAAGTGTACACATTTTGTCAGCAGTGAAACAGGGATTCCAATCCAGGATATCTGAAGATAAAAGCTGTACTTAGAACCACCATTGCTTCTATGCATAAAGATAGTTACTATAGCATCAATTTTTAAAAATAAATTTACTTATTTAATTTATTTATTTTTGGCTGTGTTGGGTCTTCGTTGCTGCGCGCGGGCTTTCTCTAGTTGCGGCGAGCGGGGGCTACTCTTCGTTGCGGTGCGCGGGCTTCTCTTTGCGGTGGCTTCTCTCGTTGTGGTGCACGGGCTCTCGGTGCACGGGCTCAGTAGTTGTGGCGCACGGGCTTAGTTGCTCCGCGGCATGTGGGATCTTCCCGGACCAGGGATCGAACCCATGTCCCCTGCATTGGCAGGTGGATTCTCAGCCACTGCACCACCAGGGAAGCCCCCTATAGCATCAATTTTTATAGAAAAAAATTAGAAACAGCTTATTTGTCTAGAAATAGGAAAAGCGTTACTTAAATAATGGTACATCCATTTGATGAATTATAGCATCAATATTAAAGCTCACAATGTTTACAAAAATTGTATTATGTCAGTGAAACAAAACGGGGTGCAAATTATTTAGAGAGCATATTAGCAGTTATGTTTAAAATAAAATTATTCATAGAAAGAACCTGAAAGGAAAAATCACAATTGATAACACATCTCTAAAAGCTATGTGCAGAAAAAAAAAAGAGTTTTGCATGAAAGAAACTTGGCAGGAAAAATGTCTATATTAACAACACATCCTTGGGTAGGGAAAATACTGATGGGGTTGTTCTTTGCATCCTTAACATTTTAAACCTTAGAAAAAAGCCGATATTACTTTGATGTGAAAGACTTATACCTGTGTCAAAAGTTTAAAAGTGTGTGTTTATTGTACTATTCTTTCAACTTTTATGAAAGTTTGATTTTTCTTCCTCAAAATAAAAATTTGAGGGGAAAAGGTTAAGTATCCAAATGACTCATTGATTTTTCAAAAGCACATTTATATGTGATTGGGGAAGATATTTTCTGTGTCCTGCTTATGAAAGATGTAGGTATTTCTTAAAATACTTGGCCTAAACTACAAGGTGCAACCTTTTTAGAGACCTTTTCTTAATCTAGGGACAGTGAACTATAAAGCAGGCTATTGTGTTGATGGAATAATTTTGAAAATAAAATCACACTTTAGGTATTGCTGTAAGTTTAGCAAGTGTTCAAAGAAGGGGCTTGTCGATACGATTACATATTGATTTATGCTTTGTTATTAACAAGACATTTTCTTTATTTTCAAAGGATTCCTTTCCATTAAAAGTTCGTGGTATCCATTTGATAAACGAGCCAATAATTTTCCATGCTGTCTTTTCCATGATTAAACCATTTCTGACTGAAAAAATTAAGGAACGGGTAAGTAAAACATATTCAAGTCACTATTCTTCTGCACCAAATGTTCCACTCCTTTGTTATTTAAAAATTGCTCTCTTATTTCCGCCCCTCCCCCCAACACATACAGCATTGTCCCAGTGTTTTGAATATTTATCTAACAACCCAACTACTTCTATAAAATTTCTTTTTAGTTTTGAAAAATCAAGTTAGTGAGGCTGTGGAAAAACTGGACCTCTAACACATGGCTGGTGAAACTGCAAAATGATATATTCCCTGTAGGGGGCAGTGTGGTCATAGTTATCAAAATCACAGCCTTCACATTTCTGGGATTTTTATCCTACAGATATACATGCTCATAAACAAAATTACATATACAAGGGGATTCATTGTAGCAAAATATGGGAAACCACCCAGTTTTCATCATGAGGGAGCTGGTTAAATAAACTGTGATGCACCTACACAATGGAACACAGTAAGATTTGCAGGATGTATTGTGAAGGGAAATAAGAACATGCAGAATCGTGTTTACACTATCTTTTGTATAAAAAGGGAAGAAATCAGAATATATAGTTATATGGGCATAAAAGTTATTTTTAAAGGATGTGCAAAGAAACAACCAAAGTGGTTACCTCTATGGAACAAAAGAGAGGTACGGATGGGGTAGCTGAGGATATGGTTGGGAGCAAGACAGCTCACTGTGGACCTTTTATCTTGTTTTGATTTCTAGCCATGTGAATGTATTACCTATGTAAATAATAAACATGCTTAAATTAGACACGTGTAACTGAAAACCATAGTACCCAAGGTATGTGACTTAATGTCGTTAGTTAAAGCAAATAGATTTGATTTTTTTTTAAATTAATTAATTAATTTTATTGATTTATTTTTGGCTGCGTTGGGTCTTCATTGCGGTGAGTGGGCTTCTCATTGTGGTGGCTTCTCTTGTTGCAGAGCACGGGCTCTAGGCATGTGGGCTTCAGTAGTTGTGTCATGCGGGCTCAGTAGTTGTGGCTTGCAGTCTTAGTAGTTGTGGCTCGCTGGCTCTAGAGCACAGGCTCAGCAATTGTGGCGCACGGGCTTAGTTGCTCCGCAGCATGTGGGATCTTCCCGGACCAGGGATCGAACCCGTGTCCCCTGAATTGGCAGGCAGATTCTCAACCACTGCACCACCAGGGAAGCCCAATTTGATGTTTTTTACCTATCTTGCAGAGTCTTATCTCAGGTGAATATCAATATTACTTGGGATTTTTCAAGTGTTGACAATAGAGTGTGAGTTCCCAAACTGGCAACCAGTCTTCTGCATGAATCTGTAGAGGATAATTTTTAGAGCATTTATTTAGACAAACGTTGGCAACATCTAATGCATGAACACAAACAGGTTTTAAAGGTATTGACAATTTAAATCTCAAAAACTATTTAAATAGAAATACTGGTAATGTGAGTGATAATAGCATATTTGGAATGTTACAAAGTATATTCTTTCATACTAAGAAAATGTAACATCTTGCATCTGGTCAGAAAATGACGACTCTAGAGCTTCTTTTGAGGTTTTCCAGTAGGTATTTCTGTCTGTCTTCAAGAAGAACTGCCCCTATGGAAGATTCTTTTATTCTTATAAAAGCCGGGTTTTTTTGTTTATTCTTTTTTTCCTCTCTTCAGTATAGCTTGACAATAGCTGGCCATCTTCTGTTGAACGCTGACAGACATAAAAATAAGTATTTCTATTTTGGGTTATATTCTGGACCAAAAAAATGAATACAGCAATAAACTGAACCTAATAAACAGGAGAACATGAGCAAGAAGAGAAGAAAAATTTTAAATTGAGAAGTGAAGCATTTCAATGAAAGTTAATTGACATGAAACAGACTTGCCAAAATGGGGAAGGCAGGGAGGACCAAATCTAGCCACTTTCTCCCTTTAAACATTTTGGCAGTACTCTATGAATGATTTTATTTCTCCCTTCCTGAAGAGATGGTTGAATTTCTTTTCAATTAGCTGGTAATATTTCAAACATTTCAGAAAAAAATCAAGGATTGGGACTGTAAGGTTCCTGAGTGCAAAGAACTTGTTTCATTCATCTTTCAGTCTTCATATCCTAAGCACATAGTAGGTGCTTATTAAATGATTGTTGAATGTACAGATGAAGCCTAGCAGATGAGTAAAGGTATTTATGTATTTATTTTTAACAAGATGTGCTTTTAATCAAAGGTTCCAAGTCTTTATTTTAACTTCAGGACATTATATGATCAATTTTTATAGTTTAAAATGTTCAAAAATTTAAAGTTCTCAACACAACAACTATCATAATTTCTCTTAATTTTTTATTAGCCAAGACTGTCTGTCAACTGTACCACATAAATTATTCCCTGCGTACCTGATTGTGTGCTCAGATATATGCTTTTATTTAATATGAACTAATAAAAGGAAGAACATTTTTATCATCTACAGAACCATCCCAGGATATTCAATCTTTTGCTAAGAATCACCTGTACATTAGGGAATAGAATGTATAAAATGATTTTATTTAGAGTTTTAAAAATCTACTTTTGAAAGAAAAAAGAATGGCTTTTTGTAAATATTGTATAGTTACAAGGATGCAAATATAAGAGAACAGTAAATTGATCAGATTCAGAAGCAGCACAATCTAAACATAAGTATAGTTATTAGCTTCATAAGCAGAGGAATAAAGGATGTATCGGTAGTATCTATACATGTGCTCCTATCTTAGAAGTGATGAGAGCATCTTATCTTACAGTGTTGATTTTCCATTGGAAATGCATTTGATATACTGAGAGGCAGAGGGCATACCTTCTAAAACATTTTGGCTGTTTCAGATTCATATGCATGGGGACAATTACAAACAAAGGTTACTTCAGCATTTCCCAGACATTCTTCCAGTGGAATACGGTGGTAAAGAATACTCCATGGAGGACATTTGTCAGGAGTGGACAAATTTTATAATGAAGTCTGAAAATTATCTCAGCAGCATTTCACAGACCGCTAAAGGAGAAGAAGTTATTTAATGTGAGAGACTTCCTAATTAAAAATACATGAGTAAGATCCTACCTGGTTATATGAATGAAAGAAAAAGAATCATTAAACTAATGCTTTTCCGATTGATTTTTTTCAATGTAAAAATCTTCTAACTTGAGCAACATGGATATTTGGGAAATTTCTTTACTTTTTAAATATCTTTTCTTTACCTTTAAAGTAATTAAATATTATTATACCTTAAAAGCATAGAAGAGGTTCCTGATTTTTGCACTTGGAAGAAAGTTATCTCTAAAGTATCTTTCCACGCGCACTTCGGTGTGTTTCTCAAAAGTTTTATTTTAAACAACTTTTCTGGTCACACTGGTTTGATTATAAATGAATAAATATTCACTGAAAAGAAATATTAGCACAAATCAACTGATTATAAAAATCTATTCACACTCATTTTGGGTGCGTGTCAGATAGACTATAATTCAGATTAAAATCTGAATACAGTTTTATATAGTTATTTCTGTGGGCCAGCAAGGTAGTTCACCTCAGGGAAATTCTATTTTACCATATTTGCACAATAGAAACTTTTGATTGAAGAGTCTGTACGCCATAAACTCTTATGTGTAGCATCAATAGGTATCTATGAAATTATTCATGTTGATACAGTTAACTACATAGAGATTCAGAGGTGGAATAATATTTGGTTGCCATATACGTGGACTCTATTTTTTAATTGAACAGTAACACAACTGCACAAGGGAGAGGAAATGTTTACATTTTAAAATCACTGTCAACTACATCTGGAACTTTTCAGATTATGCATGAAGAAATTTGGGTTTTACTGTATTATCAGAACATTCTAGCCAAATCCTACAATTCATATTTACTTAAAAAAAATCAGGAGTTAAAATGTGCTGTTTGTACTGTAGCTTTGTTAAAGCATATTTCATTTATTGAGAAAGACATGTCAGTATAGCTTTCAACTTATGACAATTTTTATAGTATTTTATAATTTTTAAATTTTATTTTAAACTTAAAAATGAAAGAACACAGTATACAAAATTTGTTAAACATTTTTTAGCTTAGTTGGGTTTCAACATTAATCATAAAATAGTATCTTTGTGAAAGAATATGTAATGGGTGTTTTTCTTTATAAGAAAATTATTCTAATCAGATGAGCTGATACTTATGATTCTCTGTACATGTATCTGTGAAAAATTGGGAGTGATTGTGAATGTTCTTTAGAGAACGTGTTTGATTTTGATTTAGCATTGGGAAGGTAACTTTATATTATAAATTTAATTTAAAATATTAGATCATGCCTGTTTTCTAAAAAATGTTAAAATCTTCTTTACAAAATCATACAATTTAAAATTGTATAATTAAAAATGACAGCAGAATAAAACTATTTAAAAAGTATAAATAATAGCAACAACAAAAAGTTCTAGTTTACCCAACTTTTATTCCTAGAAGGTTTACATCACAAAGTTCCACTTCATTCACATTTGGGTGCTTAAAACACTTTCTTCTGACTCTGTGAAGGAATGATTACTTTAGCACAAGAATAAAGGATAGTATTTTAAAATCTTTTAAATATGATTCACTGGTGATGTTACTGACAGTAAATAGAATTAAAATAAGTCAATCAGTAGAAGTACATTTCATTATAGGACTTTGAATATTTTATGAAATGCAGCGATTCACTGAAGAACATTCAAAGAACAATGTAAAATGAACGGGCAGTTTTATAAGGTGGCAAAATAAATAGCTATTGAATTGTCCCTATTACTTTACTGTAATTGCACCAGAGGTGCCTTTTAAAAGATTAACTCTAACGTGTGCTCATTGTGTTACTGAACTGCCCGATAATTTATTTGTTTTAATATTGTTCAAAACAAAATAAAGATCTTTCACGCAAACTATAGCTGTTTGTTTTTCATTTTTAAGTATGAATATTAGGCATTCTTTTTCAAAAACTGCTTTTCCTTACAGAAGAGGTTAAGAAAAAAGTATCGCATCTAGCTGTCCATTACAAAAATGCCAGTGTTTTCTTTAAACGTTTCAATTGCAGGCTGGCTTTCCTGCTGCTCAGTTCAATACCATCTTCCCCTGTCTTGTTGTGCTGAAAGGGACCCAAAATTAATTTCATAAAACTAAGCCATGCATACTTCAGAAGTTAAAACTTCTAAGTGAGAAAAGCCAGAGTATGTCACTAAATCAGATAATTGGATTCTGAAACTGCTATGAGCCCAGATCACGATTTCATTTGTCAAATTATGTTTTTCTTACAGAAATAACACGTTCTAGAGCAAAGAATATCTTGTCTCCCACCTAAATTAAGCCAGTAGCTCACGAAACAGGTCAGACATACAGACAAGCCCAAAACTCAACAAACTAGTAAGGCGGTGTTGTCTGAAACACTCCTTCCTGGCCTGTGTGTTGAATTTTGCCCCACCTAGATGCTGTGGAGGAATTAGGAGTTACAAAGGTTGAACTAGAATGATGGCAGTAAAATAAGGATTGGCAGCAGTGCCTCCCCACTAATGTTCTGGTTGGCAAGGGCACATCCCATCCTTCTCCCTCCCCCAGAGCTAGCACTTGATTGACTGCTCGCCTCTTCTCTATCCAAGTCAATCATATCAGTCTATTAAATATCTACTTTTGATAACACTGTACATTGAATTAAGTACTATAGTGAATAGAAAAACTAATTGGATGCTAACTAGAAGAGAGAAAATACTTATCCAAAATAGCCAGGTAGGACTTCCCGGGTGGCACAGTGGTTAAGAATCCGCCTGCCAATGCAGGGGACATGGGTTCGAGCTCTGGTCTGGGAAGATCCCACATGCCACGGAGCAGCTAAGCCCGTGCGCCACAACTACTGAGGCTGCGCTCTAGAGCCCGCGAGTCACAACTACTGAGCCCGTATGCCACAACTACTGAAGCCCGCATGCCTAGAGCCTGTGCTCCGCAACAAGAGAAGCCACCACAATGAGAAGCCCGCGCACCACAACGAAGAGTAGCCCCTGCTCGCTGCAACTAGAGAAAGCCCGTGTGCAGCAAGGAAGACCCAACGCGGCCAAAAATTAATTAATTAAAAAATAAATGGATATTTAAGGGAAAAAAACCAAAATAGCCAGGTAAAGTGCAGTACAGGTTTCTCCTGGTATCTGAGAGTAGAGCTTTCCTACCAAACCTTGCTTAAGCCAAAATGGGGTAACACTAACGGATGCACAAAATAAATAGAAAGCACAGGTGCTCATAGACACAGTTCAAAGCTATGGATGCTGGATGCTGAGATGCTAAGTGTGGTTCCAGGAAGGAGCTTGGCAGTGTCACTCTCACTGCTCTGGGTGGCGCTGCCTTTATAATGGCTCATGGCAAAACAAACACTGAGTGCTATTTTGGCCTTTAGCCTTTTTTTGTAAAAGCAAAAATCCTTGAGGGATTTCTTTCGGTTAGTGAAAACAGGTACTAATGTAGGTTTTTGCAAAAGTGAAGTGGTGTAAAGCAGCCTTTCGAAAAGCAGCGGATACCTGTATAGTGTAAGAACCTTTAGAGTGGTTGCAATAAAGTGCTTTAGGAGTTTCACAGAAGGAAAGATCATTTCCACCCAGGGATCTAGAGGATGTGTTTTTAGCGGAGGTACTATTTGAAGCACAGCCTGTAAGAAGAATGGACTCCCCCAGAGAGCAATCAGAAGTGAGGAGAGGGAGGCTGGTCCAGGCAAAGGAATAGCATGAGCAGAGACTCAGAGACCAGAAGGAGTAGGTCACGTCTGAGAAGTCGTACGTAGGCCTATATTTCTGGAGGGAGGGCAATGCTACAGAAGCGTGGGCCTTCTGCCTAGAAGGATGCTTGGGAAACAAAATATGGGAAGCCTTGAATGTCAGCTGAAGGGCACTCAAATGTATGAACTGCTTATTTTGTGCCAGGCCCTATTTTCGATTCACATACATGTGTCACTCAATCTTTGCGGAAAAAAAGAAGTAAGTGGCATTATGCCTGTTTTTACAGAAGAGAACTCAACTCTGAAAGTGTCCATTCCTCGCTCAGAATCACAGGGCTAGTAAATGCCAGAATCATACTGAACTCGGCCGGCCTAGCTGTAAAGTCCACGCTCTCTGCAACACCACCATGCTCCTAATAGACCCAATTCCACAGGCCACAGGGCTCAATGGCCACCAGGTTCTATCAGTCCTACCTGAAAATATCTGACCATGACCCATTTCTAAGGCTAATCATCTCTCATCCTACCTGCTGTCATAGCCTCTCTTGTTGGACTACCAGCTTCTCACTGGTTCTGCCTTTATATACCCCTCCACTGCTGCAGTTATTTTTCTGCAAGATTTCATTCTCTGAACTTTCGCCAGAGAAACACTGCACGCGGGTAAATTACTAATTGGCACCTGAGGCCCTTAACGATGAGGCCCAATCTGTTTTTCCATCCTTATATCGCAGGACTCCTAACCTCACGTATACGCTAGGCACACCAACCTTTTTTTTTTTTTAATTGGAGTATAATTGTTTTACAGTGTTGTGTTTCTACCGTACAGTGGAGTTCCCTCTGTTATACAGTAGGTTCTCATTAGTTATCTATTTTATACATATCAGTGTATATATGTCAATCCCAATATCCCAGTTCATCCCACCATTCCCTTCCCCCCTTGGTGTCCGGCTGTTCTCTACATCTGTGTCTCTATTTCTAGGCACACCAACCTTTTCCAAAAATATCACCCTTTCTACACAAGACCTCTCAGAATCAGCAGCAAGGGGGAGGAGGAGGGGGAAGGGGCAAGGGAGATGAAGTGTGTGTATTTTGTATCCTGGCCAAAATTCCTCAGAAATTACTCTAATCCCTACATTGTTCGGAGACAAATTATGTTTGTTTGACGAGATCAGCAAACACAGACCTTTCTCTTCTGCCCAAACCTGCTCACAAGGTCTCCAGTTTCCTGCTCTACGGCTCTTGAGTAATTAGCTATGATTAGAACCACTTGTCGTGACTGGTTAGGCAAGGTTACAACTCTTTGTCCTCCTGAAACTTGTTGACTGAGGAGAAAAGCATTTCCGTTCGGATACCTGACTGAGACTTCTGCTTGCAGAACAACCCCCAGAAGCCACTGTTCACCCCTTTCCATGAAGGTCTGAGGCAAAACCTCGTGAGTGAAACACCCTGATAGTCAGATCCAGGGAGCTGTCTATATTGCAACAGCCAGAATAATCAACCTCTTTACTTGTCCAGTTTTTGTTGTTGATAGAAGCCTCCCAATATTCCCTGACAGGTAGGCAGGTGCCCCGTCTGGAGTCAACAGAGAAGTTCTGGGGAAGGTTGTGAGCAACTGTTTTACCTCAGCTGGACTCAGCCCATGGCCACGGGAATGTTACACAGAACTGATGTGTCTGGGCCTCCCTTGGCGGACTCTGACCTCACTCAATCACTGTGTCAGACTAACTTTACTCCTGCACACCCAACACACATATACACATAGTACAGCACCAATGAAGAAGATATTCTAATGGCCAACAGATGCATGAAAAGATTCTCAACATCACTAATTATCAGGGAAATGCAAATCAAAACCACAATGGGATATCACCTCACGCCTGTCAGAATGGCTATCATCAAAGCAATGACAAATAACAAGTGTTGGCAAGGATGTGGAGAAAAGGGAACTCTCATGCGCTGTTGGTAGAATGTAAATTGGCACCGCTACTATGGAAAAATGTATGGAGAGTCCTCAAAAATTTAAAGTAGAATTACCATGTGATCCAACAATTTTACTTCTAGGCATTTCTCCAAATAAAACAAAAATACTCTTCAAAAAGATATGTGCACCCCAATGTTCACTGTAGCATTATTTACAATACCCAACACGTGCAAGCAACCTAAGTGTCCTCTGACAGATGAATGGATAAAGAAGATGTGGTATACATATACAATGGAATATTACTCAGCCATAAAAAAAGAAATATTGCAATTTGTGACAACATGGATGGATCTAGAGAGTATTATGCTAAGTGAAATAAGTCAGACAGAGAAAGCCAAATACTGTATGATCTCACTTATATGTGGAATCTAAAATACAAAACAAACAAAATGAAAACAGACTCAGATACAGAAAACAAGCCAATGGTTGTTCAGAGGGGAGGGTGGTGGAAGGGCAAAATAGGTGAAGAGGGTTAAGAGGGACAAACCTCCACTTAAATAAGAAATAAGGAGGGAGGGAGGGAGGAAAAAAAAAAGAAAAGAAATAAGCCATGCAGATGTCATATACAGCATAAGTAATAATATTGCAATAACTTTGTAGGGAGACAGATGGTTATTAGACTTACTGTGGTGAACATTTTATAATGTATGCAAATATCAAATAACTATGTAGCACAGCTAAAACTAACATAATATTGTATATCAACTATATTTCAATACAAAATTAAAATAGAAGTCTTTTCTTCTAACTCCCATCTATGGGTCTCCTATTTCACCCTTCTTTTTAGATTATTATTACACATTTCTGCTTCTTCGTATTTTTAGTAACATTTTATGTTGGTCATTGTGTTTAACTAATAGAGGCTCCAGGTAATACCTCCCATCAAGTGATGACTCTTCCTTTCTTTTGTCAGATAGCATGAAAGGCAAGAATCCAATCAGGTCTTGAGCTGGGCTGCAGACTTAGGAGGATTCAGTTCATCTCTGGTTCATTCCCATTCTTCAGGATTGGTCCACTTGGGTTTTTGATTGGTACCCTGGATATTTTCTTTTTTCTTAGCCTTGAAAATTCTGCCTTTTGCAAATCTAAACTTAGTTCCTACCCTTTGCAGATTCAAAATATGGCAAGTGTCTGGAAGTGGAGTTCTGCTGTATGTTTGTTTCAGGCTCCCTCCCCCTCCGATGGGACTTTATCTCCAATGTTCTGCAAGACAACTCAATGTTTCACTCCCTTTCCTACTCAGCCTTTCTAGTCTCTGGTACCATTCCAGAACTCGGCACATGTCACGTGTGCTGAGCTATGAGCATGTACTTTATATTTTCCAATATTTTTCCCAGTTCTACACAACTGCAAACAGTTCCACTGATTTTTCTTTTGGGCTAAGTAGTATCTCTGTTTGGGTTAAGATATATCTCTGTATTTCTATCTTACCTATGTGTATATGTATAGATATTTACCACTTATATCCCATTTTTGTCCATTTCTGTTCTTGGGCTGTAAACTTCTGGTCTAGATTTGATATGTACACAGTATTATCTAACACTTGCTTAAGGATATTTAATTTTAATTTGGAGCTTGGTCTTATGGTTTTGTTTGCTTGTTTGTCTGTTTCCTTGGGGGAGAATTTTCATTAGGTGAAATGTTACCATTCACCTTCTCTGTTTTCTTCTGAGTAGTTTTGTGTTGGTTTGATTCTTTTTAAAATAGGCCTTTTGGGGAATTCCCTGGCAGTCCAGTGGTTACGACTCTGTGCTTTCACTGCTGTGGGCCCAGGTTCGATCCCTGGTCGGGAAACTAAGATCCCACAAACCGCATGGTGTGGCCAAAAAAAAAGAAAAAAAAACAAGGCCTTCTGTAGACCCTTCCTAGTTGCAAGTGTTTTATTGTGCCAGTACAGTGAAGTGCAATTCCTCTAACAGACGCTTTTCGTGGTGGCAGCTGTGTGTATGTGGAGGTGAGGTGGGGCTGCTGGCATGACTTCTCTTCATTTTTCCCCTTACCTCCTCCTTTCCCTTCATCGTCGTGCCTTTAAAGGACACTACCCCCTTGTCAATGCAGTTGCGTCCCCCTCAGAAGCAATGCTTATCTGAAGCTGCCACCTCTGGCTCCTTCCTGAGAGCCAGTATTATAACCTTCCGAGACCCAGGCTGTGTTCAGTCTTTTGGCACTTAATGTTTGACATTTTCTCTCAGGGTATGATTTTGCCTATGCTATGTCTATATCATCCACTACTCTTTCCTCTTTTTCCAAGATTCTCTGAAGCCCTGCATCTTCTACTCTCAGCATCTAGAGTCTTGCAGCAGTGGAGGAAGCTTGCTCCTGCTGGAGTTTGCTCCTTACCAAATTTTCTGGTAATTTGATGTTTGTGATACCCTCCAACTCCTAGTATCGCATGAATCATGTGTAACTTTATTTGTACTCTTTGTACACCTCATGGGTTTTTTTATTAAGATGTGGGGACAGATTCTGGTTCAGGCCGTTGACATCCTCTGGACCTCAGCATAACTTATCTGTTGTTTCATTTCTTTAAAGTTAATTAATTAATTGATTGATTAATTAATTTTTGGTTGCATTGGGTCTTCGTTGCTGTGCACAGGCTTCCCCTAATTGCGGAGAGCAGGGGCTACTCTTTGTTGCAGTGCGTGGGCTTCTCATTGCGGTGGCTTCTATTGTTGCAGAGCATGGGCTCTAGGCGCGTGGGCTTCGGTAGTTGTGGCTCACGAGCTCTAGAGCACAGGCTCAGTAGTTGTGGCACACGGGCTTAGCTGCTCCGTGACATGTGGGATCTTCCAGGACCAGGGGTCGAACCTGTGTCCCCTGCATTGGCAGGCGGATTCTTAACCACTGCACCACCAGGAAAGTCCCTGTTATTTCTTATTAAAAGAAATTTAACTCTGTTCATAAGCAGCTCCAACTTATTAATTTTCATGCATCATAATTATCTATTATACAATTTATTCATTCTTTTATTGATAATGATGTAAGTTGCATGTAATAATTCACTATTACAAAAAAATGCTACAAAGAACATACTTGTATATATTTATTCACACACGCAAGCCTTTTTCTAGGGTACATACCTAAGTCTAAAAAGTGTTTGTGTTACAGAATATGTGCATCTTCACCGTTACCAGATATTGCCTAATTGCTCTCAAAAACAGTTGTAATACTTTACAGTTCTACCAGCAGTGTTAAGAGAATTCTTATTTCTCTACACCCTTGACTTAGGTTCACATTTTTGTCATACTGATGGATGTGACATATTATCTTGTCTTTAATCTGCATTTCCCTGATGACTAGTGAAGGTCTGCTTTGTCTTTTCATATTCTTTTCCAATTTTTCTATTAGGTTGTTTTTCTTCCTTGTTGATTTTAGTTCTTCAGTATGTGCTAGAAATGAACACTTTTGAAATTCTGTATTTTGTAAATATATCTTCCAAGTTTGTGCCTTATCTTTAATTTACTTAGTTACACAGAAGTTTTCAAATTATAACATCATTAAATCTACGTTTTTTTCCACTAAGATGTCTTTTTTAAAATATAATGTTGTATGAAATCCTGCTGACCACCAAAGTCATGAACATACACTCCTATATTTTCTTATCGAAGTATAATATTTTGCCTTTTACATTTACATCTTTACTCACCTGGAGTTTATTTTTGTATTTTTGCCAGGTAATACTTTAATTTTTTCCTATGTGGAGAGTCAATTTCTCCAGTACCACAAATTCACACTTACAAGGGTTCTGTTCAATTGTGTTCAAAACCAGATGAGAATGTGAGGCCTTTCACAACATCTTTTACCGCACCCATGGAGCTTATCACTCATCATGCCCTTCTACAGCAGCATTATTTTCTTGCCAAACCAGACTACATATTGCATTCACTCTTCTTGAAATACGTTCTCTCCACAAGTCCTGTTCTCTTTTTTCCTTACTAAATTGTAAACTTATGAAAACAGACTTTGTCCAATTCGTCTTTGCATCCTCCATACTTGCCATTGAGTTGATTTTCAAACACTCTTCAATTTTATTCTGAATTTGACCCTTATAGGTGGGAACGCTCACCTAGTATAAGCCAAATCTTTATATTTTGGTTTTCACTTTGTCTTTCATCTACTTTCCCACCAAAATATGCCTAGTGTTTCTAAATCTCTTTTAAAATTTTAAACAGAAACCTCAAAAAACTTCTAATGACTAGGAACCCAAGTCATCCTTTCTGCCCCGTTTGTAGGACACTCTGTGCTTGGGGTCAACATTGAAGTTAGGAGGCACCGTCTGCGGGCCTGGCCTGGCCTTGCCCCTTTGCCGCGATGCCAGCGGTGGGCCGACCCAGCTCGGGGCTGGGGCGGTGCGTCCGTGGACGTGTTCGCATCCATCGTCCTTCCCTTGTCTTCCCTTCGTATCGTCCATAAGCCTCGACCCTGAACACAAATGGCAAGATGTGGAAATTACCTCCTAAGTCACCGTACATCCTTGTATGGAACGCTGGGGTGTCAAACTTGGCTGCCAGCCTTCCTAAAAACGATTTTAGCAGCTCCCGACGATTTTAGGCAGGGGCTGCCGATGGCGCAAAGTTCTCAGGCGACTTCTAGAACCTCTCGCCAGCTTCCCCTGCTGCCAGGTTACCATTTCGGTCAGGCAGAGACCCTGCGGTTCCCCTTCGACCGCTGGACCGGGCGCCCCAGTTAGCTCTGGGTGACTTAAGGTCACGTCGAGAAAACAACTGAAAGGGCAGATTCGAAGACGCGGAGACCGCCCCGTGCCCACCCGGCACTTTCCCGAGTCTCCGCAGGCGCGGCGGGGCGCGGCGGCGGCGCCGTGATGGGGCGAGCAGGGTCTCTGGTACCCAGGAGCCGCCCGGCCCCGGCCCCGCCCCGGCCCCGCCCCGGCCCCGCCCCGCGGCAGCCGCGCGCACGCGCCGGGACAGCTTTTCCCATAGGCCCCTGCGGCGGAGCACCGCCCTCGCCTTAAGCCCTGGATCGGCCGGGAGGCCGGGGTTGAGTCACTTGGCTGCGCGCCGGCCGTGCCTTTGAAAGGCGGCGGGAGGCGGCGAGCGCGATGGCGAGCTTGGGTCTTCTGCTGAGAGTGCTGGGCCTGGTCCTTTGCGGGGCGGCGAGCCTTGGGCTGTCCGCTTCTCCCGCCCCCACCTCCAAGAAGCCCATCATCGGTGAGGAGGCGGCGGGGGCCGGGGGCCGGGGGCCGGGACCGCGGTGGGCGCTTCCAGCAGCTGCGCTCCGGCGGCTGCGTCCTGTCCTAGAAGACCCAAGTTCAGGGTTAGGATGTGTGCCTTCCTGTGTAGCACAGGGGCCAAGCCATCATTTGGATCGTGCTGAAATATAGCTAATTAATGCCTCGTTGATTTCCTCAACTCCAAGGCTCTTAAAATTGGAAGGGAGGAAGGTGCACTGTGAAGAATCCTGCGGATGGTTTAATTGTTTGTACTTAGCTAGGAATTTCTACTGATTAAACGAATTCTATACATGCATTATCTTTATTAAAATTTCACCGGCTGAGGGCGCATTTCGAGGAACGATGCATTATAACGTATAAAAATCGAATTGGCTAGATAATCAAGAAATAATGGTATACCTTGGTCTTAGTCATCTCCAGCAGAGGAGGGCAGCAGCGGCTGGTGTGATCCTAATGGCAGTTCTGTTCGGTGTTAAAGTGAAGCATGTCATTTTTCGTTTTCGACAAATGTATGTTTTAAAAAGAGAGTAAAATCAATTTGCATTGCCAGAATAGACATTTGATACTGGGCAGGGGAAAGCAACCCAGGAGAAATCGGCCCGGATTTTAAATTTGCAGAAAGTAACTTGTGTGTGGACAGGTAAAATGGTCTCATTTTAGCTGTAGTGTTATGCCTTTCATATTGTTTTTTGTGTGTTCCCCCCACCCCGAAGATGGGCACTGTATTGTGTGACTAAACAGAAAGTAGATGAGCATTTTTTCGTGTATATTGGTAGTGCCCAGTTTTCAAATGTGTTGTGTATCAGTATTTGGAACCCGGAATGCCTTATTTTATAAGCTACTTAAAATAGTGGTTAGAATCTCCCAGGGGAACTAACTCAAAGTATAATCTCATGTAGTGTGCTGGGAATTGTGGGTGCAGAGGGGAGGGAAAAAGGGAAGAAGAGGAGTGATTGTTTTCCCTTTGCTAGAAACAGTGGTTTCTAGGAAACAAGTCCAGGGTCAAGTATAGAAAAAGTAAGTAAGCTTTTGGTTTACCCTGATCCGTTAAGACAGAATAGTTAACTGAATACCTGTGTGCAAGGCACTGAGTTAGGAGTGCAAAGGATCAACGAAAAGAAGCCGCGAAATTCATGAGATGGCCTCAAAGTATGGGTAGAATTTTGGTCCCATTTTGAGGGGCGGGGAATATAGCCGAGCTCTTGTCCCAGGATGGAGAGGGGGCGGGGGAGAAGTTGGTGGAACTTACCTACTCTAATGTACTTTCCTCCTTTCTAGTACCTTGTGTCCACATGTCCCCAGCCCGCCTTTGTGGCACCTCATCCTTGCCTGTCCTGTAACCACTCCATTTCCTATGACACTCCCTAATTATTTCCCTGCTAACTGTTATTGTCCTTAATAAGGGCGATCTTCCCGCTCCATGAGGAGAAAAGCAGTCTTACTGAACAAAGTTTGGCATGTGGCATATATGTTAACTGAGTGCCTGATGAATACCAGTTATTGTAAGAAGCTGGGGATGCAGGTGACTGACTGATAAGGACGGCCCTGCCTGTCAGGTGGCCTGCAGAGACACTGAAGGTGTTCCAAATGGTGAAGTAGTGAGCGATACAGGCACAGGTATCCTCTCCGGAGAGATGTGTTTTGATGTGTCCTGGATGCCAGTGCTGTGCTGGGGCTGAGGTTTCAGGGCTAAGAGGCAGCCAGAGCGGTAGGTGGGCCCGAGCATCAGGGTCTGTAGAGTTTGTGAAAGTTTAGGAACCCATCGAAGTGCTCAAGCAAGGAGGTACCCCCTGCTGCTTTGATCTCTCTCTCTTCTCTCTCTGATTTCCTTTGCTGTCACTTTGTCCCCTTGCCAACACAGGACTCTAGTCACAGGCACTCCTTGCAGCGGGACAGGCACAGAGCCGACTCGGGGCCTTTGCACTTGCTATTCCCTCATCCTGGAACCGTCTTCCTCCAGATACCCGCATGTGGCTGACTCCCTCACCTCTCTGAAGTCCTGCCGACAGTGTCATGTTCTACCTTCTGAGAGAGGACTTGCCTGGCCACCGCATTTAAGAGACTTTCTTCTTTCCTGTAGATTGGAACTTACCCAATCCTTCCTTCCCCAAACACACACCTTCTTCTGCTGCTTTACTTTTCTTCTCGGCTCTTACCACCAGCCATCACACTATTGTTTACCCTTTTGATCTTGTTTACTGTGTTTCCTCTCTTCTCTCCCTTCCGCACACTGGAATTAAAGCCCACAAAGCAGGGATTTGGTTTGTTCAGTTCACTCATGTGTCCCCAGCACCTAGTTCAGTGCCTGGTATATAGTACGATTCAGTAATATATGCCAAAACAGTGAATGGTGATGTCATCGGATTTCTTTCCATGTGGAGAACTGGATGGAGTTGGAAGGCAGTTGCTTAAGAAAGGATGCAGAGAGACCTTTTAAGGGGCTATTATAATAGTCTGGGGTCGGGGGGACGCAAGATATTAGTTGCTTGGATCAAGGTGGTGGTGATGATGTTGGAGAGATATGGATAGAAGATATTTTCACTCCTTTACTTTGTTGTCAAGGAAACGATGTGCCTTAGAGTGTGTGTGTGTGTGGGAAGGGAGAGGCCTCCTTCTAGATTGAAGGATCTGTACTCTGAAGTTGATTCTAGCTTTTGTGAAAAAGGCTGGTACTATGGTAGACCTACTTGGGGGGCTTATTTGGCCTCCCTAATGAGGCAAGAGAGAAGGCTACTTAAAACTCACATCAGCCTCCACTACTCCTTTCCCAAATTCTATAGACGTGCTTTCAGGAGAAGTTTCATATTTAATTCTGTGAATTAAATGAGTAGAGTAGTGACATTTCTAGGATGATGTGTTTCAGTTTCTGAGCAGGAAAAAAGGAAATTGCTTGAAAGTGAAACTTCTTTTTTTTGTAATTTAGGAATATTAATGCAAACGTGCCATAGTGAGAACATGAAAATCCTGGGAAAATACTATATTGCTGCATCCTATGTAAAGTATCTGGAATCCGCAGGTGCAAGAGTTGTACCCATAAGGTATGATTCGATAGTGTTTACTCTGAGTAATACAAGCTGCAACTGCTGTTTTATCTCTAAAATTATCTTTTATCTCTAAAATGAATGCTTTCTCTCCTGTGATCACGTCATTCAAGTGTGTTCACATCACACCTGATTTTTGTCACACATCTAATGCTTAGGAGTCTCTCATTAAGTCGTTTAAGGTGTGAAGCTCTGTGCATCTG
Organism: Tursiops truncatus; assembly: GCF_011762595.2. NCBI lineage: Eukaryota > Metazoa > Chordata > Mammalia > Artiodactyla > Delphinidae > Tursiops > Tursiops truncatus. The sequence continues at coordinate 9,250,439 of NC_047050.1, read as the reverse complement.
TGATATCATTAGACATGAGGCATATGTATTAGACGGAGCATGAAATGAGTCACCTTTCCCCCAGCAAAGGTGATCCTCATCAGACAGCGTGAAAGTAATGGAGTGCAGGCATCTACAGCGGCACTTCATCCCGTAATATTAGGGTAAGGAAACACTTAGGGAATCAAGGAGTGTTCTAGAAGAGGACTTTTAAAACACCTTTGCGCTCTACTCTAGAAGTTTGGGGGCTTCCCTGGTGGCACAGTGGTTGAGAATCTGCCTGCCAACGCAGGGGACACGGGTTCGAGCCCTGGTCTGGGAAGATCCCACATGCCGCGGAGCAACTGAGCCCGTAAGCCACAACTACTGAGCCTGCGCGTCTGGAGTCTATGCTCCACAGCAAGAGAGGCCATGATAGTGAGAGGCCCGCGCACCGCGATGAAGAGTGGCTCCCGCTCGCCGCAACTAGAGAAAGCCCTCACACAGAAACAAAGACCCAACACAGCAAAAATAAATAAATAAATTTATAGAAGTTTGGAAATTACTACTACAGCAGTGTTGCTTCAGTATAAATGACAGGTATTGCAATTTTAAAGGAGGTACATTATTTTTGTGATATAATGACCTAGAATAAGAAAATGACTCATGTCATATTCATGACATGACGTAATAATAAATGATGCATGTCATTTTGATTTGGAAAGAGTTGAATTTTTTAACAGAAACCTTGTAAGTATTGATATTATCTTATCATCCAAAATTGGCTATATTTAGGGGTCTTCCAGCACCCTCACCTAATCCATTATAAGTGATTTCACACACAAAACACAACTGTTTGCTCTGGGCAACTTGTTTTTGTAAATAATTTCGCATTAAACAATTGTAACAAAGAAAAGTACTGCTCAAAAAGAACATTAATACTAAAAATGCAAATATTACAATTTTGAGAATGGTACCACCAAATGGTTTTATGTTTAGATTCATAAGGATTGTCTTTTTGCTTGATCTTTTACATTTAACTGTCTCTACTCCAAGATGAACGTTCGCTTTTGACATTAGTCTTCAATTTTATAGTAGCAGATCTAATTTTTCAAATGAAATCTTATTTGGAACCCAGGTAACAGCAGCATTTTAGAGCTGAGGCAGAGGCTCTGGACAGTCCTTAGGACAGTGTTGCAAAGTTTTGATCCTGGAAGCTTTTTCTGCAAGCTCTTCTTTTAGGACCTAGTGCTGATAACACAGGTGGGAGGTGGAGAGTGAAAAGGCAGGTAGGCCAGTGCAGAGATGGCTGCTAGGTGTGAGTAGGCGAGGTGTGAAGCGAGAAGGGCTTGTCTTAGAGCAGTGGTTGTAGGATCGATGGGTAAATATTCTTTAAAAAAAAATCAATAAGACCTGACGAGTAATAGAATGAAAGGGCACAGGGAGGAATGGATGAGAATGACAGAAGTTTTGAAATGGGAAATTTTGAAACTAGGGAAGTTTTGAAACTGATGATTTGGAGAATACTGGGACTTAAGCCTGAGATACTGAAACCGTGACTGTCAGCATTCAGGTTAATTTCCAGCTTGGGTTTCCAAAGTTCACTTGAAGGTATATTGCTCAGAATTAGAATCACGTGATCCTGTAAAAACAATGTAATGCATGGCAGCTTAATTCCCAGAGGAACCTGCAGAGGATTGCCTAATGTAGAACGAGACAAGTGATCACACCGGTAACATTGGATTCATTTCTGAATTTCGGGTGCTGGGGACCAACTTCTGCAGTTTAGAAGGAAAAGGAGGAGGATGGGAGACCTAATCCTGGAGCAGCTGAAGAAGTTTGTCTTTGGTGTCCTTCCGCCTTCTGTCTGCTGCCTTCGCCCTCGGGTGGCCGGTGCACTCAGGTTATAATGATCTTCCGCTGCAGGACTAGGGAGACCCACCGAGTGTCCCCCACCTGAGAGCTGGCACGTGGCTGCCCACAAGCTGCTCTTGGTTTAAAAATGTGCTTCATTCACGCAGTGCTTAAAATATGTACAAATCAGAAGACTTTGTAAAAGTCTGAATTTTTGGCTTCCTTTTTTTTGAAGGCAGTTTTCTGGAGCTCATTTTAAACGGAGCACCTGCTCTCCATTGGCAACAGCGCCTGTCACTCCTTTTCACATTGCTGAAGCTGTGTCATTTGCCATCATTACCAGACTTTCGCTGTTTTCTTTAAAAAGAACTTATTGAGAGGGTCTTTTGTTTCAAGAAAGTCTGATAACATGGAAGCACCGTCTGTGTTCAAAGAATGTGACCTGGTCTGTTTTGCCTGCAAGGCCTCTGAGGCGCTTGAGTTTGTGACACCCCCTGCCCCCAACCAACAGTTAAGCCCCTTAATAGTGATAAACAGGGCCCGAAAATTCAGTCATGGACAATGGGGGAGCCATTTACTTAGAATGACTGAAGTGACTGGAAACAGGCTGCATGGCTAGCTGGTAGGAGTCCCTGGAGCGCAGCTGAGTGATCTGAATCCATTCTGGTTCCTCGTGGTGGTAGCTGCCCATCTGGTTTAAATATCCATGGGGAGGCTTCTGGGTCCCTGCTGGTTCCTTCTTTGTTGACACAATCTGGGGAGATTGAACTGGCAGAATACTGGGACTCACATTTCATCTTCCTATCACTTCCCAAGTCACAGCCACCTGCCCATCTATCCTCCATTTAAGATAGTGGTAAGCACCACTGCAGTGTCACCCACTGCTTTGTGGCTCTCTGCCAGAGGAGGATTATTATGAATTTCTGAACAGCACAGCTCATTTGGGCTTAGAGGAGAGCCTAGAGGGGTTTTCTGGCAAAGCACAGCTAAGTCCGGGCATCATGGGTATCTCCTTAATAATGGGAGAAGTGTCCTAATGCCTCTAGAACTTTCCTGTGCGGCAGAAATGGACTGTAGTTGATATCTGAGAAGGCATTATGCCTTTTTATTCTCTTATGCAACCAGAAGACTCTGAACGTAGCACAGTTCTTGCAGGAATTCATAAATAGGATGCTCTTTTCCCTTGTCCTTTCATTCCGTCGAACTTCTGGAAGAGTAACCTGTCTTACTGTGACATAAGTCAAGGTTGTAGCCAGTTGTCACAGACTAATCCCGTGGGTTTTCTCTGGAGAAGGGAATAAGATCATCAATAACGTGGTGATTGTTAGGAAAACCTTACCAGATGTTTGATGAAGGGAACTTCAGAATAATTACCTGGGCAAATTAGGCCCATCTACAGGGACCTGCATGTAGTCTGTACCGCCTAGATCTGAACTCTTCTGACTTGTGAATACACAGTAGTTCTGAGACCTTTGCGGTTGGCGGTAGGGGTGGGTTGAAGCAGAGACTTGGCATTTATATTTTTTGCCGAAGCTTCCTGTAGTTAAGATGGGTATGCTAATAAATCTTAGTCTTTACTTAAAACTACTGAATATCCTTACTTTTCTTTTTTTTTATCTTGGCTAGCAGAGAAATTACTGGTACCCAAATCTCATGGTCTTTAATGTTTTGCATATTAACATGTACCTCACAGTATCAAATTACATTAGACCAGAGGAAAACATGTTTACTTGTCTGATTAGCAAAACAAGGATATAAGTATGTGGCTTTCATGTAGTTTGAAAAAAATGCCTCTAGGAAGGCAAAGAGGTGATATAGTCCAGTATTTAAGAATTATTTTTCACCCGGCTTTTAAAAATTAATGTGGTGACTTCATTTAGAGGCTTACTTTTCTTCTTAAGTTTTGGAAATGGATGTTTTGTAATTATTTTTATTGTTTTCAGGCTTGATCTTAAAGATGAAGAGTATGAAAAGCTTTTCAAGTCTATTAATGGGTAAGTTGCCAACATTGGTTTAATATAGTGTAGGAGGTCTAAGCAATGCAAAGAAGTACATATAAATTTAATACATGTTTCTATGTAGCTGTCTTACAGTGGTGTAATATTAGTTTTCTGAGTTGAGAGGTGCAGAAGTCCTGCAGAGAGAAGGCAGGTTAAGAAATAAATGTTACACAGTAGACAACATACAATTTTTTTTTAATGTGCGACATAGTCTTTATTCTTTTAATGCTTGTCTTAAATGTTTTGAAGCCACTTTGGAGGCCGTGGCATACTGCTTGCTTAGGGGATGTATAAGTCTCAAGAATGAGAATATTAATTGGTTATTTTTCCGAAGGTGACTTGGATAGAACTTGGAAAAAAAGTTTTATATCCTCTAGCTTCTCCGCAAAAGATATGATTGCTTAGCTCGCAGAAAAAAAAGCAACCCTCTTAATCATATGAAAAAATGTGCAACATTACTCACAATTAGAGGAAAGCTAATTATAGCAATTAAAAACCATCAAGTTAGCAAAGAGCAGAAAATGTGCTAGTACTCTGTGGTGAGGGTGTGAGGAAACAGTGTTCTTATCCTTTACTTATGGGAGTTGTTGATCCAAATAATCAATAAACAATTATTAAGGAACAGAAGAGAGTTTATTCGAGCCAAATGGAGGACTATAGCCCAGGAAGAAAGTGCTCTGGAAAAACACGATTTTATATCTTGACAGAGCAAAGAACGTACATCAAACACAAGGGTACATTCCTTCAGGGTTTTGACAGACAGATTAGCACATACACAGCGAGTCAGCATGACCCTGGTGTCTGGGAAGGGAACCTTATCTTTGAAGGACTACTAGCATGGACGTCATAGGAAGGGGAGACATTTATCCCCGTCTTCAAAGTGAACTTTTTTTGAAACTTCTGGATAACGTATTATTTTCTTAGTGGTTAAAGCAGTTGTACAGCACTTGTTTGATGCGCCATAAGATAGGCTGTTCTAGTTAGCGTAAAGTTCAAGCCAAATCATGTGTAAGCCAGGATGATGTCCCCATACCTCAATAGGTGAACATTTCTTCCATCAGGGTGAGTTACATAGTCTTTTGGGGGCAGGTTTTTTTGTTTTTTATTTTTGCGGTACACGGGCCTCTCGCTGTTGTGGCCTCTCCCTTTGCGGAGCACAGGCTCCGGACGCGCAGGCTCAGCGGCCATGGCTCACGGGCCCAGCCGCTCCATGGCATGTGGGATCTTCCCGGACCGGGGCACGAACCCGTGTCCCCTGCATCGGCAGGCGGACTCTCAACCACTGCGGCACCAGGGAAGCCCTTGGGGGCAGTTTTACAGTATCTATTGAAATTAAAAATGCACATACCATATGACCCAGGAAACCCTTCAGAGGAATTTTATTTTACAAATATAATCAGCCCTTTTAACATATACACACTACTATATATAAAATAGATAACCAACAGGGACCTACTATATAGCACAGGGAACATACTCAATATTTTATAATAACCTATAAGGGAAAGTAATCTGAAAAAGAATATATATACATACATACATATACATACATATATGTATAAAAAAATGAATCACTTTGCTGTATACCTGAAACTAACACAACATTGTAAATCAACTATACTTCAGTAAAAAGAAAATAATAAAACAGAAAGAAAAATATAATCCCCCCTTATGTGAAGACTTAGGCCCAAACATATGCATTGTAGAATTGTTTGAAATACTTCTGATTTAGAACCCATCCAACGGTCCATCAGTTGGGAATTGGATAAAAAAATAGACTATATGCATATAATAGAATATTATGCACAGGTTAAACATGAGGCTATCTATAGATGTTGCCCTGAATCACTATTGTTCTGTGAACCATGTGATAAGAAGCAAGGCACATAGTGGTGTGTATAGTATACTACCATTTACTTTTGTTTTTAAAGTTGGGGTGAGGAGATATGTATAGCATATATGAGGTCAACATAACAAATTTTAATGGTGGTTATTTATTTTTACTTTTTTTTTTTTTAAAGAACACCCATCTTTTTAAAAAAATTAATTAATTAATTAATTTTTGTTGCAGTGAGTCTTAGTTGCAGCAGGTGGGCTCCTTAGTTGTGGCTTTGTAGGCTCCTTAATTGTGGCATTCGAACTCTTAGTTGCAGCGTGCATGTGGGATCTAGTTCCCTGACCAGGGATCAAACACACGTTCCCTGCATTGGAAGGCAGATTCTTAACCACTGCGCCACCAGGGAAGCCCCATAATGGTGGTTATTTCTAATCAGGAGTGGGATGGAGGGAGTCTATTTTACTGTAAAACTTTTATAAAAAGAACTTTTTAAAAATTTTAGAAAACTGTTCATTTATTAATATTTTTTTTTAAAAAGCTATGTTCAAAACAGTCGTTTGTATTCACCTCAGTTTGGATCAGTAAATATTTACAGTAAAGTTAGTTCAATTTAGTGAAACATTTACAATGCCTGTTATATGCAGTGTACTTTGGCATGGACAAAGATAAATAAGTCCCGGAGAGAGTATATGGTAGAACCTCAAAAATATACAGCAGGCAATGAGCAGGACTCTAATGCCACTTCCGAAACACCTTTACTGAGCCTTGTATGAAGTTTTTATTTTTGGGGGGGGGCGGGGCTTGCAGAGATGAAAAGGCAGAGCCTTGCTTTGAAGGAGTTTGTCAACCGAGAGGGACAGTCAAGTTTTACTTTATGAATGGACTTTGAGATTAAACATACCAAGTTTGTTCAGAGGCAGCTTTTTAAATACTGAGTCAATGAAAAGGGAGAACTGCTAATGAGTCTTCATTAAGCCACTTTAAACTGTAGGGTTTTCTGCTTGGTTTTGTGGCAGATGTTCTGCCTTATAGTTTATATATTTCCTACTAGACCACGATCCTACTAACAGCAAAAATTACCCATCTTTGTCTCTGTGGGCTAATACCTATTACTGAATGAACACAGTCTCAAAGGTGATATTTCACATGTCTCAAATTCATATTTAAGTATTTTCAAAAATTTTAATATATTTAATTCAACCTTTGTAATCTCTTTTGAATATCCTTAGTTACTTTAAGAGCTTTTTAGAGTTAGTTTACAAAGTTGATGTGAAAACATAAATATTTTTCTCTCTCTCTCCTTTATGTGTAGGGTAAAATAAAGTCAAATGCTTGTGACTCCCCTTTTTCTCCTAGAATTTTTTAGAATGGTAATTGTGTTCTTTTTCAAAATTTTCTAACACCATTCTTATTTCTGAAGAGATTTCAGGGTAATAATAATAAATTTTAAATTCCATAGATATTTAATTCTAGCCTACTATATTTTTATGACTAGTTTGTTCTTTATTGTTAAAACAGATTTTTTTTGTGAGCTAAGCCTGACGCATGATTATGGACCTGCAGTTGATATTGGCATCTCTGATCATCTTAATTTAAACCTAGCTATACTTGGAATTTTATTTCTACTTGATTTCTAGCTGTGTGTATTCTCCTCCCCTCCCCCCATTTATTTTACTTTAATTTATCCACACTCTATTTCAAAAATAAACTTGTTTATCCAAGAGGTTTGGTAGAATATGCACAAATTCATTGTTAACTGCAATAGTTTACAAATGGGTGGGATTGTAAATATTTTGTATTTTCTTTTTGCCTAATTTTTCTCATTTTCTCTAATGATCTTGCTGCTTATGTAGTAAGGAAAAGTTGTTTTAAAATAAAATGATTGTTTATTTTCTGGGAGTGGGGAGGGGTTGAAATGCACGCTGTTTGATGTTGTTTCAGGATCCTTTTCCCTGGAGGAAGTGTTGACCTCATAAATTCAGGTTACGCCCACGTGGCCAAAATATTTTACAAGTTGGCCATACAGGTAAACCTCAGTTATTTCTTATTATTCCAGGTGAGCTTTTGTAATTTTCCACGAGGATAATTCCTTTTTTAAGCACGTGGTAATACTTTCTGCACAATTACCCTAGTCTCGTCACACCTTTAGCTGTTGGGGTGCCTGTTCTTTTCCAGCCAGTGGCAGCTCTTGGCTATTTTCTCTGCGCTTCATTTAATTCTGGGCTCCAGGGAGCCTCAGGGCCCTGCTGGCCGGCCCTCTCTGTTTGGGCTCATTAATGTGAACCAGGCCCTCATGGTGGCCAAGTAAGCTGGCTTCATTATGTACTGGGCGTTGTTCATGTGTTGTGTTTTTTTTTTTTTTAATTATTTTTTTGGCTGCGTTGGGTCTTTGTTGTTGCATGCGGGCTTTCTCTAGTCACGGTGAGCGGAGCTACTCTTCATTGCTGTGCGTGGGCTTCTCATTGCAGTAGCTTCTGTTGTTACGGAGCACGGGCTCTAGGCATGTGGGCTTCAGTAGCTGTGGCATGCGGGCTCAGTAGTTGTGGCTCACGGGCTCTAGAACGCAGCCTCAGTAGTTGTGGCGCACGGGCTTAGTTGCTCCGCGGCATGTGGGATCGTCCCGGACCAGGGCTCGAACTGTGTCCCCTGCATTGGCAGGCGTATTCTTAACCACTGTGCCACCAGGGAAGTCCCTGTTCATGTGTTGTTAATTCTCATCTCCTCTCCGTGACTTGCAGAGCCTCTCGATTCCTTTTTAGTCTCCTAAAAAGACTGCTCCTGCCTTTGCACCATAGCTCAGACCCTGGCTATTTGCACCATAGCTCAGACCCTGGCTATTTCTCCCCTGAACTGTTAACAGCAATTTTCTAATTAATCTTGCTGGTCCTACTATCTCCCCCAACCTTAAATATTTCCCTAAGAAACTGCTTTTAACATATGAGATGCTTGTTTGAAAACTTAATGGCTTGGCTTGATGACCTGTATGTAGCCTTTTATAGTCTTTGAGTCAAGATATACAGTGTGTCCACAGCTCACCTTTTCCAGACTTTGCTTGTGCAGGTAATTGCAGCCAGGCTGGTATTTCCAGCACATACTCTGTGTCCTCCTACTTTCAGATCTGCTTAGGCTGTTCCTTTCTACCCCGTCCCTAATTTGTGCCTTAGCCAGCTCTTCAGGGAAGCCCAGAGACAGAATATCTTGAAGTTAGCTGTTCATGTCTCATCAGATTGCATGGCTCTGACACCCTTTGAGGCATTCCTCATTTCATATCATATGGTTCCATGTACTTAGTACATGCTCAGTGGATATTTTTTGGAAAAACTAGGGAACAAAATTGAGATTTTATAACATGAGTGATTTAAAATGCATTTGGAAAGCATATATATGAACATTATAAAGCCACTCTTCCTTTGCATATAGAGACTCATGTAACTGGCTTGTTCAATTTAAAAAAAAAGGAGCCACCTAACCCGTAAGACCCAAAGGCCTATTTAAAAAAATATAATTAGGGCTTCTCTGGTGGCACAGTGGTTAAGAATCCGCCTGCCAGTGCAAGGGACACGGGTTCGAGCCCTGGTCCAGGAAGATCCCACATGCCGCGGAGCAACTAAGCCCGTGCACCACAACTACTGAGCCTGTGCTCTAGAGCCCGCGTGCCACAGCTACTGAAGCCCGCGCGCCTAGAGCCCGTGCTCTGCAATGAGAAGCCCGCGCACCGCAACAAAGAGTAGCCCCTGCTCGCCGTAACTAGAGAAAGCCTGTGCGCAGCAATGAAGACCCAACACAGCCAAAAATAATAAATAAATAAAAATAAATAAATTTTAAAAAATGTAATTAGCTACTTGAAGATTTCAAAGCAAAGAAAAAAGCTTAGCAACCTTGAACTTCCATTTAGCTGTAGCCACTGGCGTCCACAGGCCCTGATGAAGAAGCCCTGAGAAGTGATTTCTGTGAGATCTATTCGGTTTCACTCTGTGTCCTTTGCTCTGCTGATCACAACAAACAAAAGATGTGGTCCCAGCAAATGGGGGTTTAACATTTAGTTCAGAAATCAAGTTTGGTGTGCATATGGAAACAGAGAACAGTTCAGCCCTCTTTTGTGTTTATTGTAAGTGGATGCAGTAAGACCCTTCAACATAACGTATACAATTCTAACTTCTAAAAATAAAATTTTCCAGACTTGCATATAAAAGTATTAAAATCCTATCTTGAGATAGGAAGTATAGGAATTAATGCTGTTCTATATTTTTCTCATTGAAGAACAGAAAAAAACTCCCTAACAATTTCCTCATTTAAAATGAGTTACTGTTAGGTTATAAATATATATATATATTTTTTTTTTTTTTTTAATTAATTAATTTTTTTTTTTGCGGTACGTGGGCCTCTCACTGTTGTGGCCTCTCCCATTGTGGAGCACAGGCTCCGGACGAGCAGGCTCAGCGGCCATGGCTCATGGGCCCAGCCGCTCCGCGGCACGTGGGATCTTCTCGGACCGGGGCACGAACCTGCGTCCTCTGCATCGGCAGGTGGACTCTCAACCACTGCGCCACCAGGGAAGCCCTGTTAGGTTATATTTTACAGTCTATGCAGGAAAACCACTGCTTTTAGAAAAGTTACAAAACCCAGTTTTGTAACTATCAGCACACTTGGGTTTAATCTTTGGTTAATCAGAAAATTCAGTTGCTGGAATGCTTCTCCCCCAGTCACACTGGTTGTTGTGACTTCCTCTGAAGAAACCCAGTACATTTGTACTTTTTTAGTTGACAGCTTTTACTCTCTGAAATTTTATTTTACTTTTGCTTGCCGACTGTTCCTTTCCTTCCAGATCATGGCTTTCACCTGATTTAAATCTGATTAGCTGAAGGTGGTATGATGCAGCTGTTACTATAAATTCTGAGATAATGGAGGAAAGACTTCCATTCAGAGTACGTTCAAAACTGGACAGTCATTTAAAGCAACAAGATTTGTAGAAAATGTGTAAATAGGCATTTATCTAGCATCATCCTTGATATTTACAGTCCCTGAATGTTACATGTGTTGTTCGGTAGTTGACTGGCAAATGTCTGTATCTTTCCCAGCACAACTGAGTTTGGATAGTTTGGTTAGTTAAACCTGAACTATTATGTGGGAGCTTGATCTAAAGAGAAATTAAGTGATATCCTACTGATAGAAGAGAGAGTAAGTGATCGCCTACTACTATTGATCCTGGAAAACTCCTTAGAAATCCATGTATACCTCAGGTGCCAATCTTGTACGACAAATCAAATGTATAATTTTTATTTTGAAAGGTTTGAGTAAGCTTAGTTTTCTCTTTATTCTGCACAGGGTTTTGGTAATGGAGACTACTTTCCCACGTGGGGGACCTGCCTGGGATTTGAAGAGCTTACGTACCTGGTCAGCGGAGAGAGCTTATTAACCCTCACAGATACTGTTGGAATTAAAATGCCACTGAACTTCACTAGAGGTAAGAATTCTCTTTTGAGCCTGAAAAAAATATTAACTGGGCAGGATTAATAAGTTGCAAATATCAGAGTAAAAATATGTTCATAACATTTGTTAATTTTCAAATTATTTGCACAGGCTGAAGATGTGAATGGTCACTTTTTGTACTGAGTTATAAAGCTGGCTTAAGGAATTTTGAATGTTGATAACTTATTGCTTCTAGTGACGTCAGGACAGTGCATGATTAAAAACTCTAAAGTCAGACTTGGTGTTGAGCCCTAGCGTTGTCACTGCTGCCTTGGGGAATCATTTACCCTCTCTTAGCTTTAATTTCCTGATTTGTAAAAGCGTTTACCTCTTAGGATTTTTTTGTGAGGATTAAATAAGATAATGTTTTCCAGGTACTCTGATAAGCACTTTAAATATTACTCTAATAAGTGTTAGCTCTTATTATTATAGTCAGCATTTTTCCCTTGGCTGTGTACTCTGTTTGGATCCCAGATAGGGTGCACTGCAATTCCATTCTAGTACTAACGACCTGGAGTTAGCACAGACTCCAGTTAAAGGTTATCTCCGTGACTAGACTGCCCTTCTGTCGGATACCAGCCACGAGTCATACCCCGAGGCCACCCATACATCTGATCAGATGGCCATGAATCTTGGGATTCCCACAATCCCCCTCGGGTTTAATAATGAACTGGAATGACTCTCAGAACTCAGGAAAGTGCTATGTTTGCAATAAAGAGTTTTACTGTAAAGGATACACATGGGGCAAGGTCTGTGAGGGAATATAGAACTTCTTGCCCTCTCCCTGTTGAGTCAGGGCACGTCACCCTCCTGGCACATCAATATGTTCACCAGCCCTGTAGCTCCGGTGAACTTTGGTGCTCAGAGTTTTTATTGGGACTTTATTATGAAGGCATGGTTGATTAAATCATTGGCCGTGTTATTGAACTCAATCTCCAGTCCCTGTCTCATCCCTGGAGATGAGGCTAGCTCAAAGTCAGACCTGCTCTAGAAGTCCAATGCATGTCCATTGCACTACATAGCCAGGTAAAGTCAGACCTGCTATAATCACGTGGTTAGTTTTTCTGATAACCAGCCTCATCCTGAAGCTGTCCAGGGGCCACCTTGTGTCACCTCATTAGCATTACAAAGACACACCTATCAGTCCGGAAATTCCAAGGGTTTAAAAGCTCCCAGTCAGGAACCCAGGACAAAGACCAGACAAATGCTTTATTTACCAATCTGTGTAAATAGATCATGATTCTTGGAGGTTACTTGATTTCTGAATCATCAGAATTGAATGTTGAATGCTACCAACCATTCCTGTTCTCAAAAGGATTTTGGATAGAAAGTAGTAGTTGTTATACATAGAATCTATAAAATGCTCTATACTTTTCAAAGCTCTTTCTCATATTGTCTCACTTAATTACTGCAAGAATCCTGTGGGAAGTGTATGTATCAGGTCAGTCTCTTTTGGTTGTATGTGGTTAAAACCGAGTTTATACAAAAAAAGGAATGAAATCTGCTGAAGTAAGGTATCAGCGGATTTTTATTATGTAGGGCTCTGGGATTCTAATGGAAGCCATTAGCATCCTGAATGAGGGATTCATTGAGGGACAGCTGGCGTTAGGGCCTTGAACACCATCAGGATTTTCTTATCCCTTTGCTGGCATATGTCTGTGTCAGACTCCAGAGCCTTCATTGAGGTAAATTGCTTCTTTTTTTTTTTTGCGGTACACGGGCCTCTCATTGTTGTGGCCTCTCCCGTTGTGGACGGAGCACAGGCTCCGGACGCGCAGGCTCAGCGGCCATGGCTCACGGGCCCAGCCGCTCCACGGCATGTGGGATCTTCCCGGACCGGGGCACGAACCCTTGTCCCCTGCACCGGCAGGCAGACTCTCAACCACTGCGCCACCAGGGAATCCCATTGCTTCTTTTGATCTATTTAGTGAGTAGAATTATCTTGGCCTGGTTAATGTTTTTTCCTACGTTGTTGGTATTTTTACCCATTTAAGTCCCAGATACCTTTGAAAATGTGTTAAAAGTTCTGGGTCCTTTCCTGAGAAAACAAATATATACACATGTGGAAAATTTCACCTATTTTTCAGCGCTGTCTAGAGAACTCATTTTGAAATCCTCTGCTTACTCTCTGGCTAGCCTGCTCGTTATCACATCTGAAGAATTTTAGTTATTTATGTTACAGTTCTACAAGAAAAGTAATTAAGTATGGAACATATTTGGAATTGTGTGTTAAACTTATTTTGTGCTTGACTAGAATACTTCTGTGGAAACGATGTGTTTGCATATCATTTAGTCATCTTGATTATGTCTTAACAATGGCCTCTCTCTGGCTGAAGATCAGTTGACTTCAATGGATTTTATTTTTTCTGTGTTTAAATTATTTCTTTTTATGCTTGAATTATTTCAGGTCCATTGCAGAGCAGAATGTTCAAGAATTTTCCTGCTGACTTGTTGCTGTCATTAGCAATAGAACCTCTGACTGCAAATTTCCACAAGTGGAGCCTCTCTGTGAAGGTATCACATTAATAACACAATGAAATTAATGCATTTAGATTTACTACAGAAGTAATTATTTTGTTTTTATTTTTGCACTTTAGAATTTTACAATGAATGAAAAGTTAAAGGCGTTTTTCAATATATTAACTACAAATACAGATGGCTCTATTGAGTTTATTTCAACAATGGAAGGTATGTATCACTGCAGATGTACACTTTATTTTACTTATTATATTTATTAATTTTGATTTTATAGTTCTCTTATGAATAAGATCATGTTACTTTGGGGACTGAAGTTAGAAGTTAGGGCATTTTTGGAGACAGGAGGCCTGTTTTGCCCATGTTCCAAATCAGTTGTGGTTTACCTGGGTCACCCTCTATGATAGGGTGATGAAAAGGGGAAGTGAAGAGTAAGGGGAGAGTGGATGAAGAAATAAATGGAGAAAGTGATTTCTGTTTCTAGCAATACTGCAGCTTAAGTACGTGCTGCAGACAACAGCAAAAAATGTGACTGACATACAGAAAAACATCTTCCTAAGTAAATACATTGATGAAGTGACAGTAAGGGTATTCAGACCCCAAATTGCAGGAGGTAAGTGGAGTATTTAAACCAGCCTTATTATTGAGTCAGGAGAGCTTGAGATGAAGCTCAGGACCCCCCCTCCCTGGAGAGTACCCCCGTGGAGCAGGACGCGGAAGGCTGGACCCTCCGTGAATCCTGCCTGCACAACTGCAGGGAGAGTTTGCCATCCTGAACCGTAGCGCTAAGCGGGTGGGCTGGTAAATCAGTAAAGCCCCGAGTGTTTTCATGACAGGCCGGTCTAGCGTGGCCCGCGCTATACTAACTGGGAAGTTCGGCACATCTTAAGTCAAAAAGTGTGTTTGAAGCTATCTCGGACTGATAGTGCCTCAACGTGTGTGTCAGAAACAAACGTCAGTAGTGCTCTCTGGAGGAACCTGCATTTTTCCGGGACTTTTAAGAAGTTTCCATATGAGGTTTTAAGGAAAGTGATTGGTTCACAGCCAAAACATCACAAGTGCACAAGGAAGCAAAGTACCATGAATGAGAGCTTGCAGAAGCAGTAGGTGGTCTGTCAGCTGGCGAGACTGATTGGTGCTACTGGCGAGGCCCGAGCACTGGACTGGAGTCAACTGGGACGAGGCAGAAGTAGTTCATGCTATTCGCAGGTTGTGGCCATGTCACTGGCTCCCTTGTTGGGGGAGGTCAGATGTCTGAAGGTTCAGAAACGACCTCCCCGGAATTCTGGGAAGGCTGATGAATGCAGTCTGAAGTGAACCACTCTGAACTTCTCTCTCTAACCCTGTTTCCCCTCCTGTATTTCTTACTTTAGTTGACAGCGTTGCCATTCACCGCATCATCTAGTGTTGGCTGCCCTTGACTTCCGGCCCTCATCCTCCACATCTAAGAAGTCCGTGCCACTTGCTACTTCCCACATCCTTCTTGGGAATTCTTCTTCCCAGATCTCTCTATTCCTCCTGTCCGACTGCAGCATAAACCACCTGCCACCTGTGTTGCCGCAGGAGCTCTTAACCGTTCCACAAACCTGCCTTCCAGCCGGTCACCAGCAATCCCCCGAGATTCCAGTCTGACCACATTGCTTGGGGAGAAAGCTCCTCAGTGGCTCTTCAGCACTTGGAGGATGGAGTCTGGATTTCCCAGTCATTTACTCAAGGTCTCCCCCGCAGCCCTCGCTAGCCTGGATTCCATGCACCCTGTTCAGTACACACAGCCCTCCACAGAGCAGCACTTCTTGCCCCCGTGCTTTTCCTTATGCTCTTTCCTCTCCTCTGAAAAGCTTTCCTTCCTCCCCATTCCCTTCTGCTGATGGCCTCTTAGCTAGCTTTAAGAACTCAGGGCAGTGGTCAGCTCCTGGAGGCCATCCCTGCCCGTTATCCTTTCTCGCCACATCCTCAGTGCTCCTCCTTTATACTTGCTCTGCACTTCCTAGGAATGTCTCTTTGCACTTATTTGCTCATGTTCTGTCTTTCCTCCTAGGCTAAGAGCTCATTGAGAGCTGGGACTCTGTCATTCTTTGTGTTTCCAGGACTTTATGGAAATCTCAGTAGATGTTGAATAGATGAGTAATTATTTAAATGAAAGAGTATTGGCTTGGAAATTAGGGAATAGGACTTCATGTTGGTTCTGTTCCTGGCTATGTCATCATACCAGGCTCATTTGAAATTTTTATCTTCTGAAAGTTTTCTGACACCTACTAGATAGAAACACTTGAGATGCTCCTATATGCGCATTTCCTTCCTGTTCTTGATATTTTGTTCTAAATTAGTGAGCCAGGGCGTGATTCCTAGAGTTGTCAGGAACCTGCATTGATCTTTTATTGACGCAGTTTACAAAAAATGAGTAAATCTCAACTTGCTTCTGAATGTCAGTGTGTGTCTCTGTCCTATCCATTCATCTATCTGAAAAATCTTTATTACAATTTATCACTTAGGGTATTTCTTTTTTAAATAAATTTAATTAATTAATTAATTAATTTATGGGTGTGTTGGGTCTTTGTTGCTGCACGCAGGCTTTCTCTGGTTGCAGCGAGCGGGGGCTACTCTTCTTTGAGGTGCACGGGCTTCTCATTGCGGTGGCTTCTCTTGTTGCAGAGCACGAGCTGTAGGCGCATGGGCTTCAGTAGTTGTGGTGCGTGGGCTCAGTAGTCGTGCCTCTTGGGCTCTAGAGTGCAGGCTCAGTAGTTGTGGCGCATGGGCTTCATTGATCCGCGGCGTGTGGGATCTTCCCAGACCAGGGCTTGAACCTGTGTCCCCTGCATTGGCAGGCGGATTCTTAACCACTGCACCACCACTTAGGGTATTTCTTGTTCTAAATAATACTTTTCATATCTCAAAGAAATATATTAGAAGATCTGCCTTTCAGTTACCTATGTGTAACAGTTAATTTCCTGGTCATCCAGCCCATGGGTCTCCTGCTGGTGGCATCACATGTGGTTCAAGACAGAGAAAGAGAGTATGTCACAAAGAAGGAGGGGGGGGAGGGCGCAGTGGGGAGGGATGGAGTAGAGTGACCGGAGCTGCTTGCTGGTAGGTTCTTTTCTCTTGTGAATCTAGACTGAAGAAGGCTAGGATAAAATAGGTTTCCTTCTTCTGACATGATCTCTCTTAGCAGAGTCTCATGGGATATGCGGACAGTACCCTTTTCCCTAGATATCTCTACTTTTGGATAATTCATTTCTCTAAGTATTTCCCGTGGTAGTCAGGGTTATAATTTCAAAGCAAGAATAATAGAGGGAGGATTTTTTTTTCAATTAAAATGAGGAAAGGCATATGTGAAGAAAAAAAGAGATGAGTATAGATATTTCTCAGAAGGTAAATATTACACATATTTTTAAAAAAATTATGGAATTTTAAAGCCATATTTAGAAGCAGAGAGAGTAATGTAATGATCCCCCGGGTCCCTTCCTCTAAGCTTCAACAACTATCACAGTTATATGGCCATTGTTGTTTCATATCTATTTTCTCCTCATACCAGCTTAGTTTTTGGAGTAAATCCTAGGGATCGTATCATTTTTGTATGTAAAGATATTTAAGAATTCTAAAAATAAGTGAAGCACATTACCAAAAATCTTTCACACCAAATTTAAACTTTGAAAATCTATTTAAAAATTGTCAGCATGAAACCATGAACCTTTCCATAGACTGAGACAGAGACACAGTTGAGCCTGAGACTTATGTAAAAGGGCACTAAAGATGCTGGCGCAGTTCATGCTCATGTGAATGTCATTATAGGAGGGGATGAAAATGCGGTATGAAGTGGGGGGAAGAGAGTTGTAGAAGAAACTTGTGACTAATCAGATGTGCGGTTTACTATTGAGCTGGGATATATTCAGAGGCTCAGTTATTTCACTCTACTCTGATCACCTAGTAAACGGAATCGTATTTCAAATTATAAAAGGTTGTAAGTCAGTGAAATATTGTATTGTGAACTTTCACATTGACTGTGAACTGAAATTGTTTGTGTCTGAGAGAATGTGCACAGTTTAATTTTGTCTGACATTGGGTGTTATAAAAATAATGTTTTACACAGCATGTAAAACATAATTTAATTGTTAAGTAACATCCCAGACCATTGTTACTACTTAATACTCACCAGTCTATGTTCTTTGTGCAGGATACCAGTATCCGGTGTATGGTGTCCAGTGGCACCCAGAGAAAGCTCCTTATGAGTGGGGCAAATTAAAAGGCATTTCCCATGCGCCTAATGCTGTGAGGGCTGCATTTTATTTAGCAGAGTTCTTTGTGGCTGAAGGTAATATGGGGCAGGGGTTATAATTTTGTCTCTCTAGTGTGGTTTTGAAGGAAATCGCCCTCATCTGAACTTCTGTGTACTTTTACTCTGTAAATGTTTTGTAGGTTTAACTTTTAAAAAAATTAATTCATGTGAAAGCCCTGAAATTGAGATATTAGTCATTCAGATCAAACCAGGACAGTTCTTTCAGTTAACGGTACTGTACAGTCTTAAGTGGGCTGATTTCCTGAACAACAGCATAAAGATTGTTTTGTTTTGTTTTCTTGAGTCCTTTTTTTTTAGATTCCCCTCCAATTACTCTTTTTAGGGATAACGATTTAATTATGACATTCTCTGAGGATTAGATCTTACTTTTCCAAGACAATTATGTAAATTGACTCTATACTCATCAGTCTGTGGTTTTAAGGCTGCCTATCTGTAGGTATTGGCACAGTGGAGAAAGTTAATACGCTTTGCCTGCTTTTTCATGATGAAAACACAGGCATAGTCATGCTAGGTTATGTTTGTGGGTAAATTGAGAATTTGGCTATAGATGCTTGGGTTTTAGGTGAGTGATATGGGTGTAAGACAGAGCTACGAACACAACTTGCAAGGGATTAGGGCGTCGCTCTGGCAAGTCGCGGCCCCGGGAAGATTTCCATGAACTTTGTTTGCATCCTCCCTTCACGCTTGCCCTGAGGTTTTATCAACCCTCCGTCCACACTCGCAGGTAAAGTGCTTCCTCCTGAGTTCACTGTGGTTTAGAATTGTGCTCCGGTGAACGGGTCATTTCATTACAAAAACCCCAAATTAAAAAAAAGTTCTCCCAGGTGTAATATTAGTCCCAAGAAACATTTTCATGTCGTTCGTATAGGAGTGATGAGAACAGCAGAGAGCAGAGCAAGGCTCCCTGCAGCAGTATCACAGGAACGGCTACATGGCCTTCATTTTCCAACATCCCTCTTTCTAAAAATGCCACGGAGGCCTGTATTTACTTTATTTTGACGTTAGGGTAAAGTCTGAGCCCTCACCCCCTCACACCTAAAGTTTCGCCATGCGACTTCTTTGTGCCTCCTTGCTTTTCAAATTTCTGCCTTACCTGGGGGAGATGCCTCCCTTCTCCCCTGCCTCAGCTTTGCCAGTTTCTCCATCCTCTTGAAGCGTCCTCCTGATTAGTCTATAAAAACTTCTGTGTGGTGACTAGACAAGACTTCTTGAGCGTTAGGACCTTGCCTTGTGGATGTCGCCATCCCCAGGCCCTACATCAAGCTATGCACACAGTAGGCGTGTGGTAGGCGTTTGAATGAAAGGGGAGTGAGCGCCACGTGGGGTCTGGTGCAGGGTTAGCACGGCTGCTGTCAGGAAGGCTCTACTCCAAATCAGGTGCTGCTTTATTTGGGGGAATTTGGTAAGACGTTTTTCCTTTTTGCTGGTATTATCCCACTTAATAATGCTGATTATAGGAAGAAATATTTTAAAGTAGCCTTTTGAAAATTGTATCCTATCTTTTTAAAAATTAACGCTTTCTTTTTCTTGCAGCTCGGAAAAACAATCACCATTTTGAATCTGATGTTGAAGAGGGCAAAGCACTAATTTATCAGTACCGTCCAGTTTATACTGGGAACATTTCTTCGTTTCAGCAAAGTTATATATTTGATTGAAAGCCTTCAATGTGTTAACAGAGAAATTTTGATTAACTCCATGATTAAACTGTTGTAATAACTTGTTACTCATGACGATAATAGAAGGCCACAGAGATTCCTTTTCTATGATGTTACTGGCTCTGATTCTTCATTCAGTATATTTGACTATATCACATTTGATAATCAGTCAGTGAGACAGATACATAATCTGAGTGTTTTTCATGGAAAAGCTTTCTTTTATCTGAAGATTAGAAAAAAATAAATTTATTGAAAATACAGATATTTCATTTTTTCTAATTGATTGATTCTGGAAATACATACCACTCCCTACCCATCCACCTACCTCATCCTTGCTGAAGACTCTTTATTCTTTTATTAATTTTTATTGAGTTATAATTAACATACAACATTATATGAGTTTTAGGTGTGCAACATAGTGATTTGATATTTGTATACATTATAAAATGATCATCACAATAAGTCCAGTTAATGTCACCATAGGAGATTGTTACAGTATCATTGACTGTATTTTCTCTGTGTATATTACATCTTCAGGACTTAACTTATTTTGTAACTGGAAGTTTATATCTCTTAATCCCCTTTACCTACTCTGCCCTACCCCCTGCCTTTCTCCCCTCTGGTGACTACCTGTTCATTCTCTGTATCTATGACTGTTTCTGTTTAGATGTGTTTGTTCATTTGTTTTATTTTTTAGATCACATATATAACTAAAATCATTCAGTATTTGTCTTTCTCTGTCTGACTTATTTCACTTAGAATAATACCCTCCGGATCCATCTATGTTGCCACAAATGGCAAGATTTCATTCTTTTTTATAGCTGAATAATATTCCAGTGTGTGTGTGTGTGTGTATACATAATGGAATGTATATATATGTATACATATATATGGAATATATATACATACATATGTGTATGTATACATATGTATATATGTTTGTATATATGTATATTTATTGGGTTGGCCAAAAAGTGCCTTCAGTTTTCAAGTAAAAATAAAAGACACATTTTTCATTTTCACCAAGAACTTTATTGAAAAACATATTCACCCTTTTATTCCACTACCTTCTGCCATTTTTCAGGCAACTTCATAATTCCATCTTCCCAGAACATTTTACCTTTTTGAGCAAAGAACTGTACCAGGTACCTTTTACAGTCTTCCGGGGAATTAAAATTTTTTCCATTAAGAGAATTTTGTGAAGACCTAAATAAATGGAAATCCGAAGGTGCAATGCCCCGTGAATACGGCAGATGAATCAGAACTTCCCAGCCAAGCTGTAACAGTTTTTGCCTGGTCATCAAAGAAACATGCGGTCTTGCAGTATCCTGATGGAAGATTACACGTTTTCTGTTGACTAATTCCAGGTGTTTTTTGTTGAGTGCTGCTTTCAGTTGGTCTAATTGGGAACAGTACGTGTTGGAGTTAATCGTTTGGTTTTCCAGAAGGAGCTCGTAATAGAGGACTCCCTTCCAATCGCACCATATATACAACATCACCTTCTTCGGATGGAGACCAGCCTTTGGTGTGGTGGGTGGTGGTTTATTTCACTTGCCCCATGATCTCTTCCGTTCCACATTGTTGTGCAGTATCCACTTTTCATCGCCCACCACAATTTGTTTTAAAAACGGAACATTTTTGTTAACGATTAAGTAGAGAATCACATGCGGAAATATGTGAAGGTTTTTTTCCGTTTAACTTAAGTGGAACTCAGACATCAAAACAACGTAACCAAGTGGGTGCAAATGATTTTCAGCGCTTGATTTGGTTATTTTGAGAATGTCGGCTATCTCCCACGTGGTATAACGTTGATTGTTCTCAGTTAATGTCTCGACTTGATCGCTATCAACTTCAACTGGTCTACCTGACCGTGGAGCATCATCCAGTGAGAAATCTCCGGCACAAACCTTCGCAAACCGCTTTTGACACGTTCGATCAGTCACAGCACCTTCTCCATACGTGGCACAAATCCTTTTTTTGCGTTTCAGTTGCGTTTTTACCTTTCTTGAAATAGTAAAGCATGATATGCCGAAATGTTTTTTTTCTTCCATATTCGATATTAAAATGGCCATACAAAAATTTACCAATTTTGCTAATTTTTTTTAATGCTCTTTGATATGACAGCTGTCACGTTAACAATCTAATAAAATTGTTTTGAATGAAGTTAAAGACAACTAAGTGCTACTAGAGCCATCGTAGGCAGAAAACCAGACGAACATTTTGGCCAACCCCAGTATATGTATGTATGTATGTATGTATGTATGTATATATATACTGCATCTTCACTCATTGTGAAGTGTCTATCCATAGACACTTAGGTGGCTTCTGTATCTTGGCTATTGTAAATAATGCTGCAGTGAACATGGGTACATAAATCTTTTCAAATTACTGGCCTTTGTTTTCTTCAGATAAATACCCAGGAGTGGAACTGCTGGATCATATGGTGGTTCTAATTTTAGTTTTTCGAGGAAGCTCCATCCTGTTTTCCATAGTGGCTACACCAGTTTACATTCCCACCAACAGTGCATGAGGGTTCTTTTTCCTGCACATCCTCACCAACACTTGTTCTTTCTTGTCTTTTTTTTTTTTTTAACGTCTTTATTGGAGTATAATTGCTTTACAATGGTGTGTTAGTTTCTGCTTTACAACAAAATGAATCAGTTATATATATACATATGTTCCCATATCACTTCCCTCTTGCATCTCCCTCCCTCCCACCCTCCCTATGCCACCCCTGCAGGTGGTCACAAAGCACCGAGCTGATCTCCCTGTGCTATGCGGCTGCTTCCCACTAGCTATCTACCTTACGTTTAGTAGTGTATATACGTCCATGCCTCTCTTGCGCTTTGTCACAGCTTACCCTTCCCCCTCCCCATATCCTCAAGTCCATTCTCTAGTAGGTCTGTGTCTTTATTCCTGTCTTACCCCTAGGTTCTTCAAGATATTTTTTTTTCTTAAATTCCATATATATATGTTAGCATACGGTATTTGTCTCTCTCTTTCTGACTTACTTCACTCTGTATGACAGACTCTATGTCTATCCACCTCATTACAAATAGCTCAATTTCATTTCTTTTTATGGCTGAGTAATATTTCATTGTATATATGTGCCACATCTTTTTTTTATAATTTTTATTTTATTTTATTTTATTCTATCTCTTGTCTTTGTAATTCCTGAGCATCATCCATTCTTTTTTTTTTTTAACATCTTTATTGGGGTATAATTGCTTTACAATGGTGTGCTAGTTTCTGCCCCATAACAAAGTGAATCAGTCATACATAAACATATGTTCCCATATGTCTTCCCTCCTGCGTCTCCCTCCCTCCCACCCTCCCTATCCCACCCCTCCAGGCTGTCACAAAGCACCGAGCCAATATCCCTGTGCCATGCGGCTGCTTCCCACTAGCTATCTACCTTACTACGTTTGTTAGTGTGTATATGCCCATGACTCTCTCTCGCCCTGTCACAGCTCAACCTTCCCCCTCCCCATAACCTCAAGTCCATTCTCTAGTAGGTCTGCATCTTTATTCCTGCTTTACCCCTAGGTTCTTCGTGACATTTTTTTTCTTAAATTCCATATATATGTGTTAGCATACGGTATTTGTCTTTTTCTTTCTGACTTACTTCACTCTGTATGACAGCTCTAGGTCTATCCACCTCATTACAAATAGCTCAATTTTGTTTCTTTTTATGGTTGAGTAATATTCCATTGTATATATGTGCCACATCTTCTTTATCCATTCATCCGATGATGGGCACTTAGGTTGTTTCCATCTCCGGGCTATTGTAAATAGAGCTGCAATGAACATTTTGGTACATGACTCTTTTTGAATTTTGGTTTTCTCAGGGTATATGCCCAGTAGTGGGATTGCTGGGTCATATGGTAGTTCTATTTGTAGTTTTTTAAGGAACCTCCATACTGTTCTCCATAGTGGCTGTTCCAATTCACATTCCCACCAGCAGTGCAAGAGTGTTCCCTTTTCTCCACACCCTCTCCAGCATTTACTGTTTCTAGATTTTTTGATGATGGCCATTCTGACTGGTGTGAGATGATATCTCATTGTAGTTTTGATTTGCATTTTTCTAATGATTAATGATGTTGAGCATTCTTTCATGTGTTTGTTGGCAGTCTGTATATCTTCTTTGGAGAAATGTCTATTTAGGTCTTCTGCCCATTTTTGGATTGGGTTGTTTGTTTTCTTGTTATTGAGCTGCATGAGCTGCTTGTAAATTTTGGAGATTAATCCTTTATCGGTTGCTTCACTTGCAAATATTTTCTCCCATTCTGAGGGTTGTCTTTTGGTCTTGTTTATGGTTTCCTTTGCTGTGCAAAAGCTTTGAAGTTTCATTAGGTCCCAATTATTTTTGTTTTTATCCATTTCTCTAGGAGGTGGGTCAAAAAGGATCTTGCTGTGATTTATGTCATAGAGTGTCCTGCCTATATTTTCCTCTAAGAGTTTGATAGTTTCTGGCCTTACGTTTAGGTCTTTAATCCATTTTGAGCTTATTTTTGTGCATGGTGTTAGGGAGTGATCTAATCTCATACTTTTACATGTACCTGTCCAGTTTTCCCAGCACCACTTATTGAAGAGGATGCCCTTTCTCCACTGTAAATTCCTGCCTCCTTTATCAAAGATAAGGTGACCATATGTGTGTGGGTTTATCTCTGGTCTTTCTATCCTGTTCCATTGATCTTTCTGTTTTTGTGCCAGTACCATACTGTCTTGATTACTGTAGCTTTGTAGTATAGACTGAAGTCAGGGAGCCTGATTCCTCCAGCTCCGTTTTTCATTCTCAAGATTGCTTTGGCTATTCGGGGTCTTTTGTGTTTCCATACAAATTGTGAAATTTTTTGTTCCAGTTCTGTGAAAAATGCCAGTGGTAGTTTGATAGGGATTGCATTGAATCTGTAGATTGCTTTGGGTAGTAGAGTCATTTTCACAATGTTGATTATTCCAATCCAAGAACATGGTATATCTCTCCATCTATTTGTATCATCTTTAATTTCTTTCATCAGTGTCTTATAATTTTCTGCATACAGGTCTTTTGTCTCCTTAGGTAGGTTTATTCTTAGATATTTTATTCTTTTTGTTGCAATGGTAAATGGGAGTGTTTTCTTGATTTCACTTTCAGATTTTTCATCATTAGTGTATAGGAATGCAAGAGATTTCTGTGCATTAATTTTGTATCCTGCTACTTTACCAAATTCATTGATTAGCTCTAGTAGTTTTCTGGTAGCATCTTTAGGATTCTCTATGTATAGTATCATGTCATCTGCAAACAGTGACAGCTTTACTTCTTCTTTTCCGATTTGGATTCCTTTTATTTCCTTTTCTTCTCTGATTCCTGTGGCTAAAACTTCCAAAACTATGTTGAATAAGAGTGGTGAGAGTGGGCAACCTTGTCTTGTTCCTGATCTTAGTGGAAATGCTTTCAGTTTTTCACCATTGAGGATGATGTTGGCTGTGGGTTTGTCATATATGGCCTTTATTATGTTGAGGAAAGTTCCCTCTATGCCTACTTTGTGCAGAGTTTTTATCATAAATGGGTGTTGAATTTTGTCAAAAGCTTTCTCTGCATCTGTTGAGATGATCGTATCGTTTTTCTCCTTCAATTTGTTAATATGGTTTATCACATTGATTGATTTGCGTATATTGAAGAATCCTTGCATTCCTGGAATAAACCCCACTTGATCATGGTGTATGATCCTTTTAATGTGCTGTTGGATTCTGTTTGCTAGTATTTTGTTGAGGATTTTTGCATCTATGTTCATCAGTGATATTGGCCTGTAGTTTTCTTTCTTTGTGACATCCTTGTCTGGTTTTGGTATCAAG
Source organism: Tursiops truncatus (assembly GCF_011762595.2). Lineage (NCBI taxonomy): Eukaryota > Metazoa > Chordata > Mammalia > Artiodactyla > Delphinidae > Tursiops > Tursiops truncatus. The sequence goes on along the minus strand of NC_047050.1, from coordinate 9,225,059 downwards.
GTGATGGTGGCCTCATAGAATGAATTTGGGAGTGTTCCTCCCTCTGCTATATTTTGGAAGAGTTTGAGAAGGATAGATGTTAGCTCTTCTCTAAATGTTTGATAGAATTCGCCTGTGAAGCCATCTGGTCCTGGGCTTTTGTTTGTTGGAAGATTTTTAATCACAGTTTCAATTTCAGTGCTTGTGATTGGTCTGTTCATATTTTCTATTTCTTCTTGATTCAGTCTTGGCAGGTTGTGCATTTCTAAGAATTTGTCCATTTCTTCCAGGTTGTCCATTTTATTGGCATAGAGTTGCTTGTAGTAATCTCTCATGAGCTTTTGTATTTCTGCATTGTCAGTTGTTACTTCTCCTTTTTCATTTCTGATTCTATTGATTTGAGTCTTCTCCCTTTTTTTCTTGATGAGTCTGGCTAATGGTTTATCTATTTTGTTTATCTTCTCAAAGAACCAGCTTTTAGTTTTATTGATCTTTGCTATTGTTTCCTTCATTTCTTTTTTTTTTTTTTTTTTTTAAACTTCATTGCTTTTATTTTTTTTATTTATTTATTTTTTTTAACATCTTTATTGGAGTATAATTGCTTTACAATGGTATGTTAGTTTCAGCTTCACAACAAAATGAATCAGTTATATATATACATATATTCCCATACCTCTTCCCGCTTGCGTCTCCCTCCCTCCCACCCTCCCTATCCCACCCCTCCAGGCGGTCACAAAGCACCGAGCTGATCTCCCTGTGCTATGCGGCTGCTTCCCACTAGCTATCTACCTTACGTTTGGTAGTGTATATATGTCCATGCCTCTTTATCGCTTTGTCACCGTTTACACTTCCCCCTCCCCATAGCCTCAAGTCCATTCTCTAGTAAGTCTGTGTCTTTATTCCTGTTTCACCCCTAGGTTTTTCATGACATTTTTTTTTTTTTAAATTCCATATATATGTGTTAGCATACGGTATTTGTCTCTCTCTTTCTGACTTACTTCACTCTGTATGACAGACTCTAGGTCTATCCACCTCATTACAAATAGCTCAATTTCGTCTCTTTTTATGGCTGAGTAATATTCCATTGTATATATGTGCCACATCTTCTTTATCCATTCATCCGATGATGGACACTTAGGTTGTTTCCATCTCTGGGCTATTGTAAATAGAGCTGCAATGAACATTTTGGTACATGACTCTTTTTGAATTATGGTTTTCTCAGGGTATATGCCCAGTAGTGGGATTGCTGGGTCATATGGTAGTTCTATTTGTAGCTTTTTAAGGAACCTCCATACTGTTCTCCACAGTGGCTGTATCAATTTACATTCCCACCAACAGTGTAAGAGGGTTCCCTTTTCTCCACACCCTCTCCAGCATTTATTGTTTCTAGATTTTTTGATGATGGCCATTCTGACTGGTGTGAGATGATATCTCATTGTAGTTTTGATTTGCATTTCTCTCATGATTAGTGATGTTGAGCATTCTTTCATGTGTTTGTTGGCACTCTGTATATCTTCTTTGGAGAAATGTCTATTTAGGTCTTCTGCCCATTTTTGGATTGGGTTGTTTGTTTTTTTGTTATTAAGCTGCATGAGCTGCTTATAAATTTTGGAGATCAATCCTTTGTCAGTTGCTTCATTTGCAAATATTTTCTCCCATTCTGAGGGTTGTCTTTTGGTCTTCTTCATGGTTTCCTTTGCTGCGCAAAAGCTTTTAAGTTTCATTAGGTCCCATTTGTTTACTCTTGTTTTTATTTCCATTACTCTAGGAGGTGGGTCAGAAAGAATCTTGCTGTGATTTATGTCATAGAGTGTTCTGCCTATGTTTTCCTCTAAGAGTTTGATAGTTTCTGGCCTTACATTTAGGTCTTTAATCCATTTTGAGCTTATTTTTGTGTATGGTGTTAGGGAGTGATCTAACTTCATACTTTTACATGTAGCTGTCCAGTTTTCCCAGCACCACTTATTGAATAGGCTGTCCTTTCTCCACGGTACATTTCTGCCTCCTTTGTCAAAGATAAGTTGACCATATGTGCGTGGGTTTATCTCTGGGCTTTCTATCCTGTTCCATTGATCTATCTTTCTGTTTTTGTGCCAGTACCATACCGTTTTGATAACTGTAGCTTTGTAGTATAGTCTGAAGTCTGGGAGCCTGATTCCTCCAGTTCCTTTTTTCGTTCTCAAGATTGCTTTGGCTATTCGGGGTCTTTTGTGTTTCCATACAAATTGCAAAATTTTTTGTTCTAGTTCTGTGAAAAATGCCAGTGGTAGTTTGATAGGGATTGCATTGAATCTATAGATTGCTTTCGGTAGTAGAGTCATTTTCACAATGTTGATTCTTCCAATCCAAGAACATGGTATATGTCTCCATCTATTTGTATCATCTTTAATTTCTTTCATCAGTGTCTTATAATTTTCTGCATACAGATCTTTTGTCTCCTTAGGTAGGTTTATTCCTAGATATTTTATTCTTTTTGTTGCAATGGTAAATGGGAGTGTTTTCTTGATTTCACTTTCAGCTTTTTCGTCATTAGTATATAGGAATGCCAGAGATTTCTGTGCATTAATTTTGTATCCTGCCACTTTACCAAATTCATTGATTAGCTCTAGTAGTTTTCTGGTAGCATCTTTAGGGTTCTCTATGTATAGGATCATGTCATCTGCAAACAGTGACAGCTTTACTTCTTCTTTTCCGATTTGGATTCCTTTTATTTCCTTTTCTTCTCTGATTGCTGTGGCTAAAACTTCCAAAACTATGTTGAATAAGAGTGGTGAGAGTGGGCAACCTTGCCTTGTTCCTGATCTTAGTGGAAATGCTTTCAGTTTTTCACCATTGAGGATGATGTTTGCTGTGGGCTTGTCATATATGGCCTTTATTATGTTGAGGAAAGTTCCCTCTATGCCTACTTTCTGCAGGGTTTTTATCATAAATGGGTGTTGAATTTTGTCAAAAGCTTTCTCTGCATCTATTGAGATGATCATATGGTTTTTCTCCTTCAGTTTGTTAATATGGTTTATCACATTGATAGATTTGCGTATATTGAAGAATCCTTGCATTCCTGGAATAAACCCCACTTGATCATGGTGTATGATCCTTTTAATGTGCTGTTGGATTCTGTTTGCTAGTATTTTGTTGAGGATTTTTGCATCTATGTTCATCAGTGATATTGGCCTGTAGTTTTCTTTCTTTGTGACATCCTTGTCTGGTTTTGGTATCAAGGTGATGGTGGCCTCGTAGAAGGAGTTTGGGAGTGTTCCTCCCTCTGCTATATTTTGGAAGAGTTTGAGAAGGATAGGTGTTAGCTCTTCTCTAAATGTTTGATAGAATTCGCCTGTGAAGCCATCTGGTCCTGGGCTTTTGTTTGTTGGAAGATTTTTAATCACAGTTTCAATTTCAGTGCTTGTGATTGGTCTGTTCATATTTTCTATTTCTTCTTGATTCAGTCTTGGCAGGTTGTGCATTTCTAAGAATTTGTCCATTTCTTCCAGGTTGTCCATTTTATTGGCATAGAGTTGCTTGTAGTAATCTCTCATGAGCTTTTGTATTTCTGCATTGTCAGTTGTTACTTCTCCTTTTTCATTTCTGATTCTATTGATTTGAGTCTTCTCCCTTTTTTTCTTGATGAGTCTGGCTAATGGTTTATCTATTTTGTTTATCTTCTCAAAGAACCAGCTTTTAGTTTTATTGATCTTTGCTATTGTTTCCTTCATTTCTTTTTCATTTATTTCTGATCTGATTTTTATGATTTCTTTCCTTCTGCTAGCTTTGGGGTTTTTTTGTTCTTCTTTCTCTAATTGCTTGAGGTGTAAGGTTAGGTTGCTTATTCGAGATGTTTCCTGCTTCTTAAGGTGGGCTTGTATTGCTATAAACTTCCCCCTTAGAACTGCTTTTGCTGCATCCCACAAGTTTTGGGTCGTTGTGTCTCCATTGTCATTTGTTTCTAGGTATTTTTTTATTTCTTCTTTGATTTCTTCAGTGATCATTTCGTTATTAATTACTGTATTGTTTAGGCTCCATGTGTTTGTATTTTTTACAGATTTTTTCCTCTAATTGATATCTAGTCTTATGGGGTTGTGGTCAGAAAAGATACTTGATACAATTTCATTTTTCTTAAATTTACCAAGGCTTGATTTGTGACCCAAGATATGATCTATCCTGGAGAATGTTCCATGAGCACTTGAGAAGAATGTGTATTCTGTTGTTTTTGGATGGAATGTCCTATAAATATCAATTAAGTCCATCTTGTTTAATGTACCATTTAAAGCTTGTGTTTCCTTATTTATTTTCATTTTGGATGATGTGTCCATTGGTGAAAGTGGGGTGTTAAAGTCCCCTACTATGAATGTGTTACTGTCGATTTCCCCTTTTATGGCTGTTAGTATTTGCCTTATGTATTGAGGTGCTCCTATGTTGGGTGCATAAATATTTACAATTGTTATATCTTCTTCTTGGATCGATCCCTTGATCATTATGTAGTGTCCTTCTTTGTCTCTTCTAATAGTCTTTAAAGTCTATTTTGTCTGATATGAGAATTGCTACTCCAGCTTTCTTTTGGTTTACATTTGCATGAAATATTTTTCCATCCCCTTACTTTCAGTCTGTATGTGTCTCTAGGTCTGAAGTGGGTCTCTTGTAGACAGCAAATATATGGGTCTTGTTTTTATATCCATTCAGCCAATCTGTCTTTTGGTAGTCCATTTACATTTAAGGTAATTATTGATATGTATGTTCCTATTCCCATTTTCTTAATTTTTTTGGGTTCGTTATTGTAGGTCTTTTCCTTCTCTTGTGTTTTTTGCCTAGAGAAGTTCCTTTAGCAGTTGTTGTAGAGGTGGTTTGGTGGTGCTGAACTCTCCCAGCTTTTGCTTGTCTGTAAAAGTTTTAATTTCTCCATCAAATCTGAATGAGATCCTTGCTGGGAATAGTAATCTTGGTTGCAGGTTTTTCTCCTTCATCATTTTTAATATGTCCTGCCAGTCCCTTCTGGCTTGCAGAGTTTCTGCTGAAAGATCAGCTGTTAACCTTATGGGGATTCCCTTGTGTGTTATTTGTTGTTTTTCCCTTGCTGCTTTTAATATGCTTTCTTTGTATTTAAAATTTGACAGTTTGATTAATATGTGTCTTGGCATATTTCTCCTTGGATTTATCCTGTATGGGACTCTCTGTGCTTCCTGGACTTGATTAACTATTTCCTTTCCCATATTAGGGAAGTTTTCAACTATAATCTCTACAAATATTTTCTCAGTCCCTTTCTTTTTCTCTTCTTCTGGAACCCCTATAATTCGAATGTTGGTGCATTTAATGCTGTCCCAGAGGTCTCTGAGACTGTCTTCAGTTCTTTTCATTCTTTTTTCTTTATTCTGCTCTGCAGTAGTTATTTCCACTATTTTATCTTCCAGGTGACTTATCTGTTCTTCTGCCTCAGTTATTCTGCTATTGATCCCATCTAGAGTATTTTTAATTTCATTTATTGTGTTGTTCATCGTTGCTTGTTTCATCTTTAGTTCTTCTAGGTCCTTGTTAAATGTTTCTTGCATTTTGTCTATTCTATTTCCAGGATTTTGGATCATCTTTACTATCATTATTCTGAATTCTTTTTCAGGTAGACTGCCTATTTCGTCTTCATTTGTTAGGTCTTGTGGGTTTTTATCTTGCTCCTTCATCTGCTGTGTGTTTTTCTGTCTTCTCATTTTGCTTATCTTACTGTGTTTGGGGTCTCCTTTTTGCAGGCTGCAGGTTCGTAGTTCCTTTTGTTTTTGGTGTCTGTCCCCAGTGGCTAAGGTTGGTTCAGTGGGTTGTGTAGGCTTCCTAGTGGACAGGACTAGTCCCTGTGTTATTGTGGATGAGGCTTGATCTTGTCTTTCTGGTGGGCAGGTCCACGTCTGGTGGTGTGTTTTGGGGTGTCTGTGGACTTATTATGATTTTAGGCAGCCTCTCTGCTAATGGGTGGGGTTGTGTTCCTGTCTTGCTAGTTGTTTGGCATAGGATGTCCAGCACTGTAGCTTGCTGGTGGTTCAGTGAAGCTGGGTGTTGGTGTTGAGATGGAGATCTCTGGGAGATTTTCGCCGTTTGATATTATGTGGAGCTGGGAGGCCTCTTGTGGACCAGTGTCCTGAAGTTGGCTCTCCCACCTCAGAGGCACAGCACTGACTCCTGGCTGCAGCACAAAGAGCCTTTCATCCACACGGCTCAGAATAAAAGGGAGAAAAAGTAGAAAGAAAGAATTAGTAGAAGTAGAAAGAAAGAAAGAAAGAAAGGAGGGAGGGAGGGAGGGAGGAAGGGAGGGAGGAAGGAAGGAAAAAAGAAAGAATATAAAGTAAAATAAAGTAAGATAAAATATAATAAAGTTATTAAAATAAAAAAATATTAAGAAGAAAAAATTAAAAAACAAACAAACAACAACAAAAAAAAACGGACGGATAGAACCCTAGGAAAAATGGTGGAAGCAAAGCTATACAGACAAAATCTCACACAGAAGCATACACATACACACTCACAAAAAGAGGAAAAGGGGAAAAAATCATAAATCTTGCTCTCAAAGTCCACCTCCTCAATTTGGGATGATTCATTGTCTATTCATGTATTCCACAGATGCAGGTACACCAAGTTGATTGTGGAACTTTAATCTGCTGCTTCTGAGGCTCAGCTGGGAGAGATTTCCCTTTCTCTTATTTGTTCTCACAGTTCCCGGGGCTCAGCTTTGGATTTGGCCCCGCCTCTGCGTGTAGGTCGCTGGAGGGCGTCTGTTCTCCGCGCAGACAGGACGGGGTAAAAGTAGCCGCTGATTTGGGGGCTCTGGCTCACTCAGGCCGGGGGGGAGGGAGGGGCACGGAGTGCGGGGCGAGCCTGCGGCGGCAGAGACCGGCATGACGTTGCACCAGCCTGAGGCGCGCCGTGCGTTCTCCCGGGTAAGTTGTCCCTGGATCCCGGGACCCTGGCAGTGGCGGGCTGCAGAGGCTCCCCGGAAGGGGGGTGTGGAGGGTGACCTGTGCTCGCACACAGGCTTCTTGGTGGCGGCAGCAGCAGCCTTAGCGTCTCATGCCTGTCTCTGGGGTCCGCGCTTTTAGCCGCGGCTCGCGCCCGTCTCTGGAGCTCCTTTAAGCAGCGCTCTCAATCCCCGCTCCTCGCGCACCAGGAAACAAAGAGGGAAGAAAAAGTCTCTTGCCTCTTCGGCAGCCTCTTCCCCGGACTCCCTCCCGGCCAGCCGTGGCGCACTAACCCCCTGCAGGCTGTGTTCACGCCGCCAACCCCAGTCCTCTCCCGGCGCTCCGACCGAAGCCCGAGCCTCAGCTCCCAGCCCCGCCCGCCCCGGCCGGGGAGCAGACAAGCCTCGGGTTGGTGAGTGCCGGTCGGCACTGATCCTCTGTGCGGGAATCTCTCTGCTTTGCCCTCCTAACCCCTGTTGCTGTGCTCTCCGCCGCGGCTCCGAAGCTTTCCCCCTCCGCCACCCGCAGTCTCCGCCCGCGAAGGGGCTCCTAGTGTGTAGAAACCTTTTCTCCTTCACGGCTCCCTCGCACTAGTGCAGGTCCCGTCCCTATTCTTTTGTCTCTGTTTTCTCTTTTTTTCTTTTGCCCTACCCAGGTACGTGGGGAGTTTCTTGCCTTTTGGGAGGTCTGAGGTCTTCTGCCAGCGTTCAGTAGGTGTTCTGTAGGAGTTGTTCCACGTGTAGATGTATTTCTGGTGTATCTGTGGGGAGGAAGGTGATCTCCGCGTCTTACTCTTCCGCCATCTTCCCTTTCTTGTCTTTTTGATAACAGCCATTTTGACAGGTGTGCGGTGGTATCTCACTTGGTTTTAATTTGCGTTTCCCTGGTGATGAGTGATGTTGAGCATCTTTTCATGTGCCTGTTGGCTAGCTGTGTGTCTGAAGACACTTGAAATCCTATCCCTAGTTCACTGTGATGTATTCCTCCTCTGAGTCTCTGGAGTAGTGTGGTGTGTGCGCGCGTGTGTGTGTGCATGCGTGCGCGTACACACACATATTTCTGTTTCTGCTGTTGCAGCTCTGCAGTTAAAGTGCACTCCTCTTGAAAGCAGAGTGTGTGTTTTTATCTCCCACAGTGTTCAGCACAGTAGGTCCTTAATATTTGTGATCATTTGTGAATGTATTTTTTTCCATGGAAAATAATTTAAATGCTGTCATATATTTGCCTGGGTATATTTTAATATATTTCTCAATCTGTGTTTCCCTCTTCCACCCCTCACCATCCCATATACCCTCACAAACACTGAAATTTAGGCTTTCCTTGAGGACAACCAAACAGTTAGAAGAGAGGATTTTTTGAGCTGTTTCTGACACCATGTAGGTATCTGCTGTCCTTATTCTTCCAGAGATGCTGCTGGAGAAGGGAACATGGGAAGCAGAGAGAGTGATTGGGCAAGATGCTGGAGGAGATTAGGAACGATTTTATGTACAGAAAGATAGGAGCAATAATTTGAAGACACTGATATAAACTGTACACTTTGGGCAGTAAGGCCGCACAGAACATAGAAATCAAAGGGGTTAACACATTTAATCAGTTGAAAAGACCTTAACGGGAGTGTGGCAGATTTCATTATGTCCATGAGCACGAAGATTCCTTGTTAAGTCTTGACAGATGTGCCGTTTCTAGCTAATTTCATGTCTTTCACCAATAGGAAAAGGTAGTGACACTGTTCTTACACTGCCCGGGCTCTTCCCAGCCCATCTGTTGCAGTGTTGTAGATCTGCTTGTCTCTGAAGTTCCCTAGTAGCCCTGAATCCCGACTGTATCATTACTCACAGTGCTGAATCATCCATCTTCCTGCCTGTGAATGCTGGCTTCTCATTGCTCCCAGAGATTCTGACCGTGGTCCACCGATGATGGCCACAAATGCAAGAAAACGTGAACCATCTTTTTTCTTCTTCACTCATGCTAAGTTTTCCATTTTTGCCAGCCATGTGTATTTTTTGAAGTCTTTACGCTGGAAGCACTTTATTCCAAGAATGGAATCTCTTGCAAAGTTGGCAACACCCCTGCCTTCCCCACGCCACCATGCAGAGGCTCAGCAGTTGGCCCGAGGGCCAGCGAGGAGAGCTTCCCATTCGGGCAAGGCGTGTCTGTCCCTGGTCAGCTTGGCTGGAGACTGACCCAGGGCAGCCGGACGTCACTACATCAGCGGAGCCAAGTGAGGACGTGCATTAGAAGTGCCTGTTGATATTACGGAGAAAGTCAGGAAGTCCTGGGAGGAGACGGGCGACCACTGCCAGAAGACCGCCTGACGTGTGGGGGGGCCTGGGAGAACGGCGCCAGCGGCCGGAAGCCTGAAGGCTGAGAGATGGGTGTTGCCACCCCACCGCCTTTGCGTGGGTAAACCGGCGGTGACACTAGCTGGAGGAGTAGAGCCAATACGCGGGCCCACGTGCGGCTCAAGCCCAAGGGTTAGCAGATCTCCCGTTGCCCAGATCCCTGAGCTTGTCCTGTGCCCATCATGAGAGTCACTTAGCATCAGCATGTCAAGGGACATGGTGCTCCAATGGTTAACACTCGGCGTTTCCAATGCAGGGGGTGCAGGTTCGATCCCTGATCAGGAAACTAAGATTCCGCATGCCGCGTGGTATGGCCCCCCAAAATGAAAAAGAATCAGCATGTCAACAGCACCGTTCTCGCCAGGCGGCCCTCCTGGAGCTGTCCCGTCGGCATGAATCCCAGAGCTGCTCGGGGCATCCTGCTGAGCCCGAGGATGCTGGGCAGCACCTGGAACGGGGAGAAGTGGGAGGCAGGACCCGTGCAGCTCAGGCCAGGCTCGGAGTGGCCTGCCCGCGTGGCCCTGCCCTGGCTGGCTCGTCCCCGCCGGCGGCTGGGGCAGTGGTTATGAAACGCTGAGGTGCGTGCCTCCTGGGACCGGGACCCGCATGGGACCAGCTCCAGGCGTGGGGTACCCAGCCCAGAGAGCACTTCTGCCCTTGACCAGTCTCAGGCACTGGAAAGGGGCTTAGGCAGCTTGGAGGAAGGTACTCCACAGCGTGGAGACCCCTGATGGGCCAGGTCTGAGCAGGGGTTCCACTTGCCCGAGTCTAAGGGTGATACTGCCTAGCTCAGGGCAGGCCCAGTGACAGCTGCAGCTGAGAGGGTAAACAGTAAGAAGTACTAGAAGGTTTGTTTCTGAGCACAAAGTATGGATGCCACACGGCCTACCGCGCTCGAAGAAAACATCCCTTACTGTGCCGGCACTCTTGCCTTGAGCCAGTTCATGGTTCCAGTCAGCTCCCCCTGTTCCTGGAGGTGGCTTGTCCGCTGAAGCTCATTTGTTACCACTCCTGGTGTCGAGCAGTGCTTTCCAAACTTACGTGCATCAGAATCACCAAGATCTCGGGATCTTGTTAAAATGCAGCTTGTGACTCAATAGGTCTGGGGTAGAGCCTGAAGATCTGCACTTCTAACCACCTCCCAGGTGACGATGATGCTACCAGCCATTGAGTCCCGCTTGGAGTATCAAGGATCCAGACCTGGACGCAGGAGAGGAGCAGAGGCTGACAAAGTGTGGGTGCGGGAACGTGTGTGGATTAGGAGAAGGAAACAAAAGGAGGCAGGAGCGCGTAAATCTGGGGCTTCCTTTATACAAGTAAGAGACGCCTAATGTGCTCCCAACAGCTGTCAAAGTTCTTCCAGCATTTCCATTTCTTTTCCCTCGTGGAACATCTCCAATCCCACAGGAATGTGGGATTCGAAGGACAGGCCCAGTCCCTCATTTCTATTTGCATAGGCCAGCTCTTTCTGACTGCCCACAAGTTGTGTAACTTGTAGCCTGGCACGCGACGTTTCAAGAAGGGGTGTTGACTGTCTCCCTTTCCAGCTGCAGAGTGGGAAAGCCCTCAGCACCTCGTCAGGGTGAGCGACCCTGGTTAGGACGGTCCTGTAGCTTCTAAAAGCACAGTGATAACTCGCACTAAAGTATTTAGGCCCAGTACCCGGCACATAGTAGGCCTTCAGTAAGTGCCCCTCCCTCCTCTGCAATAATGGGACAGCCCTATGTATATGCTGGGAGCCTCTACCTTGCTATCAGAATAGCAAGGAAATCTTTCTCATATGGGAAGAATTAGGAGAAAAAATCTTTTGCTCCTTAGAAACAGAAACCTTGTTATTATTGAACTTGTAGGGTTTTTTTTTTTTTTTTTTGCGGTACGCGGGCCTCTTGCTGTTGTGGCCTCACCTGCTGCGGAGCACAGGCTCCGGATGCGCAGGCTCAGCGGCCATGGATCACGGGCCCAGCCGCTCCGCGGCATGTGGGATCCTCCCAGACCGGGGCACGATCCCGTGTCCCCTGCATCGGCAGGTGGACTCTCAACCACTGTGCCACCAGGGAAGCCCTAGCTTGTAGTTTTATTGGACTTAACAAATTTCCTTCTAAAATGAACAAAGTTTTTATTCCATATAACATTTTCATTCTCATAGTTTAAAATTAAATGGAACTATTTTGCAGTAATGAATCAGGAACACTAGATGTCAGGAGAGAATCAGCTGCCCTGATGCTTACCAGGTTGTGTTTACGTTCCGTTCAACCGTTTAGGATAGTAGATTTTATTTCTTTTTCTTTTTTTATTAATTGAAGTGTAGTTGATTTACAGTGTTGTGCTAATCTCTGCTGTGCAGCAAAGTGACTCAGTTATACACATATACCCATTCTTTATTTTTCATATTCTTTTCCATTATGGTTTATCACAGGATATTGAGTATAGTTCCCTGTGCTCTACAGTAGGACCTTGTTTTTTATCCATTCTAAATGTAATAGTTAGAATAGTAGATGTTATGTAGCTCATGATTCTGTGGGTCTGCTGGGCAGTCCTTTGGTCTGGGCAGGTAGTGAGTTAACACCCAGCTGCCCTGCCTGAGACCCAGGTCCTTCTGAAGCAAGCCTGTGAGGCACTGCATGCATTGAGAGGGGGTTAATTCAATTCTGCATCTGTGAACTGTCTTTGTCTAAGTGCTGGGCCAGTTGGCCGCAGTGGCCCTTTTAAAACATTGAGATAGAACTGACCCGATAATTTTCTTCCGAGGTATGCTTTGATCCCCTTCTCTGTATCTTCTATGTATCTGCTGTAGGTTTTTGCTTTGTAGTTACCATGAGGCGTACACAGAACATCTTATATTTGTAAGTCTCTTTTAAGCTGATAACTTAACTTTGAACACATACAAAATCTCTACATTTTTCCACTCCCCCTCCTCACATTTTATGTTTTCTTATGTCACAGTTCATATCTTTTTTTTTTTTTTTTTTTGCGGTACGCGGGCCTCTCACTGCTGTGGCCTCTCCCGTTGCGGAGCACAGGCTCCGGACGCGCAGGCTCAGTGGCCATGGCTCACGGGACCAGCCGCTCCGCGGCATGTGGGATCCTCCCGGACCGGGGCACGAACCCGCATCCCCTGCATCGGCAGGCGGACTCTCAACCATTGCGCCACCAGGGCAGCCCCCACATTTTCTTTTTATACATATATGCATATATGCATTTTCCACATTCTATGTGATGATTCTTTCCTAGAAATAAAGACTGGAATGTGCATGTTAAAGTAAGGAGGGCTGAACCATTTGGATATTTAACTAGTGCAATTAAAGTAGCATGGTTAAGGTTTACAGACTCCTACTTTACATAAATAAAAGCATGCATAAAAGCATTAGAAGTGATGGAGTGATCACAGTATGTAGTTTTCTGGCATCATCCCAAACCAGCTATTTAGAGGTAGGATCAGACGTGTGTGGATTATTGCTGCTCTGGTACTACAATTAAGCTTTTATCTTTTCTTCGCTTTCAAACAGAAAGGTCTGACAAACTATGTAGTGCCCTCAGGGCCTCTTGGAATCCACACAAATGATGCCCTTGTGTTGAACTGTAAGTTAAAGAAAGAACTGATGCTGTGCTCGTGAACTTGTGTCAAGATACTACAGCTCAGGTCTCATCACTTCTCATTAAGGCCTCGAGAATTCTATGAACCTTGCCAGTCTCTACCTTGGGTCATTTTAACGTGTTTCCATTCCAAAGTCTGGCTGCTAATTTTGATTTTTTTTTCCCCTCTGTAGGAGTTCCTGAATAGTTATGGCATAAAAGTCATTTACTTTCCCCTTCATAATAGAAAATTTCTGTTTTAGAAACTTTTTATTTTGAAATAATTTGTCTTAACAGAAAACTTGCAATTATTGTACAAAGAATTCCTGTATATCCTTCAGACAGATTACCCAGTTGTTAACATTTTACACATCTGCATCATCATCCTCTCTTTCTCTGCTTTGTGTGTGTGTGTGTATGTATACACCCACACACACATTCCTTTTTAACTAAATGAGATTAAATAGCAGGTGTGTTGCCTTTTACCCCTAAATACTTCAATGTATAGTTCCTAAAAACAGGAATTTTTTTTTACATAATAATGTATAATTATCAACATCAACAGACTTTATTAAAATGTTGCCAGTTGCCCTGCTATTGTTCTCTATAGCAAATGAAAAAAAAAAACGGGGGGGTCTGGGATCTAATCCAGAATCACATGCTGCATGCAGTTGTCATGTCTTCTTAGTCTCCTTTAATCTGTTCCTCAGTCTTTGACTTTCATGACCTTGAATTTGTGAAGACTGTAGGCGAGTTGTTTTGTGGAAGCTTTCTTTAATCCTAAAAATCCTAAATCTTCAACTAATTCCAAAGGCATGACCTTTAATTTGCAATTGAGTTCTTGTTATCTTAATTTTCCCAGATGTAACCTGAAGACATTTACCTTCTAATTATGATAAAAGAAGTCAGTGTACAAGGGCAGAAACATGGGGAGGGAATTGACATTTGCTGGGCACCTGCAAAGTCCCTGGACTGGGTAGCTGATATATATTTCATTTAATTAGCACATCCATCATGTAGCATAAATTATTATTATTATTGCTACTACCCACATTTTGCAAATGAGGAAACAGTTACTCAGAGATTGTAACCTGCTCATAAGTAAGATAATGTTGAGAGTAACACTGAATGTAGGCATAGAACCACAATCCTTAGAAAGGTGAACAAGTCGCCAAGTAAAAGGGAAATTCGGTGGATGTCATCATATGAATGTTTAATTTTTCAAATTCAACTACACATAATCAGCAAAAAACAAAAACAAAAAAACCCAACCAAACACAAAAAAACTGTAATGATGAAAAAATCGCAGGGTGACAGCTCAATCCCTCCTCTGTAAAGACCTCCAACAACTAACTCATCTGACAGGTGCCCACAGAATCCAACCACCCCTGACCATGGTTGCCATCACTTCTGTGGTCAAAGCCACTCCCACCTCTCACCTGGAATATTCCAACAGTCTCCTCACCTGTCACTTGTTTCTGCTTCTGCTCTCCCAATTGTCTCTTCTCAACAAAGGAGCCAGAGTGATTCTTTTGTATCATTTTTTTTTTTAGAGTCCGCATGTAAGTGATATCATATATCTGTCTTTCTCTGTCTGGCGTACTTCACTTGGTACGATCATCTCCAGGCGCATCCATGTTGCTGCAGATGGCATTATTTCCTTCTTTTTTATGGCTGAGTGGTATGCCACTGTATATATGTCCCACATCTTCTTTATCCATCCCTCTGTCCAGAGTGATTCTTCAGAAACCTGGGTTCCATCCTATTACTCTTCTGCTCTGAACTCTTCGGCTACTTCCTAAATCACTCAGAGTAACGGCTGACCTTGTGCACTGGCCTCTGAGGTCTCAGGGACCTGGCATCATCTCCATCCTTCCCGCCCTTCCTCACTCCTGCCGCCAGCTGTGCCAGCCTCCTTCCTGGGTCTCCCCGCCTCCCAGCCGCTTCCACACCTGACCTTTGCCCTTGGGCTCCCGGTCTGAAATGCCCTTCCCGGCAGAGCTGCTGGCTCATGCCCTACCTTCCTTCCTCCCTTCCAGTCTCTGCGTAAATGTCACCATCTGAACGAGCCTTTCCCGATCACTCTACGTAAAACTCTCGTCCTGGCGCTGCCTCCTCGCTTTCCCTGCTTTCTTTGTTTCCACAGCACAGAAAACGATCTGATGTAGTTTTATTTACTTGATCACGTCATTATTCTCCGCCTTATCACCTAGAACATCACCTAGAACTGACGTGACGGTGAGGACTATTTTATCCTTCATCACTGTCTGCGTGTGGTTGGTGCCGATTAAATAACCAGTGAAGAGCTGTGTGTTCAATGCTGAAACACTCCTGACGGGGCTGAACTCGGGTGTACAGTTCACAAGTACTGGACTTCAGGGGTGAATTACAGTTTTTTAAATGGAAATGTTGACTATGCTCAACTTTTGCTTGATGCACTCACTTTACCACTTCATCCCCTGAGTAAGAGTTGACTCCACTATAGAAGACCACGGCTGTGTGGCCTCTTTCATAAAATAAATAACAAAAACCTGGCAACCCAAAGGTCTTCAAAGCCTCTGACGACAATTAGTAAGTACGTGCTGGTGTTAAGGGCCTCAAGCATCCAATATACTTAAAAAATGTACTAGGCTCATAGTTTCAATTTTAATAATTCAACCCCCAGAACATGAGGCTTTCTTTTTTTTTTTGAATTTTTGAATTTTATTTTATTTATTTTTTACACAGCAGGTTCTTATTAGTTATCTATTTTATACATATTAGTGTATACACGTCAATCCCGATCTCCCAATTCATCCCACCACCACCGCCCCCCTACTTTCCCCCCTTGGCGTCCATACGTTTGTTCAAAACACGAGGCTTTCTTGCTTCCAACTCAAAACCCTTGTCAGCCCAGCAGCATACACAGAAAGGAACGTAAATCTGACTCCATAAAGCCCTGAGGAGTAGTAGGTCTTCAGGTGGAGTTTTCATTTTATTTTCTTTTTCTTTCTTTCTTTTTTTTTTTTTTTTTTGCGGTACTTGGGCCTCTCACTGCCGTGGCCTCTCCCATTGCGGAGCACAGGCTCTGGACGCGCAGGCTCAGCGGCCATGGCTCACGGGCCCAGCCGCTCCACGGCATGTGGGATCCTCCCGGACCGGGGCACAAACCCGCGTCCCCTGCAATGGCAGGCGGACTCTCAACCACTGCGCTACCAGGGAAGCCCTCATTTTATTTTTTTATGAGGCTACGGAGGAGGGGGCGATTGCGTGGTCACAAACACACTAACATTTCCTACCGCTCTCTGTAGACACTGTGCATCATTAAAGCTCCTTAGTTACTCCGATTTCCTTCCATTTCTGCTCCTGCAAGCTCTCCCGGACCTTGCCCTCTTCCTCCTCGGTCACCCGTCCTGTCCCCAGTCTTCTTTCTTCCATGTGTCTCATGACATTTGTAGATCAGTCATGACTAATGTAGATCAATGTAGCTTTTCTTGGTTTTCTTGACAACAACCTGCTTCCACACTGAGCACAACAAAGGGTGAGAAGTGGGAAGGAGGGTTTTCCTCTCCCTCAGACACAGGCTGAGCTCCTCCATCGCTGGTAGCACAGTGAATTCTCTCTCCTTCTTAGCTGAGTTCAGTGCCCCTGGCTCTTGCCCTGCAGCCTGCGCCATTTGAATGAACTCCCGAAGAGCACGGAGCACAAACATCTGAAAGACCTACTGCCCACGATTAAGCATGCAACAGGCTGTGCCTTTGCCATGCCCATCTATTTGTGGTTCATTTGTTTAATATTAAAATACTCTCAAATCTACATAAGCCATCTGCTTTTCCTCCACGTTCACTGAGCCCTGATGCATTAAGCATCACTATTTCTCTTTATGTATAATAACACTATTTCTCTTTATGTCATTAAAATGGGTAGGTGTTAATGTAAATACCAAGTGGAAAGCTTGAGTCGTTTCTCAGATTTTTCAGTCATGCTGTTTGCTGTATTATTATTGTGGATTTGTCTACTTTTGGTACGATTTCACAGTGTCGTCAAAGTCCTACTCTAATACTTAGATCCCAAATGAAAGATTTAATGGCCTCAGTTAACACCCCAGTGACGTGGGTTTAATATTATGGTTCACCTGTTTTTGCTGTTTACTTTGCCGAGCTTCAGCCAAACTAAAGAAACTATGAAAACAGAGTCCGATTGCCCGTGAAAGAAAATGCCACCTTCCTCAGTAAAAAGAAAACCTGGCTTCTTCTAGGTTGGTACCTTAGGGAGGGACTCTACACTTGGGGCAGAAGGAAATGCAGACCCCACGGCTCCTCTGCTCTTCCCCACGTGATGCCTGAGTCACACTGTCTTCAAGGACAAGTCCTGCCCTCGAACGTTCTCACTCAGAGGAAGAGCTGGGGCCTCTTCTCCCAGTAGCCCATGGCATGGCTGGTTTAAGATCAAAACATTTTGTTTATTTATTACCAACTTGAATTTTCCTGAACAGATTATAAAAGGAAAGTCTACAAAGTCTTCTTTGTTGGTCTATGTCCCCAGCCACCCAGCCCTCTCTCCCCAGACGACCAGTGTAACTGATTTCTCTATATCCTCTATGCTGAGTCAAATACATGATAGGATTCCTCTCTTCCCCCGTCACCAACATGACAGAACACTCCGCACGCTGCCACAAGTGGCTCTGTCCCTTGCTGTGTCTTGGAAATCCTCCAACACACAGAGTTCCTCTTTCTTTTCTGACGGCCACGTAATAACCCATTGCGTGGTTCCACCATAACTGATTTATGCAGTTTCCTACCAGTAGGCGCTTGGGTTGTTTCCGGTCTTTTCCTGTACCAAAAAGCTTCAATAGAAACAGTGGAGAACTTTTTTGCACATATGTGGCATCTGCAGGACAACTTTCTAGAAATTGCTGGGTCAAAGAATAGGTGCATCTTTAATGTTAGTATCTAGTGCCAAATTTACGCTAATGATATTTTAATTTACACTCCTCCCCAACACACACAAGTAATGTATGCATTCAACAAGATTTTACAGAAGGCTGGGGGGTAATGTAAGGAGATAAACCCAGTGACCTGATTTTAGATAGCATGGTTTAGGAGCTGTGGCTCACTCTTCTTTATTTTTTTTTCTTTATTTTCATTTTTTTCGGCTACACCGCGTGGCTTGCAGCATCTTAGTTCCCCGACCAGGGCCCCCTGCAGTGGAAGCACAGAGTCCTAACCACTGGACCACCAGGCAATTCCTTCACTCTTCTATACTTAGTGATCCATTAGAGCAATCCTTGCTGACTTTTAACTTTGCTTGTCCAGAGCAGAACCTCTCAGTGAGGTAGGGGACTTTCTGTACTCCCTCACCTACCTCACATCCTTCAGCTTCTCTGAGCCAGAAGGTAACACAAGACGCCTCAGGTAATACAAATCAGGGAATAGAAAGCACAGTATTTTTCCCATCTCTATCCTCCCAACATCAGCATCTTGCCCAACTAGGCCTGATGCCCAAGGCTGAGCACGAGCAGTGGGTACGTAGCAAAAACCTTGAGGAGACCAAAGGGTCCTGGGAGGTAGAAAAGGGGGAAGGGACGAGGGGGAGAGCTTTCTCTACTGACAGGAGAGGGAGGCCCGATGGTGTCCCTGGAGTATGCTGTGGATGACGTCATTGTTGACCTGCACAGTATTTTAGGAATGTAGAAAGATTCAGATTAAGATAGTCATTATTATTCTACAGGAGCTTGACGCGCGCAGGCTCAGCGGCCATGGCTCACGGGCCCAGCCGCTCCGCGGCATGTGGGATGTTCCCGGACCGGGGCACGAACCCGTGTCCCCTGCATCGGCAGGCGGACTCTCAACCACTGCGCCACCAGGGAAGCCCCAGATGTAACTTTTATTTGTGTATGAAATAGAGGGCTTTTCTAACTTTAATAAATACACATTGGAATGGGGAAAAAACATTAAAAACAGGAGTCATCTTTTACTTCAATGTACATTTTTATTCGTAATTGAAAAGAATATTATACTGCTAATTTATTGTAAGTGTACCTAAAGTAAAAGGTCCTTAGAGGCATAAAAAAATGTATGCAGTTTCTATTCAATAACACTTTCTGGTCACTTTAGAATATGAGTATAATATACAGATATTATATGCACAGAAAATGTAAAAAGGAACTGTGAAAACGAGTCTTGTTACCAGTTTGTATAAGAAAAAAGACATTCCTTTTTCACAGGCTACCAACATCATATAGGATAGTTCCTAACAGAATTCGACTTTTTCAGTTGATTCACCTGGTAGCTCAAATATGTGTAAGAAAAGAAGTTAATATACAGTGAAGTCACTGCACAGTGTTGGGGGCAGTAGGAATTCATACTGGTACAAAATATTATTCAAGGTTTTTACATGAAGTTGTAGTGTTGAGATTGAGACACATCTTGGTTGGCAAGTAATCTAAGAATCGTTCAAGATGGAAAGTTTTGTTTAAAATGACATTTGTTAGTAAAAACGTTAAAGGTTAAAAACATGTAGAAATACACAGACCGTGTCCTTCTGTCCTCTTACCAGTAGATCCTTGCCTTTGTAGAGTGAAATGCTTTAGGTACTTCCAGTATTTTCCATAAGATGGCAGAGTTGATATTACAAATGTGAGAGCAAACTAAACTTTCATTCTGTTGGTCACAGTGACAAAAAGACCTAGAGGCATTCTCACCATTTAAATACTGCTACTCCGCTTTCAATAAATAATAATAACAATATTGAGTTTGTTAGAAACAATACCAAAGAAATAATTACACGTCGTGTAATCCCGGCAACTTCTGCCATCTTGCATAGGGATTGCTTTCATCATCGCACTGCTCCTTTACTGAGTCCCCTTACTTGTCTGCTCTGGGTTTTATTTAAAAGTGATCCATGAAATTAGACCAGGGGTCCCCACCCCCCAGGCTGCGGACTGGTACAGGTCCGCGGCCCGTTCAGAACCGGGCCACATAGCAGGAGGGGAGCGGGCAGGCGAGTGAGCGAAGCTTCAGCTGCCGCTCCCCATTGCTCGCATTAGCGCCTGAGCCCTCTCCCCCCAACTCCACCCACGACCCATCCGTGGAAAAACTGTCTTCCACGAAACCGGTCTGCGGTGCCAAAAAGGTTGAGGACCTCTGGACTAGACCCTGTGCACCACCCTCGGGTCATAGAGGTGGAAGGAGAAAATGTCTGTTGATAATCGCGTGAGTGAGTAGTGGCCACGATTGCTTTTGATTGCGAGGAGCTGTGAATGGGAATTCAGAGGCCCTGCAGACTTGCTTTGGCTTGTCTGGGATGGGTGACTGCAGTTCTGGCATTTGTTATTCAGGTCCTGAGCGGTAGGGGGCTCATTTTGTCCATTTGCCCTTTCGGCCAGAGTCACAACAGAAAAGATGGTACAGGTTTGGCCAGATGGACGGGGCAGCCTCTGGCCTAGCGAGACCTGGGTATCATAGAGTGAACGGATGTCATTTCTAGAGGCCGAACCCAAGGAAAGCAACTTATTGACCACCTGAAAGCTACTAAGATTTCTCCTGTAAACTTCTCAGGGCAAAGGTGTGATTTGTTTCCGTCACTCCCCCAGCTTCTGGCACAAAGTAGATGCTCACTGTTTGCTGAATCACTGGGAGAGAGAGGGAGGTTGTGAATGGGCTCTGCTTTCTCCTCCTGGGGTTGCTGGGGCCCAGAATCTGGAGGAAGGAAGGCCCTAGCCTCTCCCTTCAGGACCTGGCTTGTACAGAGCAACAGGTTCAGGGTGATGAGGTTAATACTCCTTTTCACAACTGACTGTGAGCTCCTTGTGGGCAAACTCCTTATATCTCTAGTGCCTGCCCAGCCCCTCACACACAGCAGGCGCTGAGCAGGGTGTTTTGAAAGGAAGCAGCAGCAGCCGTAGCTAGACACCGGGTTGGGGGGATGCTGGCACACAGTGTGGCTTCAAGACGGTCATTTAATCCTGTCTCCCTGGAGGAGCTGGTGTACCAAACGCTAGTGTGGTCACCACCTGCACAGAGACTTCAAGACCAGTAGTATCTTCTGGGTATTGTCAGTTTTACACATCAAAGTGCAAATCAGACTTACCCATGACTGCAGAAGTAACTACACATTCTAGTTTGCTGTAAGCTGCTATTATCAGGAAAGAAGAGATTTCTTTTCATAGAGCGCTGATAGGCCAAGAATGCGCCAGGAAGAAGTTTGTTTTCGCAAACAGAGGAGTAGGGTAACACCTCCCGTGGAAAAAGCATGCTGCACTCATGCTTGCTGCAAAGGCTTCCCTTGTCTGTGAAACATACCAGGACTTTGATATCTTTGCAACTGAAAAAGATCAGAGCATTCTACTAGAAGAGATAATTTGACAACTACAAGATGGAGAAAAATTTATCGAAGGGGAAAATTCCAGAGAACTAATACCAAAAACCAGTCTTGAAAATCTATTCATTTTTTCCCCCGAGAGAGCATCTCACTCGAACATGACTTCTATTTAGAATATTCAGGGAATGTCTTTGCTATTACTGATACTTTAACTTTTAAAATACCTCAGCGTCTTTATTTTAATCATTTTGGATGGTTAGGTTTCCAGAATCAATTTTATGTACCCAATTATTTAAGAAGAGCTTATTCACCACAGGGCCAATGTATAAAGTTGTGCAGGTGATACAGGGCACAGCAATGCCACATTTAAAGTGTTTCCATTCGAATGACAGACATTGAAGATCTGGATGGTTATTTGAAACTTTTTCCCATAGATGCTGAAGTGTCTAATTTAAATAAAAATCGATCATTTAATTTTAGGACAAATGAAAGGACCGTATCTTGATTAAGGGGTTCCTGTTCCTAATTTACAGTAAATGTTTTTATTGATAATCTGGATTTATCACCATATGAGTAAAATGCTGTCCTTTGAAGCAATACAGTTACCCACAGGCTCTACTAAGTGTATTCATTCTCCCCTTAAATGTCTCCAGACAACTGTGCTATAGATTTTTATTAGTTTTCTTTCCCTGTTCTTTTAGTTAGGGAGAGTATGTTAAATTATTGCAAGTGTTCCTGCATGTTGAAAGTATTCCTTTCTAATTCTCTGCTCTTTAGTCTGTCATGTGATTGACAATAATATCATTAAGATCATAAGAATTGTGCGCAAATTAAGAGTTAATAGGATTGGGCTTCCCTGGTGGCACAGTGGTTGAGAGTCCGCCTGCCGATGCAGGGGACACGGGTTCGTGCCCGGGTCCAGGAAGATCCCACATGCCGCGGAGCGGCTGGGCCCGTGAGCCATGGCTGCTGAGCCTGCGCGTCCGGAGCCTGTGCTCCGCAATGGGAGAGGCCACAACAGTGAGAGGCCCGCGTACCGCAAAAAAAAAAAAAAAAAAAAGAGTTAATAGGATTGAAACAGAGGGTTGAAGAACTTTTCTATGGGAAAAACTCAGGAGTTTCAGAGTGTGGACTTTATAACATCTATTGGGATAGTCAAAGACCTTTTCTGTGTGTTCCTCGGTTCTCAGTTCTGTTGTGGGTAGAGGTTGCCAGGAAGCAGAGTTCTTGTCACATATAAGGGAGTCTCAGAAAAGTTTGAAAGGTAAGCACAACTGAGAAGACAATGTTTTCTTGTCTTTCTACCTACAATGGCAGAAATTCCTTAGTGTTTTCAGATTGGGAAGGTCTCGGGGGGAGTTCTCACCTATACATTTCTACCATGGGATGAGAAGTAACTTTATTATTTGGAAAGAGAATAAAACATGCATTTAGAAAATTAATACTGTCCACTTCAGATGATCCCCTAAGGACTTAGAAGTATTTTGAAGTGCTAACACCCAAATTCCCTTTGAGTTATATAGGAGGAAATTGGAATATCTATGTTTTTATGAGAAAACGAGACCTAGCCTTATTACAGCTGTCACCGATACTAATAATACTCTGTGCTGTTAGCATCCATCATACGGCATCTTAGATTTGCAGGGAAACTTCAATGAAAACGCTCCACTTTCTTAAGAGGTTTTAATTAGCGTGCAGCCCCATATTTACAGATATGGAAATGTGAAGATCAGGTGGACTAAAGTCAAGGAGGGTTGACGGCCATGGGCCCTGAAACAAAAGAGGAAAGAATAAAACAGGATCAGAAGTCCTTCTTCTCGACCCTCCCCCAAAACATCCTCTCGACAAAGATTAATGGGACCAATGTGACTCAAGCTCAGAACTTTAGAGCCAAGTCTTTGCAGGCCTAGAGCACAAACAGAACTTTCCAAAGGGTCAAGCAATTTTGATTTCTGGGGGAACTTGAGATATTTGAGTAATGAATGGCTTTTCTCTGTGATGTTAAAAAAAATCCAAAGATCAGTCCGGTGATTTTTCTCTTAATTCACCACACTAAACAAGTGGTTTAAAAATAATAAATAAAATGGAATTGACGAGCTTTGCTTGCCCTATTAAAAAACAAGTTAAGCATGCCCACGTGAGTTGCCCCAAATTCCATTCTCTAAAATTACTTAACTTGGTGCTCTGTAGATTATATTTTGCTTTAAAATGTTTAGCACAGGAAACTGATTTTCTTATTTCGAGTGATGGCAAAAATGAAAAGCTATAGAAGGACGTAAATAATTATTTACAGGTATTGGTTGAATAAATGGGTTAAATGGGACAGTTTAGAATAATGAACACCCTGGACAATGCAAAGAGGAGTCTGCACAACACAGTGCAAGTTATGATGAGGGAACCAGAAAGCTAATTACCATTCACACATAGAACACTCTAGTTGTACCGTCATGATCGGAGTGCAGTAGGAGTGTTGCAACGGTGAGGCTGTTGATTTCACTTTACATAGGAGACCCAAGAAAACTATTTTGTAAAAGTGCATTCAATGAGTGCTGTTTTAGGTTTAAAAGAG
Source organism: Tursiops truncatus (assembly GCF_011762595.2). NCBI lineage: Eukaryota > Metazoa > Chordata > Mammalia > Artiodactyla > Delphinidae > Tursiops > Tursiops truncatus. The sequence continues at coordinate 9,201,369 of NC_047050.1, read as the reverse complement.
ATTTAAGATAACAGAAGTGCAAGAGAGCAATTCCCTTTAAAAAAAAAAAAGAGGTTTAAAAGAAATGAAATTATGTGAGGCAGTTAAAAGATGACTTGAAGCAATTTACAAAATCACTTCCTCAGGAACAAAAGTCTTGAGAAGAGACTGATTATCTGGTAATTAATAGTAAACTATCTGCTGGCTGACAAAAAAGCATGAGAAGGCTCGACTGGAGCAGATAGAAGTATGTTTAAATCACGAGTCAAGAAAGGAGAAGGCAGGAAGGATGGAGCTGTTCTGACTTTTAGGAAGCAAAGCGCAGTGATCTGAGGTCTGCGATGGTTTTTTGTCCTGAGAAGACAAAGTGGCAAGAGGCAAGCCCACTGGACAGGACTTTCTGATACTCAGATCCAGGAGGAGGGAAGGGGGAAAGGGAGGAGCCACCAGCAGGAACCCAGGGGAAAACAGTCATAAGATTGCAGTCAACAGCCAAGGGATGGGTCAGTCCAGACGCGTGACAGCTGTTGGCCACCAAATGTAGAGAAAAGAAGGCTGGACCGAAAGCTTGGCCAGCAGACCGACGGGACGAGGGAGAAGCCTTTGCAGCTACCAGCCTCCCTCCTCATCTCTGAACCAAGCGAACCAATTGTTGAGATCCTTTCAACACTACAGTTTTGCAGAGAAGGAACACATTGTCCCAGGCATCTTCCTTTTAATTCTCGCTCCGAAAAATAATGTGACACTATTTATCCTTCAGGGAAATGGGCCACAATGGTGCATTTTAACAATGTGATTTTAGAAAAGGATGTACTTAGTGAAGTTTGTGTGTAGATGTGTGTGTACAGCATGGATAAGCCACCCAATCTTATCTCAGTGATCAGGGCCAGCTGCCAGATTTGCAGGCACAAGGTGCGAGGAGAATATAACCAGCACTTTTCAGTGATGAAGATCACTTCATGGGGGTATTGTTTAATGAGTAATACCTGGAAGGTTTCTATGTCTGTTGCTCTGGCTGTCTCCCTTTCACTCACACACACACAAACACACACACACACCACACACACACACTCACAGAGCCTAGGAGGAATATACGATAAAATCTAATTACAAAAGCAGGTTACGATTTCCTTCAATTGTATGTTTTCTTAGAGAAACGTACTATCAAGTAGTTTAAAATACACCCTCCCCTCCGTATCCACGGGTTTCCACATCCACGGATCTGCGGTGTTGGTGGGGGGAGGTGACTGTTTTCATTGTTTGTGCCGCTTTATTTAAGGGACTTGGGCATGGAGGATTTTGGTTTCCCTGAGGGCTCCCAGAACCAATTTCTCACGGATACAAAGGGACGACTGTACTCGTTGTCTCTAGCCAATATTATGTTCTTAAAGAAAAACAGGTGAAAGGAAACACAAGTCTAACTTTTACTGAGAGAAAATAACAGAAAAGGACCATATACTGTTCACTTGGAAGTCCTTCCCCACCTCCCTAAGCACTGATGTCCATACATATTTGTTGAATTGAATGAAAAGAAAATAATGACACTACTGATAAATTCAGAAGAAAGAGTTGAAGAGTTATGACCACAGAAGAATTAATGTACTTTTGTAGCAGAACAGTGAGAACCAAGCAATACATTAGATTGGTTCTTGCATTTTCAGTTCAATTTTCAGAGAAGGAAAGTTAAAATATACTCTGCAGAATTATGGGAAACATTGAAGTATCTTGTGTCATAGATTTACATTTTTCTTTCTAAAAAGAAAGGCAGAAAGATGAGGTAGAAATTCTCATTTCACAGAGGTGATAATCAATTCCTCACAGTATTGAAGAATATATGCATTTTTCTATAATGTATTATAATTAAAGTAAATAAAAACATTATTCCAAAATATCATGCCCCCTAGTTTGAACCTTGTGGCAGAGACTGCTAAGCATTCTTCAATATGCATTTCCCTTTCTTACTAAGAAATGAAGCCCCTAAATTTTAGATGGGTACAAGGCCACCATGAATAAGGACTACAATTTCCAGCTTTCCTTGCAACTAAATTGGGGGTGAACCAAGTAGTGTGTGCAACTTGTGAGACACATCCTTAAATGGAAGAAGCACCCTTCTCTGTCCCTTTTTCCTCCTTTTTAGCTGGAATACAAAAGCAATGGCTGGAACTTTGGCAGCCATCTTGAATCATGATCTCGAGAATGGCAGGACACATAGTGGAGCAAGACAGAAGGAGCCTGGGTCCCTGTCTCTAGGGAACCCAAATCCACCTCTTTGCTATCTCCAGAATTTTGAAATATGAAGAGACATAGACCTGTATCTTATTTAAGCCACTGTCATTTTTCTGTTCTGTCACTTGTAGGTAACTCTAATCCTAACGAATGTAGACTGACAACGTTGTCTGCCAAAGCAATTCTATGAGAATAACTAGATAGATTATTGGTTTCTTCAAACTGTTTTTAAAAACTTAACTCTGGAGAGCAAAGGAAAAGCATGCCCTAAATGGAAAATGGTCCAATGTTTTCAGTTCCTCAAAGAAACAAGAACAATAACACCAAGTTAAGGATTGATATGTCCAAATCCAAATTGGGTAGAATTTCAAATTTGAATTCTTCCCTCCTTCCTCCCTCCCTCCTCTTCTTTCTCTTTCTTTTCTCCTTTCCTCCCTCCTTTCTTTCCTTCCTCTCTTATTTCTCCTTCTTCTTTTTCCTTAATTTAGTTCTCAGGTTCAAGCCAAGGTATATTCTGGATTCTTCAGATATTTCATTAAAAATGTTTAGTATTTCATGTGCTACTTGCTCTTCATATGCTTGCAAGTCTAAGGAAGATGATTCATTTATCACCTGACACCAAACTTTTCTACAAATATCAATATTTAAGAAGCTTTTCCTACCTTCTAGAAATGGCATTTTTTCCTTAGCTCTCAATAAAGAAATTAAGCTTCTTCAGAATGAAAAGGGAAATGCTGCCCACAAATTGTGAATTTTTGGGGAATTCTGTTTTTGGAAGAATTCTTTATTAATAAATACATTCTTCTAATATTTAAGATATATCTGCTCCCTTTCTGCGCTGCACACTATGTAGTTACGTGAGTAGTGATTCCCTGTATTAGCTTAACTTTGGGGCATAAGATCCTTGAGTTATGGCCTATTTATCACGAATATTTGAGCAGCGTTCATAGATAGACTATCTGTCAATCAGAGATTACCGATGACTCTTAAATGGGAGGAAACAAGAAAAACAGACATTCAAGGTTTCGAAGTTTGAAAAGATCAATTATTGGTATTGTTTCCTACTTAATTCAGTTATCCATTTAAAGCAACTACCACCTTGGGCTAAAAGGTCAAGTCAGAACCTTTGAATTCTAATCAACTGTAAACGTTCTCCTAGTTACCTACTACAGCAGCTCAGAAATGATAAGCAAGTATTTCCTTCAAGAAATAATTAGCCAGAATGTTTACACCATAGTAGTGAATCCACATTTTGGGACACTATACATTTTAAAATTAGGTATGAAATGAAGATCTGTTTATTCTTGGCAAGATTCCTTTCTAATTTGCAAAAATTGAAAAGAGCAATTTTGGTTTTCACTTGCTTCTCAGTTTAGCAGTCACGATGGTCCTCTCCAGATTTGCATCGTAAGTTTCAGCTGATGTTGATGAAGACGAATTCCTCTCAATCACGAGCGAGCGTACCATCCATTAAGTGAGACAGATGGCAGCCCTGCCCTATTTTGTTAGATCAGCCTCTTGAAGCCGGCTGCTCCCCTTATTTAGGTCTATAGGAAATAGCAAGGCTTATTTTTTCTGGAGGAAAAAAGAAAGAAGGATGCTAGGCAGGATGCTAGGCAGAATGTCAAGTTATCTTCAAAACAAGTGAGGCGATAGCCCTTCAGGTCGGAGTGATATGGACATAAGTTTTTGTTTCAGGGACACATACCCTCACACTCTATGGCGGGTGGGAGGCTAAGATACTTGTGGATGTACTAGCTTAGAGCTTTTCCTAAGAGACGTTCTGGATTTCTCTGATCTAGGCAGTTCCACACCCCAGTGTGTCTTCTGTCCCTTGGGAATTCTCTAACTAACCCTCTGAACCACTGTCACTCCATCGATTAACCTGTGCTGCTTTGAAGGTAAATCCCAGCTGCCTGTGACTTCGCACACTTCTCTTATCTTTAAGAAAAGTCATTGACCAAGATAGAAGACACGGCCTGGGGCAGGGTTGGGCAGGGTTCACGAGGCAGGATGCCAGGATGGTTCAAAGAGGAAAAAACCTGTGGTTTTAACGTTCGCGTCTCCATTCCAGTCAGCACTAGGGGCTCATGGGCACTGGGGGACGCATCTCCAGGTAAATCGAGACAACTTCTGCGGAGAGCGCTGGAACCTGGAGTTGGACCATCTTTTAGGATGAGGGGATGGTAGCACAGGAATACAGGCTAAATATACGCGGCGCTCTGACCAGACACACACTTTGCATACAGGGAAGCCAAGATTCAGCAAGAGTGTAGATAGAGTGAACACGTTTTTGTCGAAAACCCTGCTGCGTGATGCACGGTGCAGCGTACATTCCCTAAAATGGGAGGCAAAAGCTGCAAAACCTGGAAACGCTCACTGCTAAGAGGCAGCAAGCTGGACGGTGCTGTGGTGGAATTACCCGGATCAAGGGGTGGCTGCTGAGTGTTACCGCACAAGCCTGTGCTGCTTTTCATCCCTTGGTCTTAAGTAAGCAGAACCTCTAAAGACTGGCCGGGAAGAGGAGAGGCAGGGAGGGGCCCAGTGGGAGGGAGGGGAGATGGGAGATCTATCTGACTTGTTTCTGATGAGTGGCAAATTTTCTGGAACTTTAGAATTACCATTATGGATTGCTGGGATTGGGGATTGAAACAGTTATAACTTAAATGAAGAAAGATTAAAAACTAAAAACACACGTACCATATTAAGTAGTTGCCTATATTGAATATCCATAGAAAGATCACTGATGTGAGGATTTCCTCCTCAAATCTGCAGCTAGACAAGATCTAGGACTCTGCAGTGCATTGTAGAAGTATGTTCAGATTTATACGAAGGTGAAACAGCAACACTAGTGAGTGTGGTACTGTTTTGTGAAGTTTACTGTGTTTTGTTTGTGCGTGTGTGTGTGTGTGTGTGTGATGAAATGACAGTTTAAAATATTTAAATGTTATTTTTACTCTTCCGTCTTACTCATTTTCTACATTTTTTATATGCTATTAGTTTTCTCCATAATAATATGTATTCGTCTTGGAATTTGAATGTAAAAGTTATTTTAAAATTAAGAAATGCAGTGTTTAGTGTATACTATTTCTCATCTCTTAAATATGGGCAAGTTTTTCAAGCTACTGTTTAGAAAACTTGGAAGAGTTTGGGGTTTGCATGGGCTTTGCACAGCACTTGAATGGGTAACGAGCTCCGGACAGGATCCAGCTTCTTGTTCCGACATGACAGTGGTAACTGCCTCTTTCAATTGTGGCATCCTTCACAGTTTACACAGTAGTTTTTATATTTTCAGCTAATCCTCACCTTACCCTTGGGAGGTAGGGATTGTTGTTCTACTTTACAGATGAGGAAATCTCCAGGACCGAGATGTCTAACACTGCCCAAGACCACAGTGGTGGGCTGGGGACCCAACCTTCCCCCCCTTTTGCCCTCCGGCTTCTCCTTCCTCCGGTCATAGCCTGTGCCCTCTGTATACAGCAGGGCTTCGGAGAAATCACCAAATCCCCTAGGCTCCAGCCCCCAACTGTACAAGTCGGCTTGGACTGGCCCTTCTCCCCAGTCCCTGCTATCTCCTCTTCATTTTGAATCTGGGTTTATTCAGTGGAATGAAAAGTGATGGGATTCAGTGAGTGTCAGCTGACTGACAGGGCACAGCCCAGAGGCTGTGAGTACAACAGACCTCCGGAAAGCCCATGGTGTCTCTCATGAACTGGAAGGAACCAGGGCCAACTTTATTGCATAAATTCTGATTCTTAACAGAATCTTATAAAATATATGGGCTTCAAAGGAGAAGAAGGAAAATAAAAACCTCTACACACATACAAAAAATTGGACACAATTTAAGATGGTTTGTAGACCGACTTAGAGATGTACGGGCCAAGTTAACTTCTGGATTAAATACTGCACGTAGACACAATTTTGGGCCCTATAGGAGGCCTCATCTTAGTTGTTACACAAAGTGAGCAAAGCTTATTTTGAGATGGGAAATAATAATTGAAAGATATGAAGGAAAAAACTGTGATATGTTTTCAACAGTCCTTTTCCCGTGGAATATTGTTTCCCATATTACTTTCTTGGTTCTTGGGATGGGGTAGGAGAAAGAAAAGTTGATTCAGAACAAATATAAACATCTTCTTTAGAAGTATTATAGAGAATTCCACACTATTTTAATACTTTTTGGAATATCTTAAGAGCAACATTCCTGATCACAGATTTATGGTTGTGATTTCTGTCCCATAAACCTATAAGCTGTATATTTAGGTCTGACGCCAGTGTCCGAACTGGGAGAAAGGGTAGAAAATCTGAACCTCAGAGATACCCTCCAAATGGGAAAGGTGTTCTACTGGTCATTTCACTCTTTCATACGCCCGTGATATGTATTTTTTCAGAACATAGGAAGAACGAGATACCATGCAAGCATCTGAACATTGAGATTGCCATAATATGATTCTGGGTTTTCGAAAGTCGAGAACAAAGGAGGACTCTCTATTTTGTCTGTGGTGTTGAAAAAATGATCTGTACTCAGTCTGAAAGCCCCATCCACTATCTGTACCCATTTATCATCTGTCACCGCATCTAACTTCCTGCCGAGGAACCCCGGGTAACATCCTCTATGAGAACTCCCGTCAGGCCCGAGATCACCGCAGTCAGCAATGGGGACTTGACATCTCAACTACACAAAGCCACATTTCTCTTAGAATTGACCGTGGAAAGCTTTCACAGAATGTTTTTCATTTTGCATGCCTCACATTAAATATTGTTAAAAGATTAAAAACCACTTTTGGGGTACAATTTACAAGTATTCATGTAAGAAGGAAATGACTAAAAAAACACCCACCCAAGCACCTACAACTCATCTAGCGAACAATGCTAATAACACTTAGGCCGTGCCTGGAGAACTCTGTGATTCGTGGGAAAGTGGGGAGGTGCAGTCCATCCTCTGGAAGAAAGTGAGACGTGTCAATGCAGAGAGGTGCTGTCATTGGTGCTTTGCTTCCTAAGTCAAGTTCAGCAGCCGCATTTTCAGAGTCAGCGTCATTACTTATTTCGACCTGAAACAGAAAGGATGAAGTGCTTTAAAAGACTTCAAAATTGAAAACTAAATTTCCTTTTTATTCATCCAGGCTTTTCAAAAGGCAAAATGTGCCTTCTGCTGTCTGTGCCTGTGGCTGTAGCAATAAGCAAGCAAAACACCTGGGCTCCCTGCTTTTCAGATCAGGGCGGGGCAAGCAGGCGTAAATGTCAGAGGGGAGGACTTGCGGTTTCCTGGGAAAGACGTGTCAGCCACATAGCAAATGGGGAGTGATGTAAAGGTATTGCCTTTGGTGGCCCTGGGGTAAAGCTGACAGGGTAGTATTATGTCTGTGAACTGCTAGCTACAGCCCCAGCCTAACCTTCCTAGAGCCTTCCATTGGCTGACTGCTGAAGAACCATCCAGGTCTGGCTTCCATACCACCTATGGCCCTTACATACATCCCACCCTGTGATGGTTAATTTTTTTTTTTTTTTTTTTTTTTTTTGGTACGCGGGCCTCTCACTGCTGTGGCCTCTCCCGTTGCGGAGCACAGGCTCCGGACGCGCAGGCTCAGCGGCCATGGCTCACGGGCCCAGCCGCTCCGCGGCATGTGGGATCTTCCCGGACCGGGGCACGAACCCGCGTCCCCTGCATGGGCAGGCGGACTCTCAACCACTGCGCCACCGGGGAAGCCCTGTGATGGTTAATTTTATGTGTCAATTTGGCCAGGCCATAGTACCCAGATATTTGGTCAAACACCAGTCTAAAAGTCACTGTGAAGGTATCTTTCCTTTTTTTTTTTTTTAGAAGAGATTAACGTTTAAATCAATAGACTGAGTAAAGTAGACTCCCTCCATAATGTGGGTGGGTCATGTTCAATCCGTTGGAAGGCATTAAGAGAAAAGACCGAGGTCCCCGGAGGAAGAAGGAATTCTGCCTCCAGACTGCCTTTGGACTCCGGATGCAATGTCACCTCTTCCTGGGTCTCTAGTCTACCTGCCTACCCTGCAGATATGGACTTGCCTGCCCCGTGATCACATGAGCGGATTTCTTAAAATCTCTCTCTCTCCAGACACACACCCTATCGGTTCTGTTTCTCTGGAATACACACTCTCATCTCCAATCATTCTTGTCTCCACACATTTGACAAAGACTCTGTGCATCTTCCTGACTCCATGCCAGGTGGTAAGCCTTTGGAAGGTGAGGGCTGTGCTCTAGCATCTTCGTACAGTATCAGCCTCAACACAGTGTCTGCTATACAGTTGGCACCCAATAAATATTTGTTGGATACTTTTGTTTCTCTCTTGTGAAAAGTCTTAGCTGATCCAAACCTATTCATCTCTGAGGTTCAGTTGAAATCTCTTCTCCTCCATGAAGATTCCACTTCTACCTCAGCCGTGGTGTTTTCTCATCCTGCTAATGGCAACTCTTATGCTATCAGCTGGACCCCATGTGTAGCGAAGGACTTTCAGCTCCACAACTAATTGTGCACTGATTGTTTCACTCAGGTATGTAAGTTTTTTCCTGCCAACTAAATTATAAGCAGGGTGCCAGTGGAGACGGTGTTTCATACTTATTTTATATCCCCATCCAGATATTCTCTTCCATTAACTCAGTTCAGTGACTCTATGGCTCGGAATGGACTTTTTCATCATACTTTGAAATAGCTGAAAAAAATGTTCAACTTCCCAGTTTCACTTTTTGGAAGCCACTCTTCTCTCTGTACATTCTGTTCCCTCCTCACCCCTCAGGGGCGGGAGCCCTGCAGTTCTCTCCTTATCACTTATCACGCTTTCTCTGCTCTCCTATTTCTCTACATTCTGAAAGATGTAGCCCAAATATCTAGCCCGTTGACCCCACTGAGTTGAACAAGGATTTAAATGGAAAGATAAAGGGATGAGATTTTAATGGTGGGATTTTTATAGTTTTATATAACCTTTTAGTCTGAAGGAAGATTCCAGTTGTGGAAGTTTATTCATCCGTCCAACAGGTGACTCTTCTAGAATGGGATAAGGCAGCAGGGGAAGGCGTTTTCTTTCTTTGTTAGTGATAGTATTGGTGGGCATCGGGGGAACGTCTAGGTACCCACTACATTTATCTTTCACGTCACCTCTACTTATAGTTACTATTTTCTGCTTTGGGGCTTTAGCAACGTGGATTGGAAAAGCTGCGAAGTAGGCTGAGCCTGTCCCTATGATGCCAGGTAGGAATGCTGGAGGGTTACTTCAGGCATTGGGAAATACGTCTGCAAGGAGTTTTCTAATAAGACAATGAAGCAACTGTGAGAGGAGGCATGGAAAGGAAAGCCTATTGACCACTCTGCCTTAGGTTTTATTAACAGATGGATTTTTAAAAGTCAAACATACACACACAGAAGTAAAGAGAATGGTATTATGAATCCCTATGTTCTCACTATCCAGCTTCAACTAAAATAAAAATTATTTAATTAAGTTTCATGTAGTCACCACAACTTTATTATTTATTTTTTGGCTAGAGTATTAAAAGCAAATCCTAGACGTCATGTCTTGTGTGTCACTCATTGGCACAGCTCAGTGATGATTCCCTAACTCGGTGATTCTTCCTAGCCAGGGACATTTACCAGTTGTTTGCCACAGTTTGGCCGTGTGTGTGTGTGTGTGTGTGTGTGTGTGTGTGTGTGCGCGCGCGCGCCCGCTACTGGTGTCTAGTGGGCAGAGGCCAAGGATGTTGCTAAATATCCCAAAATGCACAGGACAGCCCCTACTACAAAGAATTATTTGGGTCCAGAGTTAACAGTGCTGAGATTCAGAAACTCTGCTCAAGTAATAAAAATTTTTTCTTCTTTTGTTAAAACCTATTTATTAGCATATCTATCAAAATAGGCAACAATTCCTTAGTATCATTTACTATCCAGTCCATATTTGCATTTCCCCAATTGTCTAAAAGCATCTCATTACAGTTGGTTTGTTGAAACCAGAATCCAAACAAGGTAAACACACTGTATTGGACTCGTATGTCTCTTAAATCCCTTTTAAAATGTAAGTCCCCCCTCCGCGTTGTTTTCATTTGCCCTGTACTATTTCCCACATTCTAGAGTGGCTGATTGCTTCCTTGTGGTGAGATTTAACTTACTGTGTTATTCTTGTATTTTCTACACTTTCAGTCCAAGATCAGTCAGCCCAAGATATCTCATAGATGGTGCTGTGTCTTGCATCACCTCTGGAGACATAGAATGTCTAGTTATCACTCTTTTAATGATGGATCAATTAGTCTGGGTAGAAGAGTTTGAGTTCTGGGATCCTTAAGATCATTTTTTTGGGCAGATTTTGTAGATATGTTGGCAGTTACCTGAGGGTACCTACCCTCGAGGCAGAATGAAATCAAATGATAAGACAGTGTTGTTATTTCAAAGTGTGTCTCCTGATAGGCCTGTCATTGTCTCTTTTTCTATTGCTTTTTTAAGTCTCTCTGTCACTTCCGGGGTGTGTGTGTGTGTGTGTGTGTGCGCTTGACTCTGTTTTGTACATTCTTTATTATGTCTTGTTTCTTCCCAGAACCTGTCATAACATGGGGATTATATATATTTTTGATGTAACTATAAAATGAAAAATATACATTAAATATAAAATTTGGTTTATCTTCATTACCTTTAATTTTAAAATCAGTGTGTACTTTCTCTTGGGAACAGGTGTGAATGAAGTTACTTTTACTTATGCTGATGAGTTTTTTTCGGGGGGAGGTGCTCCGTATCTCCACACCACTACAGAAATCTACTTTCTTCCCATTGACATCAATGACAAGTACTGAGAAGAGTCCTGAGATCCTGGGAGAGACAGGAATTGACAGCTTCCCTGGGGGGAGCACCGTTCAGATACGAGCTTTCTCATTTTGGAAAAGGCTTTATTGCTTCACAAGGCAGCACGAGGACCAGGCTCCTCGAGGCTCTGGGGGCAGTGCGCGAGGCCATGTGTCAAACGAGAGGGTCTTTGTGTCCCCAGTGAGGATGACTGACCATCAGTGGTGGAGGCCCTCTCGCGTGTGGCCGGCTGCACGGTTGGTGGCCTCGTTCCATCCTAGCAAGGACAATGGTGCATGAACTGGCCAGTGTAGGGATGAGTCAGAACTGCGGGAACCATATAAACACAGCCATCTCACTGCTACTTGGTCAAATAGCTACACGTTGGGTGTGTTCTTACATTGTCCCTAAAATAGTATAATCATTTCCTAGGATGGATCAAAAAGTCATGAATGCCAGTGACAAAGGGAAGGCTCCCCAAAGCCAGGGGGAGCGGTGAGCCCTAAGTGCCGCCCCGTTTGAGCTAAGTAAGGCAGGCAGGCAGGGAAGCTGCCTCTCCTTTGCGACCACTAAGAGGGCACTGAGTGCTGTACAGCTGCAGTGCTCTGCATGCTTGAGGCATCCCGGAGAGTTAATGCCTCTGTAAGCGCCCATCTTTCCAGGGACTGACGGTTGCCCTCAGGCAACAGAACTGCACACTCAGTAATGGGAAAAGTGAGCCGCCATCCCATGAGCAGGTCACAGACACCTGGCTCTGCGTGCCACAGGGACAGACACATAGATAGATGGATAGGAAGGTGTGAAAGCCAATCAAGGGCAAATGAAAACAGGATATAGCCAGAGAGCTATCATTTTATTAGTCTTCAGGCGGCTGGTCAAGACATGGAGGAGGGATGGGGTAAATGATGGTTCCCCATCGGTGTTTATTGGCTGTTAAATCAGGGTTTGAAAGCACATCATTCTCACCTCCGCATCTCCCACACACACCCACACACATCCCTTTGATTTGTCCTCCTGGCTGGTTTTTAATGTAGATTTTGTACATGCAGAATGGCCTGGCACCAACTTGTAAGGATACTGATACAAAACACCCGTTCTCAGGAAAGAGCGGAGATGGATGTGACCATGTCTGGTTCCGTCCAGCAGCCCGATCGTCAGAGGCGGATGCCCTCTGAGTCTGGGCTGTGAGGGGTGGAGGTACAGTGGAGCTGACGGCAGTGCCAGCCTGAAATGGGGGGCAGCTGCGTCTGTGTTCCGGTACTTGGTTGCAATAGCAGACAGTCTGTCAGCGGTGACCACAGAGCATGTAACAATTTTTGTGAAGAAAAATTAGCCTCCTGCAAAGGCAATCAGACAAGTCAAGATACCAGAGAAAAGTCAAGTTCTCATTTGGAAACCTTAGAAAAAGATTGGCTAAAAGTAACAGGAGAAGCTTTTTTCATCACGTCTTTCTTAACTGCAGTCACAGGGTGTCTTCCTCATGGAAATTTCTCCTCATGGAAATTTCTAGCATCATCAGATCTCTCTACTTCTCTTGTGAAACTCAGTTCTGAGATTCCACTGCTGTCTTTCTTTGATAAACTGCCTTGGTCTAATTATTTTTATGTGAAGAGTTACTGCCACATGCCGCTTAATTGCCCCACCACCCAGTTGCTAACCATTATGATGATTTTGACAAAACTTAAAGTAATTCAGTTGCTCACTCTGACATCATTCCCTGAATATCTGTATCTCTTTCAGAGCTGCGTGGATTTATGCCAAGCTCTGCTTCTTCCTGAGAGGTAAATCTGCTTCTGTGAGCCCCCTCCCTTTGGGGTAGCTGCTGCTTCCACCATGAGCTGCTGCGGCGGTGTCCTCTTCAAAGCCACTGATGACCAGGTGAGCAACCCTTGTCCTGACTGTTTCCCCATTGTGAAAGGTGGTGTAGGAGCAGCAATGGAGGAGACGCTGGCAGAGAAGCAGGATGTACTTATGTTGAGAGTTACAGCTCCCTCATTCGCCGCCATGGCAAGACAATGGTCCCCAGAACAGGCTCCCCTTGACCCGTGTGTCACGTATCCCCAAGCCAGACCCAGACAACAATCACCGGAAGCATCGCCATGGCCTTAGGCATAAAGGATGCCATTGTTTAGACGGTGCAGCAATGGCTGCTGAGGGCCTCAGAGCATCCCCACCAGGAGCCAAGGTTCCTTCACGGCTTAAACATCTGCTTCCTAGTAGGTTGCTGACTTTATGTGAGAACGGTGGTGAAGGCCAGATTAGATATGCACAACTTTCAACTTTATCCTCTGCAGCGTGGCCTCCATGCAGGGGACATTCGTTTTCTTCTTCTGCTTTTGATAAACTCTTCATCGTCTTTCCAACATCAGCTCAGGCATCATCTCCCAGTGGTGCCTTCTCTCCCCAAGTGAGAAGTAAACGTTCCCTCTTCTGCAAAAAATTGCCTTGGGGACATTGTTTTGTATCTACTTATTTCTATGTAGGTCTCCTCTACTAGATCATTCACGGCTGGAGGTCAAGCCCAAGTATTACTCATCTTTGTATCTCCAGCCCAGGGCCTGGTACACATGTTGTGAGTGACCAACAAACAGTTGTAAATGGAAGTAAACCAATTTATGTAACCAGTGGGTCTTGATAGCTTGGTGCCATTACTTTTTTTTTTTAATTTAAATATAGTTGATTTACAATGTTGTGTTAGTTTTCGGCATATAGCAAAGTGATTCAGATATACACACACGTGTGCACACACACATACGTATATACCCCTTTTCAGATTCTTTTCCATTATACGTTATTACAAGATATTGAATATGGTTCCCTGTGTTATACAGTAGGTCCTTATTGCTTATCTGTTTTATATATAGTGGTGTGTATCTGTTAATCCCAAACTCCTAATTTACCCCTCCCCCCCTTTCCCCTTTGGTAACCATAAGTTTGTTTTCTGTGTCTGAGTCTGTTTCTGTTTTGTAAATAAGTTCATTCGTTGATGCTGGTACTTTAAAGAGAGACAAAGCATGAAAGACCAAATCCACGTGTGAACTGCCTCACATCACATCACCCCAGTGCACATCTTCACACCCAGTTGGACTGTGGGCCCTGGAAAAGTGCACTTTATGATTGCGAGCAGTGACACAATCAAACACAAGAATGAGAGCTCCCTGTACAAGTCTGCAGTGAATGTAACCACCCATCTGGAGTTGAAAGTTACCCATCTATATCCATGTTCCCAGGAATATGATAAAGATTCTCCCGATCTCCTTCATAAAGAGGCTTCTTCATAAACCTGGCTTTGTACTCTATGGAACTTAGAGCCTTAACGAAGGTTAAAAGCCAGGGTTCCTGCCCTCTCTAACGATTTAGTTCAGAAGATTGGCTTTTCCTCCAGTCTTGCTGGTACAATGGATGTGGCATCCCTGAGCTGGTTACAATGGAATCCAATACAAAGGCTTTTATTAAAAGAAATCAAGCAGGCTGGTTGATGCCAACTGGATAAACTCTGCCATATTTGCATACCTGAGGGGGGCACCCACTGACCTCTTAAATTGTTTCATGCACAATGATTTTAATTTGGGTTTAGTTTGATCTTGCCGATTCCTGCTCCCTCCATGGTTGAAAGGCATTCCATATTCATCTAACATAATGATATGCATCATCTATCAAAGTAGAAACTTGTTCTCTTGCTTTCTGCAGCCTGTAGTTGAAGCCACATTCAGCTGAAAAGGTGTGGGAGGTCAGCAGTGAACAGGGGAGTTGAGAAAGCCCTTTGGTGCAACTAGAGATTATCATACTAAGTGAAGTAAGTCGGAAAGAGAAAGATAAATACCATCTGATATCACTTATATGTGGAATCTAAAATATAACACAAATGAACCTATCTACGAAACAGAAACAGACTCATAGACATAGAGAACAGACTTGTGGTTGCCAAGGGGGAGGGGGGTGGGGGAGGGAGGGACTGGGAGTTGGGGGTTGGTAGATGCAAACTATTACATTTAGAATGGATAAACAACAAGGTCCTACTGTAGAGCACAGGGAACTATATCCAATCTCCTGTGATAAACCATAATGGAAAAGAATATTAAAAAAGAATGCATATATGGGTATAACTGAGTCACTTTGCTGTACAGCAGAGATTGATACAACATTGTAAATTATACTTCAAAAAAAAAAAAAAAAAAAGAGAAAGCCCTTTGAGGAGGGAGTGGAGTTGATCAAAGCCTTTTAGGTAAACTTACCGGGACGTTTCATGTGTTCTGGATTCACAGAGATTGAAGGGACTTTAGGAAACAGAGACAGAAGTCACTTTGCCTCTGGGCCATGCCACAGGACACCCTTTTCAGGCACATGGATACACGAGTGTCATTTAAGAAAGGAGATTCCATTACCATCAGTAATCAATTGGCATTTTTTAATAACCTCCCCTAATAGTAAGATCTTTCTGACATCTGACCGACATCTTTCATACTGCAGTTTCTCTGCTGAGTTATATTTTTCACCGTGGAGATGAAAGACATCATCCATCATCCTCTTTTCACATAACAAATATACAGAAGACTCTCTAAGTCACCGCTAGGCATTGTTTCAGTTCTTTTCTCACTTCCATTGCTCTGATCATCTTTGTTATTGTCACAATCCCTGCCAAGTTCCCCACATCCACAGATACCCACTTCTGGAGTTGATCATTTATGAGCACTCAGTAGCATGAGTAATGAGGTGACGGCTGCTTGGTCCTGGAACGTTATACAGGGTGAATGTTTTTCCAGATTAGGTTGGCTTTAAGAAACCAACATATATTTAAACATCTCTCATGTGACAGGCACAGTGCTGATTTGTGTAGCCTGTGAACTATGTTTCCTTCAGCTCATTCTGCTGGAATCGAGTTAATTCCACATGGGGAGGTGGAGTAACCAGTGCAGGTTTCTCAGGGCTTCCGCCCCAAAGAAGCTGGGGAAGGGGGTACGGATTTGGGCAGGAACCACTGTGGCAAAGAGGCAGCTGATGAAGACTTTCATGCGTGTTTCTTACACCAGTGACTGCTGTCCAAATTTCCTCTGTCTCCATGAAATTACAGAGCACTGAGCCAAAAGAATCGGAAGGTCGTCCGAGCAGGTCCACAATGTCATGTTGAGGGAAAGACCCCAGCTCCATCACTGACTACTTGAGAGACTTTGGGAAGGTTGTCTATCATCGATGAACCTCATAGATGTAGTAGTCTATTTATAGAATGGACTACTAATTAGTACATTACAGTAGTTTCATGAGGATGAAGTTAGATAATATACGCAAAGTGCACATGATATCTATTATTTTATACAGTTGTCTATTTGCTACTTAGAGTTTTCTAGGAATGGAGTCATGGTATCTATTTTCTTGTTTTCTAGTATTTTATCAATCAAGTGACCATGATTCCTTCCTTATACTCAACTGAAATCTGTCCAGTTTGAGGTGTTTTTGTTGTAGTTGTTGACTTCCTTCCGGTTAGTCAAATATTTGAGTACTAGGCACAGTCATGGGCAACTTTACAGATGCTCTACATACCTTATCCCATTGAATCCATCCTCCCTCCTCCACCTATGAAACTTGAGTCCAGGTGACAGAACCAAGTCTCAGAGACTTCAAGGGAGGCCCCTGGGGCCGCACAGATAGAGCATGGATCCCAACCTAGTCTTTCTTCCCTTTTCCCTCTGCTATGTTGCCCCCAAGACACATATTAAGTTTCTGTTTTGTAGACTAAATCATCCTTTTTTCCCTTCAATTTGGCAATCAACTACTGATAAAAAAAAATAAAATAAAACTATCATTTTAGAAACATAAACCATGGTACCGACTTCAAATCCTTTTTGGAATGAAAAATAATAATGATAATGTTGGGTTACATGTGAAAGGTGTGTTTCAAATATGAGTGGAAAATTAAACCAATGATTAGTAGTGGTAGGTCCAAATTATTTCAGGTTTGGTTAGTTTTGGCCAAGTTAGAAGGATTAATATTTTCCATCTCATCACACCTTTACTTACAGATGAACAGGCTTTAACTCAACATGATCCTGGTAGTAGGAGTGTGCATCAAGTCCACCTATGAAATCAACTGAAAATACA
This sequence comes from Tursiops truncatus, assembly GCF_011762595.2. Classification (NCBI taxonomy): domain Eukaryota; kingdom Metazoa; phylum Chordata; class Mammalia; order Artiodactyla; family Delphinidae; genus Tursiops; species Tursiops truncatus. Next base: position 9,184,276 of record NC_047050.1, on the reverse strand, counting down.
ACATAGCCCGATATGAATAAATGTGCAAACTCACATAGTACTAGGTGATTTAAAAAGAACACATAGAAATAATATTAACAAAAGTATCTGCCTATCACAAAAATGGAAGAATGTGTATTTAAGATAAAGACTGTTCAAAATATTATCAGTTGTCCAAAAATGGGGAAGTTTTAAGAAACACACATAGAACTTGGGATCTTAGTGACTGAAAAATCACAGTTGTTACTGGCTTTAGTGAAAAATGAAGTAACATTAAATAACATTAGATTTTAAATAATGTGTTTGTCCTTAGGCATACAGATATGCCCTTTCCCCCTATATATCAAAAGATATACCTTTTCTTCTTGTTGCCAGAATCCGTTTTTTTCCTTAAGAATATTTATTGCATCATTAGAAAGACCTTTGAGAAGTCACAAAATCTATGTCCTTGCCTTCTGTCCTCAAGCTGTCCCTGACAAATAAGCACCTGCATTCTGTTGGGTCCCCTAATTTCCTTTCCCTTTTTGGCCATGCCATGCGGGCTCTTAGTTTTCCGACCAGGGATCGAACCCATGCCACCAGCATTAGGAGCGCGGAGTCAACCACTGGGCCGCCAGGGAAGTCCCTAAGCACCTGCATTTTGCAGAGGAGGTGTCGACTTCTCTCTGGTGGTGTGGTACTTGCCTCACAGTCTGTATAGACTCACTATTTTTGGTAATATTCTTTCTAATTTCTTTCTGTTTTGATCAAAGCCTCAATCTTTCTTTTCCAAACCTAATGTCTACAGCTAATCTTAGTTCATTTCTCCTGATTTTTTTTTTTTTCATAGTCCATTAAAAATATTAATTAGGTCATACCAAGCTCTGGTTATACTACAGCACTCTAACATTAACAGATATGTGGGCATATAGGAACACTGAACTCTGTGTCAGTGTGTTTAGGTACACAGCTGTGAATATTATATTATATCCTCCACTCAAGACAGGCATACTAGTGAACTGTGATTTAGAGAGAGATGAATTAGCCTAGAAGTTCTAGTGAAGTCTTGACCTAATCTGACTAGCTCTATCCTTCCATCTCCACTGAAGGAGGTGAGGCGGAGCTTCACCAGATCACTGTGTAGACATGAGCTTTGGAGTCCTCTGGGGCTCACAACAACCAGGTGACAAGGGACCATCTCCAGGTAATACCCCTGGAGACCAGAGGAGGCTGAGGCCCATCCTTTCCCTACCAAGTCCCATAGGTTACCTGGATACAACCTCAAGGAGAGAAGCAGTGAGAGGGGAGTCAATGTGAGACACTAAAAAGATTTTCCCAGAGAGAATGAGCAGTGCCTAAAGGGGCCATTTAGTCAGACTGGATTAAGTTTTTATTAGATTAGATATTTAATCAAATATCAACTCCCTTACCTTGTTGACCAATGGGCGGGAATTTAGAAGAAAGATCACTTGATCAATTAAGATCATTGACTAAAAGTTGAATGATCCTATAATTTATAGGGCATTTTGGAAGTTAAAGGGGGTGTTAAACAAAAGTACAAATATATACATTTGTGAATAAAATTATTCACAAATTGAAAAATTATATTCAAAATAAAATTATTTATAAAAATAAAGATTAAAAATGAATACCTGTATTCATTAAAGCAAAATAAAAAGAAAACTTCTTTACATTTCTCATTTGAACGTTAAAATGGAACATTAACAGAATGATTATTTTTTGGTATATATTCATGTACTGCCATGAATCTGCTCCTTAGCCCATCTCGTCTCTAACATACCAAACCACTGATATTTTGGGGAAAAAAATATATATAATATATAGCTTTTTCAGTATGGTTTTATTATTTTCATAAATTTATTTACAATCTTATTCAAAATTTCTTTTTATGATTAGTAAATGTGAAATTGTTGATACCTTAATTGACTGTAAATCACAGTATTTTTTTTACTCTATTTGCTTTATTGTTTGCTGTTTCTCTTCCATATACATCTAGATTGACATGTATTGACACGTACACACAGAAATAATATATATACAATAACATTTTTCTGAATGATTCAAGAGTAAGTTACTTGCATAAAGCCCTTCACGCCCAAATATTTCAGTGAGCATTTCCTCTAAATAATAATATTCTCTTACATTTACACAGTAGAGTTTTCAACTTCAGGAAAATTAATACTGATACAATATTTTTATCTAAGCAAACAACCATATGCCAATTTTTTAGTTGACCTAATAATTTCCTATGTAGCATTAACTATTTTCACTGTGGAAATATCTTCCGTATAGGCGCTGCTAAATGCCAAGCAAGTTTGCTAAAGAGAGGACAGGTGCAGTATAGTTTAGCCCAAATACCTCCCTGGCACTGTTAGTTCTGTATAACATTTAAATGCTAATTTGTCCAGTTTGCTTGCTTTTGTGAGCATAAATTTCAGTGTTTTCCTTTTTTATAAGCTTTCATTTATTGCCATTTACTAAAAGCTTCAAAAGATGATTTGGGGGTGCTTCGTTTGATTTAATAACTTGATTTAATAATTTTATTTAAATTCTTTAACTGATCTTGAATGCAGGGCAGTTAAAATGTAGAAGACTCATTTATGAAGTGGTCACAGTCATTGTAGGGAACTTAGATTAACTTATAAAGCAGTTCTTTAAAGGCTGAAATAACCCTACCTCTGACAGATGAAGAGAAGCAAAGAGAGAAAATGTATTCTGTCATCCTGAAGTGGTTTTTGTTTGTTTGTTTGTTCGTTTTCAACATCAACCTCATTACAAAAATATTCTCAGGGAAATGCAAACCAAAACCACAGTGAGATACTACTTTATACCCACTAAAATAGCTATAATAAAAAAAAAATCAGATAATAACAAATGTTGGTAAGGATGTGGAGAAACTGGACACCATGCACTGCTGGTGGAAAGGTAAAATGGTGCAACCACTTTGGAAGACAGTTAGGCAGTTCTTAAAAGGGTAAATCTAGTTACCGTATGACCCAGTAGTTCCACTCCTAGCTATATACCCGAGAGAAATGGAAACATACGTCCACACAAAAATTTGTACACAAATGTTTATAACAGCATTATTCATAATATCCAAAAGGTGGAAAAAGTATTGTAGTTTATTTACCCTAATGTGTGTGTGTGTATATATATATAAATTTTGGGAACTAGACAAGACTACCAAAAGAGTAAGTATTAAGGAGGAATCATTGAAAAGTAGGTAATTAAGAAAGTGAAAACATCAAGAATCGTTTATGGATGGAACACAGCAGTGTGGCCTCTTGACAAGAGAAGCCTGGTGTTTCCATATTAGAAAAATAGTTTTTTATGCACACACCAGAGTAGGAAGGTAGTTGGAGTAAAGAGGTAAATTGAAATGCAAATGGAGGGCAAGTTTATAGACTCTGAAAGTGTTTTTAAAATGATGCTTTAAAAAATGAAGTTTTTTTTTTTAAGATGACTTAACAAAATACTTGAAAACAACTCAGTAGGAAAGACCTTCAGCTTTTACGTTTGCAGAAAGGTAGTTATATCACATTGTTAAGAAAGTGAAGCAACTGTGCGTTCTAAAAGTCACTGTAATGAGAAAGATGTGAGAAGAAGATGCTGAATTGAAGGAGTTTCTCCAGTAGAAATAAGGAGATGAATTTCAATGAAACCTGGGAAGTAGCAGAAGAGGCACGGATGGTTTTCAGAAGTATTAGAAAAGGAGGTTTAGAAAGGAAGCATCCACGGAATCTGCAGTCATTACAGTGAGAACACCACAAAGGGTCTTTGCAAGAAGAGTGCCTTGGAAGAGGCGGGGAAGACAGAAGGAGGGGCCGGGCACAGCTTGGTGGGTGACCTGCAGGATAATTGAGTTGAATTCAATATACTCTGGTTATTAAAGTCTTAAAACGTAGAACAAAAAACTTAGCACAATTAACACCCGGCATCAGCTGATGCAGAAAAGCGTTATGCAGAGCATTGCCCCCTTCACCTGTTCTCGGAAACTGAGGTGTTACTATAAAAGATCCCGCAGGGAGAGCCTGCAGCCAGGAAACCGCATTGTTTGTAGTCCTTTCAAACGTATTTCCTGTGCCAACTTCCACTTGGAAGAAATGATGTTACTTGGAATGGAATATCTTTGTGGAAGTGACCACCATGAGAAGAAATGCTAAATCTCGTTTTGGGAAAATAAGGGAAGGTACATTTTTGCTTCTTAAAGATCATACCCACAACCTTTGCCAAATCATATTCTGTTACATTTTATTGAACCAGACTTTAATCATGGCAGATTAATAATTAAAATTTCATCGTATACCCATACAGAACAGCTATTAAAGGTCAACAGTCTTTTTGGGGGGGGCATTGTTTTCACAGTTGTGTAGTATTTGAATCACATCCTAAAATTCTGTTATTCTCATGATAATCTTCACATATTGAGTACTTGCTGACAAGACATTTGACTTGCAGGAAGACAGCTGGGTGTGTTACCTATGCCTCCCCACATCCAATTAAATTTTACTGGGCTAGCCCGTTATTTTTCTTACATCGTGCACGTAATTTATATTCTTAATCAATATTTAAACATGAATGCTTTAGTTTTAATCTAGTGAGTGCCCAATGTATCTTTCTTTACCGATTTATGAAGAATTTCATTGTTATCCTTGTTGGCACAGCTGGGTGTTTGAAAGCACACGGATTTTGGTCCCTGAAATATCTGGATCAAATATTAGTTCCACTTCTTGCAGGCTGCGAGCTGGGAAGACTCAGCTCTCAGTGTACTCGTCTGTACAATGCCTGCCAGGCTGTGGACGCCCTCGGTGAGATAAAAGCCGTGGACTGTGCAGCAGACCGCGGGCTGCTGTTGATTTATTCACACATTTATCTTATTCCGATGACACATTCCCATCAACTACTGATTTCCAAAATTTCAAAACCTTTGTTTAGCTTAGGATAACAATGGTTTGTGAGAATTCCAGCATTCTATTCCCCCCTTCCCCAGAAGAGCATCTGTCCTTGGGGAACCTGTATTGAGCTTGCGTCTAGTCTGATTTTCTCATATTTGGAAAGAGTAGCTAGTCTGGAGGAGGGAGGATTGATTAGTCCATCACGTTTTGAAGGCTGAGGTTTCACCATCTCTGAGTGTTTCTTATTGTGGAAAATTAAGCTTCCCCGTATAAGGACGTGGCAAGGAAGAAAGTAAAGCTCAAGGGAGGCAGAATTTTCGGAGTTCAGTGTCACGTGGGATTGTGGCTCTCCCTCTGTCCAGGGCTGGTGCTGGGCACTCCCTGAGCACGTGCCCAGCCCATGTGACCCGCCCAGTGCACCCGTGATCCGCCTGAGTGCACACCTTTTTTTTTTTTTTTTTTTTTTTTGGCTGCGTTGGGTCTTTGTTGCCGCGCGCGGGCTTTCTCTAGTTACGGCGAGCGGGGGTACTCTTCCTTGCGGTGCGCGGGCTTCTCATTGTGGTGGCTTCTCTTGTTGCGGAGCACGGGCTCTAGAGCGCAGACTCAGTAGTTGTGGCGCACGGACTTGGTTACCCCGCGGCATGTGGGATCTTCCCGGACAAGGACTTGAACCCGTGTCCCCTGCACTGGCAGGTGGATTCTTAACCACTGCACCACCAGGGAAGTCTGCACACGTGACAAACTTGATCACCATTTTTTTTAGCTTTTAACTGGCATTGTTTTTATTCTCTAGTCCTTTCCCCCCACAGTAGCACAAATACTGAGGGAACATCTCTCTCTTTTTTTCTTGGTATTTCAAGTCACTCCGTGGGATTCTTTGTAGGTAATATATCCCTTTTATGCAAAGTGCACAGAGTGACTTTTTTTTTTTTTTTTTTCCGGTATGCGGGCCTCTGGCTGTTGTGGCCTCTCCCGTTGCGGAGCACAGGCTCCGGACGCGCAGGCTCAGCAGCCATGGCTCACAGGCCCAGCCGCTCCTGTGGCATGTGGGATCCTCCCGGACCGGGGCACGAACCCGCGTCCCCTGCATCGGCAGGCGGACTCTCACCCACTGCGCCACCAGGGAAGCCCCAGAGTGACTTTTTCCTAATGCTTTCAGTGTTTAGATGCAGGGATGCACTTATTCTAGTTATTCTGTAAGGATCCCATGGACCGTCTCTAGAATTTTGTCTTTGATTCTTGCAAGGGGGAACCTGGTTATAGTGTCCTTACAGGGTCCTTTGATAAGAAAGCATCTACCACCGTGGCTTCTTTCCTCACTCTTAGTTGCTAGAGTTGTATCACCTTTATAAAGATGCCTCTGACATACCAGCTCCCACCATCCTACTTCCTCAATACACACATACACTTTTTTTTTTTTTTTTTTTTTTTTGCGGTACGCGGGCCTCTCACTGCTGTGGCCTCTCCCGTTGCGGAGCACAGGCTCCGGACGCGCAGGCTCAGCGGCCATGGCTCACGGGCCCAGCCGCTCCGCGGCATGTGGGATCTTCCCGGACCAGGGCACGAACCCGCGTCCCCTGCATTGGCAGGCGGACTCTCAACCACTGCGCCACCAGGGAAGCCCCACTTTTTTTGTTTTGATTTTCTCATATTCAGAAAGAAAGGAGCTAGGTTCTCTTTTTTTTTCCTTTCTTTCTTATTTGTGTTTTCATCTTTAACAGTGTATTTTCTATTCCCTTTAAAGTTACTCAGCTTTTTTAAAGCGACACAAATTGTGCTATTTTCCTATTGTAGACATACTCTTAACCCTTTGGTTAATCTTCATCACTAATTTGGTGGAATGGCTGTTTTCTCTTATCAACTACAGTTTGGCTTTCCTGAAGTCTCTTTCAAAGTTTTTGTAAGTTTTCAGTTACTGTCTGCTCCGAATCACTGGAGGCTTTGTGTCACTACTGCTGGGCTCATTCAGAGGAACATTTTATTCTAGAGAAAACAAGATTTTTAAAAATTCTGAAAACACCTCCCTTTTCTATTTTTGGAGCTCCCTTTTCATTTTTATTTGGCTGAATTTCCAGCTTTTGTTTCTCTCATGGGTCCAGATCTCTGGAAGCAGATGTTCCCATAATCAGTGCTGACAGTTTCTTCCCACTTTAAAATTTTCTAAGAGTAGATAATATTTAAATAATGGCATAATGAATTTTTAAAATCTCTTTGGGGTCAATAATGCAGAATAGAATGGCTGAGAGGAAAAATATTGCTTAAAAAGGTAAGGGCTAAAAACAGTTCTAAGAAGCTGTCTAAACAGATATAATTTTTCCCTTAAGTAATACATTTTTTCTCAGTTATCCAAGTTTTTCCCAATATATTTTTATCATTCTCATTTAAATCTGGCTAATGTTCTACTTTGCTCAATAAATCAAGTGACAAATACTTGTTGACTTTGAAGTCTCTCTATAATTCATTTTTACTGTCTGCTTCTACAATTTTGAACATTTCCTCTTTGAATATTCTTTTTTCTTTTTAAAAAATAGCCTCTATTATTACTTTTGGTTTTCCCATTTCTAGGGCAGACTCCCTCCCCAAAATGCCATTTCTTCTGAGATCGTTTTATAAATTCTTTTCTCTTTCTATGAATTACTGTTCAAAGAAAATTGAATCTGATCATATTCTTCCCAAGATTAAATCCATTCATTGATTGCATGTCATCTAGCAGAGTATCCCGGCTGGAGAGACCTAAGTAGGGTGTGGGTGTGCACGTACACACTTGCTGAGTAAGACTTGGGGTAGCTAGCCCTTTGGGGTGGTCATTTATTGCTCGGAAAAAGTAATGTATTTATCACAGGGTGCCTTATACATGTTAACTTTCTCTATAAGTGCCAAGATATAAAATAGGTTGGGACTCACTGGTGTTAAGACAGAATCCAAGGTCCCTCAAAGACTGACCCCGCTGTTCACTTAGTGAACTGAACATACCTCACTCCTCATCACTTCCTGAGTATCCCATGGTTTTCCCAAGCTTTGTTGACATACTTTTGCCAGTATTTAAAATGCATTTCCTTTGTTCCCTTCCTCATGATGTAATATTCTTCATATAAGACCATGTCCTCATGCTCTGAGCAGCCATGCTTGGTGCCCTGACACACAGTTAGCCTCTGCTTATTTTTTTTGTGCTTCTGATTCACTTTATACAGACCATTATCTACACTTTACTCCTCCATAATTATTTACACGCCTTGCTCACTTATTAGAATGTAAGATCTCCTGGGAAAGGGACCACGTCTTATTCATTTCTGTATCCTTGTGGGTCTAGTATACAGAAGTCTTTCAATAACTGTTTCTTGAATGAATGAATCAAATCAATACAGGATTAGCTATTTAAACTTGTTTAAAGTCCTAAAATTAATCAATAATATGCTGGAACTGGACTCTACTTTTGGATCTGGATGGGTTAATGACCTCAGACAAGAAGAGATGTGGGAGAAATGCTGAATCCAATCAAGCATTTAAATGTCTACAAGAATTGGCAAGCTACCTAGAATATAGAAAGAACACAGAATTCCATCAGGAGCTATGGTTGAAAGGAGTCAGTGTAATGTCAGCAAAGCATCTGAGTCATGTGGGAAGACATTAAAATGTTTTAAAGCATTCGTGAGTATAAAACCAACCAGAAAGAGACTCTTAATCGGAGTAAAGTCTTGCGTCTACTCAAATCTAATGTCATCTGAGTCCTGATGCTGTGGGCGGCGGAATTAATCACAGTTGAAGGGTATGGAATGAGTTCTCCTCTTATTCCACCAACTATTTCAAAAAGCTCTGAAAATCCATTTGTGGAAAGTGAGAATCCCCTTGGAACTGAGGTCCTGCTTCCCAGCTGAAAATCCCTTAACATACAGCAAACTCAAATTGCTTGAGATGCCTATTTGTTGGAGAAATACATTTCAGTATTTATTTCAACATTGTGGCTCTATCATCTTAAACATGTGGCTTCCAAAGCTCCTGCGCTGGTCTGTATCCACCAGGCAGAAGCGGGAAGGGCGTGGAGAACCACGTGTGGAAGTGACGTGGGCGCTAGGCCTGGAAATGGCCATGTCCCTCTGCTCACAGTCCATCTGGAGTTCAGTGTCATGGGACACCTAACTGCAGGGAGCCTGGGAGATGCAGCCCAGCTGTGTGTCGGAAAAAGAACACACAGATGGCAAAGATCTGGCCAATCTCTGACACAACCATGTACATTCAAGCTTTGCACTTGACTGAACTGTACATAGCAAAGAAAGCTGTTCTCTGAGTACACCATTAACTCAACTCTAGACTTTTTGTTCTTATAATCAAAGAGAGAGAGCAAGGACAAACAAAAGAGAGGAGAGAAAAAAGAGAGAAAGTGAGTGAGAGAGCGAGCACCTGTTTCCTCCTCTGAGGAAAAATGTGGACAAAACTGAAAGGCTAGTTAGGTATAAAATTTAGAATTAATTTACTTTGTGCCTCGTACAACTTAGAAGGAGAGACAAATGCCTTTACTTCTCCCCTACTTTATCTTCACGTTGGCATCCAAGTTATTGGTACTCCCAAATACCTCACTTAGACCAGTTTCAAATATTGCTCCCAGAAAGAACACTAAATTATTCTTTTTTAGTCAATAAAATGCTTAGTATAAAGCACACGAAGGGACTTCCCTGGTGGTCCAGTGGTAAAGAATCCGCCTTCCAATGCAAGGGAATGCAGGTTCGATCCCTGGTCAGGGAACTAAGATCCCACATGCCGCGGGGCAGCTAAGCCCGTGCACCACAACTACTGAGTTCGCGCGCCTCAACTAGAGCCCGTGTGCCGCAAACTACAGAGTCTACGCGCCCTGGAGCCCTAGCGCCACAACTAGAGAAGACCTGCACGCCACAACTAGAGAGAAGCCTGTGCACCAAAATGAAGAGGCTGCATGCCTCAACGAAGATCCTACGTGCCGTAACCAAGACCTGACACAGCCAAAAATGAATTAAAAAAAAAATAATCTTTAAAAAAAAATACAGCACACGAAGATGAGTGTTCTAAATATGCCTCTTAGTGTTGGTTACTTGCATGACATTTCTTCAAAGGAATTATAAAATCTGACTCCCATTAAATACTTGGTCCAAGAGTATAGCTCTTGAGAATATTGTGTGCCATTTTGCTATCTAAGAGGGATGAACACCTGTTTCATTGTTTGTTCTTACTTTAAAATGCCTCTGTGTCATTGTCTGATCTTACGTAAAATGCTTTAGTGTAACGGTGAGAGTATAAGCTATATACTGGGGATGGCAAGTTAACATTTTAGGACTTAATGATAAAACATCACTCCAGAAGCAGCCAGGGCCAGTACTTCAAAATGTGTTACCTATGTTTGCATTAGAAATCTGCTTAATTTGCGTGAGGATAATAGAAAGAAATTTTAATTGGTAAAATAAGTGCTGTTTGGGACTTCCCTGGTGTTGCAGTGGTTAACCCCCTGTTCCCAATACAGGGGGCCCAGATTCGATCCCTGGTCAGGGAACTAGATCCCACAGGCATGCCACAGCTAAGAGTTGGCATGCCACAACTAAGGAGCCCACGTGCCGCAACTAAGACCTCGTGCAACAAAATAAATATATATATTTTAAAAATAAGTGCTGTTCAAGAGATGGGACTGCCTGGGAAAACTCAAGAGATGGGGTTGCTTGGAAGCCAGAAGGGAGCAGTCAGCAGTGACCTAAGTCACCCATTACAAGGAAGCCCGGTAAGATCTAAGTGAACTTGACAATTAGGAGGTCATTGCTGGCCTTCGAGAGAGTGTTTTCAGTGATAATATAGGACAGAAAGCCCAACAGCCGCGGCCTGACAGCGGATAGGAGGTGAGAAAGTTACACTGTAAGTCTGGACTATTTTGTAGAAAAGTCTAGATGTGGAGGGAAGAAGTATGAGAGACAGGGAAGCTCAGTGTATACCGGGTGGGGAGCCGGGGTAATTTCTTTTGTTTTGTTTTTAAACTTATGTGGCTTTATTCATAAACTGAGGAAAAAGGTCCAATGAGAGGAAGAAACTGGGAGAGAGAAGGGGAAAAGAGATATAAAGTTAGGGAGGCGGAAAGAGAATCATGAATGAAGCAGGCACCTGAACACGTGGGAAGGATGGACAGAAAAGCCACAGAAGCCCGGGGACAGAGTGAAGGCCTCCTCTCCTCTTCTGTGTCGGGAAGGAGAACATCATGGATGAGTACGGACAGTTCCGATGGGAGAGAGACCCTAGGAGCTTGTGGGCACCCATGCCTACTGGCTTTCCTTTGCTGTAGAGTCTTAGCGGGAGAGTCTCAGCGCTGAGCGGGCAGAACAGAAGACAAGGGTGCAAGGATCACGTCACCTCTCTGGGCTTCACGTCCTCATTCCTAAAGTGAGAGTAAGGACTCCAAAGTCTCAGGGTCGGGGGCACTAATACCGCGGTTTTAAGGGACCTGGAGAAGGCGCAGACTCAGAATGGGTGAGAGGAGGAAGGAGAGGTGGCTGGCGCACATGCGCACGTGTGACGTCATGGGGCTGCATCAAGGCCTGCTGGTGCAGCACGTGCTTCTCTGCAGCTCAGGGCCGGCTGGAGAGGTGAGGGCTCAGCCTACCCGCGGTGGGGCGGGCAGAACAGCTCAGTGTTTGGATTGAGAAGGGTGTGTGTGGCGGGCGTTGGGATAGGGATATTGAATTTAGAATTAAAATGGAAACACAAGGACCCTGTCGGAACGCTGGTAGCTGCTATCTCTCTTGGGCTCCTAAATTTTCCCACTAATAACCTACAATAAAACCATTGCCCAGGAGCCACATAAAATCCTCACAGCCCTTTTTTTTTTTTTGTCGCTGCATTTAGGGTGCCGTGAGGATGTGATTGTTGTTGTTGTTGTTGTTACTGCCTCGTAATCACAACTGGTTCCCAAATCCCTCATCTTCCATTCTGTACCATCTGGAGGATAGATCCTTCCGTCTTCCTTCTTGAGGAAAGGCCATGCCACACAGCTTGGGGCTGTTGGTAACCAAGAGAACCTGAGAGCTCCGACCTGTCTGACCAGGGATGGAGGGAGGTCAGATTATGTCTCCTTCAAGCTAACAGGCATCTGTGGAGAGCGCTTGCTTTAAGGGGTGAGGCTGATGCTTCACACTCCCTGGGCTGCTAATGTGGATCAGACAGCTCGAGATGTTCTGAATAGCTGCCTGATATTTGCCATTTGTAAATGAATGAAGAGAACGTGATGCACTTGATGGTACCTTGAGATAACCCCGCTCTGGGCATCATCTGCAGGGGTGTGGTGTTAGAGCTGAGTGCCTTGGGGATCCCCCAAGGGGTGATTCCTTTTGTTAATGGGCGCAGAGCTAGATATTGGCAGAGTGACGACCACCTTCATTTAAATAATTTCTAACGTACATTTTCAAGTGGGAACACAGAAAATTAAACCCCCTCTGGAGTATTGGTGTTCTCTGCTTGTTGGTGTCAACTTTCTGTCAAAACAGGCCACGATTAGTAGCCAGTGAAAACTTCCACGAAATATAAGTGTACAAACCATTTATATAACTTATTGCAAATTAGTCAGATTTTTTTTCTATAGTGCAAGGAATGGGAAATTTAAATTTTCATAAGGTGTGAGGACAGTGATATGAGAGATAATGTAACGACATGAGGGCATTTTCCTTGCTATGTGTTTTGTACATATTTGCACAGAATTTCACATCATATTTGTATGACAAATATTTACTGATTTCTTATGATGTTCCAGATACTGAACCAGGTCCTTGGATCCCAGGGTGGGCAGGGTACGATCCCCGTGCTCTACAAGTGGGGAACACAGTTAATTAAAAAATAAATTGAGCACAGGTTCAGAGGGTCTACTGAGGCACGGGGAAGAGGGCGTCCTGGGGAAGAATGTTGAAGAACACGTACTTGAAGGGAGGTGACCGTGTCTCATCTGGTGACTGAACAGATGTGGGAGGTGAGGAAGAGTCAAGGAATGTGCCCAAGGTTCTAGCTTGTGTGAAGAATGGTCATGCATAGAAATGGAGACAGAGAATAGAAACGGAAGAATTCTCCCCCCTCTCTGCCAATGGAACTCCTAACCAACCTTCCGAGTCCATTTGCTTGCACAGTTCTTCACTCAATACTCACTCATTATCGATTGTACAGAGTGCCCATTATGTCAGGAAATGGGCGAGGCCCTGGGGATAGCATGACTTTTAAAAATTACAGTTGTGTTAAATGTTTCCAAGGAAAATGCAGTGTGCAATGAGACCATATAAGAGTATATCCTGGGTGCCCTCAACTAGCCTGGGGAGGGTGAGAGGGAAGTGGCTAAATTGGAGAGAGACAGTTAAGCTGAGATCGGAAGGGTGTATCTAAGTTAGTGAGTCAACAGAGGGAGGAAAGGGCTTGGTGAATGTAGGAAAACGGATGTAGCTGGGGATGAGGAAGTGAGAGGGGAAGAAAATAACGGCTGTAGATAGTCCCTAGTTAGGTTGAAATATAGGGGTTCTGGGTTGGAGAGACACGACCGTCTGGGTTCCACTTCACCATGAGGTTAGTGCTGACTTTGGAGCTTGTTCTAGTAAAACGGCTTCTCTAGTCTCCATGGAAAGTTCCCCTCTTGAGTCACTGGTTTGGGTACTTTGGTGTTTATGACATTCTTCTTGAGAGATACTGTCTTCTTTTCAGCTTTGATGAGGTATAATTGACAAAACTGTAATATACTTAAAGTTTACAACATGATGGTTTGATATATGTGTACATCGTGAAAGGATGCCCACCATGGAGTTATTAACACATTCATTACAGAGACTGTCTTGTTAACCTGCCCAAGGACTGGAATCCTCTCTGAACCAGAGCACTGTAGCTAGAACCCTATTCTGTGCGGCCTGACCTTCCCATGTGTGGGGCTGGCTTAGGTCTCCACCCTGTTGGACCCAACTTTTTGACCGTACGTCTGTCCCCTTGGCCGTATTTTGCATTTGCGTTCACTCTATGGTGCATCTATCTTCCAAGTCTCTGTGGCCTCCCTGATGGCTTGTCCAGGAGTCCATAAACTCAAGCTCTTGCTCTAATGTGGTATAGTGGAGGTTTACTCCATCTCCCTATATCTTTTATTCTTTTTAAAGATTTTTTGATGTGGACCATTTTTAAAGCCTTTATTGAATTTGTTACAATATTGCATCTGCTTTACGTCTTGGCTTTTTGGCCCCGAGGCATGTGGGATCCTAGCTCCCCGATCAGGGATCTAACCCACACCCCCTGCATTGGAAGGCGAAGTCCTAACCACTGGACTGCCAGGGAAGTCCCCATCTCCCTATATCTTGACCTTCAAAATTACTAAAAATCCATCTGATTATGCTAAAGAGATGCAGGACCTCCATTTGTTAAACATAAATATTTGTAAGTTGGATGAAGGTGGTCAAAAGGTACAAACTTCTAGTTATAAGATAAATATAATAAATACTAAGGGTATAATAACAACATGATTAATATAATTAACACTGCTGTATGTTTTATATGAAAGTTAAGAGAATAAATTCTAAGGGTTCTCATCACAAGGAAAACTATTTTTTTCTTTTCTTTTCTTTTGTTTCTACATGCGATGATGGATGTTCACTAAACTTATTCTGGTAATCATTTCATGATGTATGTAAGTCAAGTCATCATGCTGCACACCTTAAACTTATACAGTACTGCATGTCAGTTATATCTCAATAAAACTGGAAGAAAAACATTGTAAATGTACCAAGCATCTCACTAAATTCTGAACATAATCCTAACACTTCATCAAATTTGAGAAGCTTGTAGTTTTGAAATCCATTTTGAAAAATGAGTTGCTGGGCCAAGAGAATTGACTTAATAAATAAACTCAGCAATCATTTAAAAAATATTTCTATTATTTTATTTTTGGCCACGAGGCACGGCTTGCAGGATCTTAGTTCCCCAACCGGGGATCAAACCTGGGCCCCTGGCAGTGAAGGCACTGAGTCCTAACCACTGGACAGCCAGGGAGTTCCCTCAACAATCACTTTTTATATTAGCTGCTATGTGCGAGGCATTTTCTAGGCTCTAGCGTTATATCTGGGAACATAGAGATTCTGACTGCAGAGATTTTGTATTCTAGTAGAAAGGTTAGGTAGTAAGTTTGTAGCTATTTGGCAGAGTTATGGGGACATGCTTCAGGCCCTAAATCTAAGCTGTGGTGAGGATAGCTGCAACTCACCAGATTGTTGCCAAAAGAAATTTATACTCTCTGAGAACCAGTAGATTCTTCATGGCTTATTGGACCAGTCCTATGACTCCTTTGAAATATTGACTGTGACCACGGGACCATCGTTACTTGGGTCTCATGTATTTCTCCATCCTTGACTCTCACAAATTTCTCCTGTCCCTCCACCCTTGTATGGTCAGGCCACCCAAGATGGCTGTTCTCTTGCTCTCTGTACATCCCCTGCTGGACCAGTCCCTGCTTCACCTACACCTTACCCACACGACTGACCTTCCCTCTTAATCATAGAGCCTAATCAGTAAATGCCTGTGTACTTGCCCCCGACCCCTGGTAGTAATTGTTCTAATCTTTATATCAGAATGTCTCCACTATGTTAGTTTGTCAAAGGGGTGGTGAGGGGCGTGCTTTTCTGCTGTTTTCCCTGGTAACCAATGAGTCAACCTGATAGTGGGGTGTCGCTCCAGGTCCCTTTCTGCTTCAGACGTGGAAGATCCCCCATTCATTAAACCATTGATGTCTCTGTTGCTGACTCTGGGCTCTTTCTTCTGTCTTGAGCCTGGGCCTCAAGGGGTCAAATGGTTGTATAAAGAGCTATTTTGAGATTTTCCATGTAAAATGCTGAACCCACATCTGGGGAGTTCATTTTCTTTTCAAAAACTAATGCTTAGGATTTTCGATGTACATTTCTCCTGCCAATGAACATATACAGCCCAGGCTGGCCTTTGTGAGCCCGACAGACATCCCATTTGCAGTTTGCAACCTAGTATCAGAAGAAGTAGTGCTAGCAACAGCTCCTCTGAAAAAGCCTGGCAATATTTATACACGTTAATACTATTTTTCAGTACTTTTTGCCTCCCCTCCACACTTCCTTGAATTAAAAACGTTCTTTTTAGTAAATCTGACAAGGTACTAACAAGCCCACAAGTTCATTTCAGCAGTAGATGGTTCACACACAAGATGTTGACTTTTTTTTTATGGTTATTTTTTATTTTATTTTTTTAACATCTTTATTGGAGTATAATTGCTTTACAATGGTGTGTTAGTTTCTGGTGTATAACAAAGTGACTCAGCTATACATATACATATACCTCCATATCCCCTCCCTCTTGCGTCTCCCTCCCACCCTTCCTATCCCAACCCTCTAGGTGGTCACAAAGCTCTGAGCTGATCTCCCTGTGCTATGCGGCTGCTTCCCACTAGCTATCTATTTTACGTTTGGTAGTGTATATATGTCCATGCCACCCTCTCATTTTGTCCCAGCTGACCCTTCCCCCTCCCCGTGTCCTCAAGTCCGATCTCTATGTTGACATGTTTTTACGATTACATGTTCCAAATATCCTGGTCTCACAAAAGTGTTCACAGAGATTGATAGATTTTAAAAAAGGAAATAAATGAAACATATATAAATAGGCTTTTTCATTAGAATGAATGATGAAAAGTATTGACCCTACATAGCAGTACTCTTGCTTTTGTGAGCTTTTTATTTCATTGTCTTTGACCTGAAATCACAGTCTTTATAGGAAATGGCTAAAGAGGCTGAAAGGTAGCTAAGAAGATGGGTGGCTGGAAATAAATGTTTCCTCAAGCATTTATTACCCTTCAGAAATGTCCATCAGCTGAAATGTTACGCCCATAGAACCACTTAAGCAGTGCAGAGGAGAGAAGCGGGTAGTTATTAATTTTTAAGGCTGGCTGACAGCTTTCAGTCCAAGAAAGGCTTAACTTTGCATTTTGAATAAGGCAGAGATTTTCATTAGTTAGAATAGAAATCGAAATGATAAATGATATATTGTCTGCCAAAATACTGTGACATTACATTATCTACTTGCAGTTACCTTTCAGAAGAAGCTTTCCAGAAGCATACTTAGATAAATAGGAAGGCTACCAGTATTATTTTCTTATTTTATGTTTAAATTCTGGAAACACAATTCAAAGGACACGTCTTCTCGACTGGGGGTTGGTAAGGGCAGTTCATTGTTGCACCCGAAACCTAAGTGTTGGCACAAATTGTACTAGACTATGAGATCATTGCAATTGGTTTCAGACATTTCTTTTTGCTCACATCTGCCTTCTGAAGACTCTAGGACAATTTAATTAAAATTGCACTTTGATTCCTACTGCTTTCAATAGAAAATATGAAATTACCCTCACTTGAGAACTCTCAGACTAAAAGGTTTGTGATTGCTTTCTACTGTCGACTTGCTCCCCGCCGATTATCATGTCAGGTTGGTCTACGGCATGTTTACTTTGTTTTGAGCACCCCAAACCCTTTTGGCTCTAAGTATTATTTGAATTGATGGTAATATAACTACTTTATACAGATGTCTCTTGGTAACTTAATGTAGGGCCCTAATAACAAACAGTACAATTAAACCATTAATAGAATAGGCTGCTAGCAGGTGCTTCAAGGCTGGTTTGATGGGCATTAAAATAGCTGATTCAGAGGTTTCTATAGAGAAACTTAAACTAAAGACTCTAAAATCACTAAAACTACGATATCTGCCAGGAGGAATCTGATACACTGACATTATTTCTCTCAAAAAGGCTGCTAGAAGGTCAAAAATCTTTTACCCAATTTAGATGAGCCTTTTATTTTGCATGACATTTTGCATTTCCAAGTTTTGCTTGAAATCACAAGCTTCAAGGAAAAGCCCTTTATATATTTATTCTACTAGATAAAAGAAGATTATTGATTAATCTACCTGTCCTCACACAATAAGGTGGGGATGAAGCATTAGAATCATTTGAGAACCTCTACCCAGTTCGGTGAGGAGAAGAAACAGGATCATTTTGGTACCTACTCAAAAGTACTTTATAAGGTATTCAGCTGGGATTTATCCATCAGTGTATCATTTGGGGGGAAGTATTTATTCAGCACCAATTCTAATAACTTTTTTAAGCTTTCAATTCCAGTTGAAATTGTCCTTGCTCAACCGGTTGTTTTTTGGCTGTCAGGCTGTCTTAGCTGTGAGTTGGAAGCATGTTGCTGATTTTCTGTACACTAACTTTGTCAAATTGTGGAACTACTAATGGAACACCTGAAAATGTACTTTTTGAAGTTAACCTCATAGTCAAAAGTATTGTCATTACAACAGCACTTTCGAAATGTCAGAAACTTTCTAGCTCATCTAGCATTAAAAAACAAAACCAAACAAAACAAAGCCCCAAGCAAGCACAAAAGAGATGATGTGGTACGTTTGTGTGTTTTCACTGCCTAATGAGTTTAATCTCAAGGTCTAATATCTCTTCCGGTTGGTTAAATAAATCCTCATTGTTAACTGGATTCCAGTTCATACACCATGCACTGTACCTATCTGGTGGCAAGCACTCATCAGACCCTTTTGGAGTTGTGTTCTAGGACGAAGTTGTAATGGCTAGCTAGACACTTGTCCTCATTTTTGTTAAGAGTCAACTTTGCAACCCAGAGAGTATCTGCAGCGGTATAACCGAATCCCTGGGATGGCTGGGTATGATTTGTTTATCTAATAATTTATTATTATTTTTAAATTAAATTTTTCTTTGGTATTACATGAACCCATAATGGAGTGGTGCCAAGGAGTGCCTTAGACATTAGCAGGCACCCCATAAATGCCACTCGTTAACCTACGTTGCTAAATCTCTACCCACATAACTTTGGGTAATATGTCTTTTTTTTTTTTTTTTTTTTTTAGTGTTCTGCTAAAATGTGACCACTTAGCTTTTTATCATTCCATTAATTCTTTTTCAGCATCTCTCTCTCTCTTTTTTTACATCTTGCATTGAAGGTTGTCATTGTTCGTTTTCTCAGAGTATTTTATGTAGTTTATGTATGTGTAGTTCTTGGTAGACTGTGTTATTGTATTGATGTTATCGCTATTAGTCAGATTTCAAAATTCTGTAGCCAGCATACTTACAATTAGTGGTGGATAAAACAACCCCAATTTTCTACTCAGAGAAACGTTTAGGTCTCTGATGAAAAGTTACTAAAATGAAACAACAGCCATCTATCTGTAGGTGTCCCTGTCTCTGAGCATCCTCCCACATGACTTGGATTGAGAGTTTCAATACTTAGCGCCATCTTGTGTGTGTGCAGTATAGTTGGTAAATGTTTGATTGTAACTTTACTATGCTGATTTTAATCATTTAAAATTCCAAATATAAAAGATTTCACGGTCCTGTAATGATTAGTTTTGGAACCTATATCTCAGATAAAATAAACCCACAGGTAGGTAGAATAATACTTACAGGTGTCCTCTTCTTCCACGAAAATACTGATCACATAACAGGCATACACAAAACCAACCAACTGCAAAGGAGAAAAAAATATCTTAAAAATCTAGGACAGATGTCCATAATTAAAAAGCCTATGTAACCAATAGATAAAGAATACACAGTATTATCGTCTATGAATTTGTAATAGAAAAAAATCTTAAATGCTATTTAAATGTTTTAAAATAATAGCCGTGATTTTAAAGAACCTTTTCATTTCTACTTAGGTTTAATAGCTTTCTAAAGTAGTACACAGAACTGGGGAAAAAACTGCAGATATTTCACTTAGATTTTGATTTGGGATTTACAGTTCTTATATTGCAAAATCACCACAGATTATTCAGAACATCTATTTCTAAGTTTTGACTATTTGTAGAGCAATTTGTAGCAACTCTCATTATTACTACAACTATTTTAATGTTTAATTACCACAAAGGGAATCAAAATATGTTCATTGTAAATTAAATACCAATCATTTACTTAATTGTGGAAAATGCTCTGAGCATGTAAATTCCATTTGAATACGAAATTGTTTTGTTAATTATCCACTGCCAGCCACCAACACCACATATATTGTTCTTCTTACTTGACTGTTCCCCCTTTGTTTCTGCATCCCCTCCCTTCCCTAATTAGTAACTATTTGAGCCTGTCCTTCGGCACTCAGGGAATGTTTAAGAGACTGAAACCTTTTTCCTACTAAGAAACAGGGATACAAAAAGGCTTTTGTACCCTAGGGGGCCTCACAGGGTCCTGCTTGGTTTCAAGGGCAGGGATGTGTATGTGCACCCATAGTCCGGGGTAAGGCCTTCTGAAGAGAGCTGGCTGTGCAGTTCGGGAGCAGGACCCTACCCAAGAGAACAATATTCCTTTGAGTTCTTCTGCGGCCACATCATACAGGGAGGCTCCTGTTGCCTCATGGGATATTGCTAGTACTTTAGTAACACATGAAGTCCTAGCGTGCAGTCCTGGTGAGGCTACCAGAGTCAAGCCACATGTTAGATATTATTAAAGGCTGGTTTTTCTTAGGTTTTTAGAAAATAGATAGACAGATAGAAAGAAATAGGAGTAACATTTTCTCCTTATGCTCCCATGGATTATCTTGTTCATTCCTTTTAATACATGGGTTCTACTTTGGATTCCTTTATGCACCTCATTAGATGAATATGACCTACTGACTTCATTAGATGACCTCATTAGATGAATATGACCTCTAATGACCTCATTAGATGAATATGACCTACTGAGAATTGACTTTGAAGATGACCCTTTTGCTTAAAGAGCAGTGCAATGAGTTCAGCTGACATGAGTCCTAGTGACAGAAACAGGCAGATCAGATATCTTTTGAACCCTAAAGAGCTAGACCAAGTGACGGCCAAACAAATTAAGAGTTTCTTTGTATGCAGTGTGACTAGGATGGCGGATACTTTGGGTCTCTTCTATTCACTTTGCAAGGAGAAGGGTAGTAGAAGAATGGATGAATCATGTTACAATAGAAAAATGTCTGAACTAGTTTTGTTACTTTTGTTACAGGCCAACATTTAGATACTGCATTGTTTATCTTGGACGTTGCTTATTGAATAGTTAGGCCACAGGTGCTTGATAGCTTACGTAGTTCAATAATTTTTCCCCTACAGCAAACTCAGCTAAGTTAGATCTCACAAATCATTATTTTTCCATCTAAGTAGGTGAAAGATAAGCAAACTGTTTTGATTGAGTGCTGTAGAACTTTCCTAGTATAAAGCCAAGGCCTTCATGATAGCTCAATACTACGATGAATATTATTTTTCTACTTTCCTAATAGACTATACATCTCTACAAAAAAAAAATCTGTTTACACCTTTATGCTGATTTGAAGTAGAATAAATGATTATTTTGTCTTCATTGATACCTTTTGAGATGACAATGATGTCTAAAGTGTATATTAGCATATTATTAGCCTCTTTGACAGGGAACATATGTTGGTGTCTTCTAACATTAGCTCATTCCATTTGATATGCTGGGTCCATTGGCATTTACTGGTTGGTTCATTGGCATTTACTGGAAGAAAGGCCAGAGGACTGATGAGAAGGGTCCTTGAGAGCAAACTTGGTGAACTCAATGCTAAAACACTCTTTTCATACACCAATATGTAGAGTTAATTTGATGGGATTGAAAAAAATCCCATCCTGATAGAGAGATTTTAACTTGAAAATGAAGTCTACCCCACCCTTCTCTGGTTTGCCTTCCAAGAGACCTGGAAAGCAGTAACTGCTAATGACTGTTCCATAAATTGCTTCGTTACATATTTATACATTTAAAGGAACAAATCGAAGCAACCTCTAGGGACTCTTTTTAATACAAAATAAAATTTTTTTTTTTGCAGAAAACTTTTTAATGATTCTAATACAAGTTTCCTTCCAGGCTAAACAAAAAGGGGTTGACCAGATGGCTAACACTGAAGAACAAATGCAAGTTATTTAGTCTTGATTCCATCATTTGAGTAAGTGCAGTTGAAATTTAGGGAGAGGTTTGGGGTCAGGATGAGACATTGAGCAAGTTAGAAGGACTGCATAAGAAGAAGATTATAGATGTACTTTTATAAAGGCAAAAGGAGCAAACTCAACTGAATAATTTTTCAAAAAAATGTTTTTAGGGCTTCCCTGGTGGCGCAGTGGTTGAGGGTCCGCCTGCCGATGCAGGGGACACGGGTTCGTGCCCCGGTCCGGGAAGATCCCACATGCCGTGGAGCGGCTGGGCCCGTGAGCCATGGCTGCTGAGCCTGCACGTCCGGAGCCTGTGCTCCGCAACGGGAGAGGCCACACAGTGAGAGGCCCGCGTACCGCAAAAAAAAAAAAAAGTTTTTACTTAAGTTTTATTTATTTTGTATTTCTTCCCTGTGTTTTAGAACCATGGATTATTTTAAAATTATTGGGTTAACTGTGTTTCTGAAAAGATTGTCTATATACTGAAGATAATTCATCGATAGATTTATTTCTCTTTTTCCAAATGAGTTTTTTTTTAAAAAATTTATTTATTTATGGCTGCGTTGGGTCTTCATTGTGGCGCGGGCTTTTCTCTAGTTGTGGTGAGCCGGGGCCACCCTTCGTTGCGGTTTGTGGGCTTCTCATTGCGGTGTCTTCTCTTGTTGCAGAGCACGGGATCTAGGCACATGGGCCTCAGTAGCTGTGGCTCGTGGGCTACAGAGTGCAGGCTCAGTAGTTGTGGCTCATGGGCCTAGTTGCTCTGCGGCATGTGGGATCCTCCCGAACCAGGGCTCGAACCCGTGTCCCCCGCATTGGCAGGCAGATTCTCAGCCACTGCGCCAACAGGGAAGCCCCCAAATGAGTCTTCTGACAAACAGAAAGTAAGATCAGCCTCTTAGTTATAGTGATACCACACTGTCCTTCCCTATTCAGTGAATTATTTTTTATTAATGAAATGTGAGAACACCCAGTTTTTAAAGAACAGAGCAATGCATAGCAACAGAAAATTTGTCATATCCAATTGTTTACTAATGGATCTTAATAATATCTTGAGAGATGTAAAGAAAGGAATTTTGGCTAAGTAATTGAAATATGCAATACCATTAACCAGAAACAATAAGATAAAGACATGCCGTATTAGAAATATTAGATCATCGTCCAGGCCTTCAAACAGAATTTGTCAGACATAATCTCAATATTATAACAAATGAATTAATTAAAATATATCCTTTTACTTTTGCTTTATTGACTGGCATACTAATAAAATATTTATTCCCCAAATTACTTTTGCTATCATGATTAACCAAATGACTGTTTAATTAATAATGTTATTCTCATGAGAACATGTCTAAACATCATGTTAATCACTTATCTGTAGAAGCTGACTGTTGTATAGTTCTTGGTTTCCCAGAACATGAGTTGAAATAGTCCCTGTGGCTTTCTGCTTATCTCCAAGAAATGGAATAAAATGCATTCTTGCCAATAGTGAAGACACATAAAATAAATAATATCAGGATAATAATCCTGATTATTTCTGCTTTAAATAAAGTTTTGAGTCATTCGTTTTAAAGACACCTCTTTTCTCTTCCATTAAAAACATCCATCTCTATAGTTGTAACAGTTGAATGATTTTCTCCTCCATATTGTAAATTCTGACTGCGTAAATTCAACCTTTTTCAATATATTAAATGGATGTAAATGGCATAAGACTAGATTCCAACACCATTTTTTTTTTTTTTTTTTTTTTTTTTTTTGGTACGCGGGCCTCTCACTGTTGTGGCCTCTCCCGTTGAGGAGCACAGGCTCCGGACGCGCAGGCTCAGCGGCCATGGCTCCCGGGCCCAGTCGCTCCGCGGCATGTGGGATCTTCCCGGACCGGGGCACGAACCCGTGTCCCCTGCATCGGCAGGCGGACTCTCAACCACTGTGCCACCATGGAAACCCGAGTTACTTTTTTTTTAATTGGAGTATAATTGCTTTACAATGTTGTGTTTCTGCTGTACAATGAAGTGAATTAGCTATATGTATACATATAGCCCCTCCCTCTTAGGCCTCCCCCTCCCCCAATCCCACCTATATAAAGCATTCGTCTAAGAAAAAAAAAAAAGACAAACAATAGAAAAATGAGCAAAGAACGTAAATATCTAAGCTATACAGAAAGAAAGAAAACTAATAAACTGTGGAATGATGTCATACATCAGTCATAAATTAAATGCACATTAAGAGTACAAGAAAACTATGTTATGACCAAATTTGCAACATTTCTTTTCTTGTGGGTGTGTATTAGCAAAGGTGGTCAGATAGATAGTCTCATATACTACGTTTGGAAGAAAAAGTTGGTAAAAAGCATTATACTCTTTCACCCAGTAATTTTACCTCTAAAAACCCATCACAGAAATATTTAAAGAATCTCTATAGTGATTTTTTTTTTTTTTTAGTTACTTTTCTAGCAAGAGGGAGCAAGCCTACTCTTTGTCAGGGGTGGGATGGGGGAGAAGTTACCTCATCCCTTAGGGATGCTAGCTGAAAACACAACCCTGAGAAATGGTTCAGGCAAAGAGTGATGATAAATTTGGAGGTCATCAGTGTATCTATAGATAGTATTTAAAGCCATGTGACTGGATTAGATCACTAAGGAAGTGAGTGAAGGGAGAGAAGAGATCCAGGGATGAAGCCCTGGAACATATTACATTTAGGGGTTGGAGAGAAGTTAACTCACCAGCAGGAGACAGAAAAGGACTGACCCAAGGGATACAGAGATACAAGAAAGCCAGGGCTATTGGGGGCATCCAAGGCCTCTGATAGGTCAAGGACAACCAGCACTGTGTTACTGAGCACTGGGCTGGGTAAAGTGGAGGAAATGGGAGACCCTGATGGAAGTGGTTTTGATGGAGGGTGGGGCAAAAATCTGATCAGAGTGGGTTCAGGAGGAAATAGGATGTCAACGATTGTTTCAAGGAGTTTTGCCTAAAAGGAGAGTAGAGAAAGGGACAGCAGCTGGAGAAAGATGGGAGGTCGATGGGGATTTTGGTTTTTGTTTTGAAAAGTGGGCATTACTACAACATGTTTGTTTTCTGATGGGGATAAACTCTTTTTTAAATCATAATTCACAACTTGGGGTCATGGAGAACAAAGAATCTCTCGCCTGTCCAAGCACACACGCACTTGTTATCGGTCTCCAAGCCCTCTATAATCCTGCTTCAACCTGGCTTCTGAGGCTTCTCCCCCACTCTTCTTCTCTGCCATAGCCTGTGCTCCAACTCCCTACACATTCCCCATTCTTTGCGTGCCCGCCAACCCCTGACCCGTTCTCATCTCTCTGCTTGCCCAAACCCGCTCATCCTCTAAGTCCTGATGTTAATGTCACTTTCTTTGATCTCTCCAGTGGATACGCCTCTAAGTCCGAACTGTCTCAGCACTTTGTTCTTATATCTCCAATGGCGGTTCCCAGCATTGCTTTGTATCATAGCTATGTGTGCACTTCCCAGTAGACCCTTGAAGGCAGGAACCATCGGAGAGAGCTGGTAGCATGGCCACATCCTCTGAGAGTCCTGACCTGGTCCCTTCAGGAAGAGGATCTGCTCCTTCCCTTACTTTGGCCTCATGTACCACGGTGGAGGCACGTTTCACATGATTATACAATCTGTTTGCATGTCTGTCTCCACCACCAGGCTCTGGAGAGAACTTTTTGTCAACTCAACTTTGCATTTCGGACACATTGCCTGGTACAAAGACGGTACTCATTAAATGTTTATGAATGAATAAATGATGAGAAGCGCTGTATTGCAAAGCAAAGTGGGGGCAGGGAAACCAGTATGGCTGAAATAAGGTGGGTGAATTCCAGCGTGTTAGCAACGCTGAAATTCCCACAGGGTTCCCGGGTCACTCAGCCAATGTAAAAGCCAGCTCTGCTCACCACAGCAGTAGCTTTCGTCTTGATAAGTTCCATAGATTTTTGCTGTTTTGCTTTGATACCATCTGGGTCATGCAATAAACACGAGAACAAGCCAATGATTGTACCATGTTAGACAGATGGCTGTATCGTAAACATGTAGAAAGAAAAGGGATTTTAGGGATCTTAGTCTATTTCCACTTATGAATTAACTATTGGTTGATTTTACATGAAACCAAACATTTGAAGTACATTAAAAGTAGCCACAGGCATTCCTGAATACATGCTGCTTCCTTCACTGGGGAGAGGAGAAATAAGATGATGGAATAAGAGTTTTCTAGCCACTTTTCTGAAGTGGTGAGTGGTTTTCATAAGGAATGCTCCAACCCTCACTGCAAGTCTGAATGCAGCCTGCCCTCTTGTCATGTCAGGATGACAGACGACAGAATGTCCAGGCACATGACACATGGTTACTAACTTGGGAACCTTCTGACTCCCTCTTTCAGAAGGGGTGTGGGCTCAGCTTTGTGCAATGGCTCACCCTCTGTATTGGATGGGACAGCAGGCATATCCTTCCTTCCTAGGGAGATATTTAAGATCCCACATGCCGCGGAGCGGCTGGGCCTGTGAGCCATGGCCGCTGAGCCTGCGCGTCCGGAGCCTGTGCTCCACAACGGGAGAGGCCACAACAGTGAGAGGCCCGCGTACCGCAAAAAAACCAAAACCAAAACAAAACAAAAAAACTCTGAGACTGAAGAACAGGCTGCAGGTGGACAGTCTCATCGCACAGAGCTGTGTGGACACGTTTCTTTCTCTGTGGCTTCCAGGAGGGCTTCTTCGTGCAACTGTCACCCATGTCCACCTGTTTTCTTCTGTGTGCCCAGCAGAACAAAAGTCTGGGAACTTAGGATCCTCAGGGGAGGAGGTCCCCGGAGGGACTGGCTTCTTATTTACTATGACTCTAGAGACAGTATCCTCGGAATCCTAGGAATTCCTAACCTATTTGTTTTTTAATCAAACTGCTCATACTTACCCTTCAGGAATCCAGAATGTGTTATGTCTGTTTATGGAAGTGTCCTAGGCCAAGTGAAGCCTGAAATGATCTGAAGACATTTGCTTCACTCTCCTAAGAGTCCCACTGGCACCCTGGGCTCCAAATGAATCAATGAATATGGAAATAAGTTGTTTTCTCTACGATGACCATAAAAATATACACTGGCAACAGCATCACATTACTTTGGGCTTTGGGGATTTACTGTCCTTATGTGTATGAGAAGCACTTGTGTAGACAGTCAAAATGGAAAACAAATGGTTTGCTGGCTTCCACCAAGGAAGATAAGCTTTTTAATGACACGCTTTTATGATGCAGACACTCTGCACAAGCCAGCTCAGCAATCTACAGAGGACACACGAGTTACTCTGACTTGCAAAAAGCTTTGTTCTCAGTGCGTTTCTGGTGTCAGGTCATTGAGGAATAAGAGCATTGTTCAAACAGGACAAACAGACAGTCAAGCCTATTTAGGTAACTCACATCTGGGACCTTTCTAAGTGTCCACGGCCAAGCTTGATGATTCTTCAGTGGCATCATGTAAATAGTGTGGTAGGGTCATAGAACCTGAGTGTTACGAGGTAATGTGAAGAAAAATGTTTCTATTAAGGAAAATGTCTTCTAGTTTTTACCCATTTTACAATCTTAAACATAAAGCTAAAAGTCAATTTGTAAATGTGTGAGATGCACATAAATGTAGCTTGGAGCTAAAGAGTTGCTCTTGTGATGGTGTCGGAATGTGGTGGGTAGGGTGTTGGGTGAGCATATATGGGAACTTACTCCAGGTCACATCGAGCTCTGCCCCCTCCATACCTGACCCTCTACATGGAGTCAGGTCCAGGGAACTGGAGTAAAAGCTGGGCTTGGGCAGAAGCCCACTCAGACCCACCTCAACTTGTCTGTTCCATCTTCTGTCCCTCTTTCCATCTTGAGCTGTTGACTTCACTCTCTGGCAACTCAGACCTCTAGTTCTGATGACTCATTTTGAATCTGTTCTTTGGCTTACTAGAGCATGTTGACTCTTCTTGTGCCTCTCAGGGTCAAGGGTGGGCACCCTCAGTGTCTCAGGAGGGACATTCCTGCCAATACGCTCTCAAATCCAGCTTGCCACTGGACCACACAACCCGACAGTGGGACGTCCATCTCCAAATCTTACGTATTGAGAACGGAGATCCCCAGAGCACTCACTGAAAGGCAGTGGATGGCAGACTGGCCGTGCTCTGAGCCCCATTTTAGGTAGCCAGGCACTGCCCCAGGGCAGACAGATCTGTGTGTCTGTCTACTGCCACCCACTTCCCACTGAGGAGCTGGCTCAGTCAGCAAGGGAGTCGTTGAGAGGATATTAACAAACGGCAATGTCTGGAGCCCTGTCGATTGTGGACACTGCTCCCGCCATCCAGGGACAGTCATGCAACCTCCGTAGACTTCTCAGCCCCTGGCTGCAGATGGAGTTCTATGTGGATATATAGACTTTACAGATCTTAGGAGAACCCAAGAGAAAAACAGGCATTCCTCTGCTTGGACGATCTGTGGAATTTAAGGGGAGACATTTTGCAAAATGGAAGTCTACTTGTCCGTAATCAAGTGGGGTTTTCACAGGTTTCTTAATTTGTTTGAGGGATGTATTTGAAAGTCCCACCTAGTGACGTGTGGCAGGAGCTGTGATCCGCTTGGCTGAATTAGTACATGGAGTCAATTCCACCTAATTCCCTTCTTGAACAGAGACCGAATGAGACTGTGGTCTAGTTCTGAGAAGGCCCCAGGGTGTCCTTTGTGAGCAACTGGCTGCAGGACCAGTGCACCAGCCTTTGTAACCAATGAACCTTTGAGGGGAGCAGAGGCGCAGCCTAGGATCTGCCCGGACTTCACTGTTCTGCAGCAGATCACCCATCCTCCATTCAGGGCCAAGGCGGGGGAGGATCCCATGTCATGGACCGCCTGACCTCTCCCGATGGTCTCTGTGATGAGTACTGCCACCTCGCCTGTGTGCTGTTCCTGCACCCTCCTTGGTTCTGAGCCTCTGTATCTCTTTTCTCACGACTTCTAGAACAACTTCAGGGTCCCCGGGACCAATGGTCTTCTTTGGAGGCATTCAGGGAGTTCCATTTAACGCTTGAGGAATCCACAAGTGGCAACTCTTGCTTCTGGTGTTCCTCCAGTGTATCCGGTTCTCAGGATGGGTTTCAGCCTTGCTCCTGGAATCCAGTGCTTATCTTACAGTTAATGGTTATGCTGGTTGAGAGCCCAGCTTTGTGGTTGGAGAGATCTCAGTTCAAATACTGCCTTTGCCACTACTATCTGAGCAACCTTCGGCAGGTATTTGACCTCTCTGAGCCTCAGTTTCCTCATATATAAAATGGGGGAAATGATCGTATTAAATACTTCATTGATTATTGTGAGGGTTACTGAGCTAGTGGACGTTTAGTGCTCAGCACAGGGCTTAGCAAGACACTATGGGTCCATTGATTCATTAAGCCCTTATATCTTTAAGACCTAAGTTCTATCATTATCTTCATTCCATGAAGGAGAAAACTGAGGCACAGAGGTTAATCAATTTGTCCCCAAACCACTTAGGTAGGAAGTTACACTCTGACTCTGTAGCCCATGATGCTGACCTCTCTCCTTACTGCTGCTATATATACAGCTCTTCTACAATCCAAATCTGCATTTACTTGGCAAAGCAGTTACAATCTCCTTTATACTATAATCTCAAGATTTTTCTTTTTAAAAAATTAATTAATTTGTTTTTGGCTGTGTTGGGTCTTCGTTGCTGTGTGGGGGCTTTCTCTAGTTGCGGTGAGCGGGGGCTACTGTTTTTTGTGGTGCGCGGGCTTCTCATTGTGGTGGCTTCTCTTGTTGTGGAGCACGGGTTCTCGGGCGCGCGGGCTTCAGTAGTTGCAGTGCACGGGCTCTAGAGTGCAGGCTCAGTAGTTGTGGCGCATGGGCTTAGTTGCTCCCAGCATGTGGGATCTTCCCGGACGAGGGATCGAACCTGTGTCCCCTGCATTGGCAGGCAGATTCTTAGCCACTGCGCCACCAGGGAAGTCCCAAGATTTTTTTCATAGTAATCTTACATGGGATTAAGTACTATCCAGGTGTTCACGCACCCCACTGCTCACCACATGCTCTGTTCTTTTAAAATGATGATTTAAGCTTTCCAAAGCATTTAAAAAGGCTGAGAAGTATAAGATTTGAGTCAAAAGCATAAAACAGTTCCAAGATGCTTGTGTCTAATAATCTGGAGTTTTTAGACTTTACTTTTCGTTTTACTAGATACTTTTCCAATACAATGAGCAACAGTCATCATTATTCCTTATAATATGTTGAAATCATTAGAAAGGAGGCGGTTTTCACTAATGTTATCCATTTTCTTATTGCCCAAACTAAGAGCTTTTTCCTAAGATGAAATGGCTTTGGAATGATCCCAGAACTATAAGGCTGTGATATTTCCTTTCAAATTCTAGTGCCTGTCAGGGTCCAGGCAAATTCATTATTATTGGAGTTTAATTGATTGCTAAATGTTTTGTTGAAATTCAGGTGCACCATGTATTTAGATCCAAGCACAGTCTAGCAATCATTACTGAAAATGCAACAAGGTTAATTCACTATGATCTACTCTTAGAGAGTCTGTGTTGACCTCTAGGAGTTCTATCATTTTTGTTCCTAAGAGTCCTCAAATAATGTGTTTAAGAATCTATTCCATTGTAGGATGGTGGAAGGATGGAGTTTTCTTTATAATTTGTGAAATTCATCTTTCAAGAAATGAGACAGTTGCCCAGGTCCAAGAGGGAAAACTTAACCACACAAGCAGCAATCTTGGTTCTTTACCTTTGATAAAAGTGAGTTGCGTGATTTATGGAAGCTGGGGATGAGCTCTGGGTTGTATGAACCACACTAAAGCTGTCGCAATCCAAATATCTCAAACAGAGCCACGTGCTACCAGTGGGGTCAGTGGGACTCTCATAGGAGCAGCTGTTCCCGTGGTGCCAAAGCTGGCTCTCGGCAACCTTTGTTGTCCCCAGTTGGCATTTTCAAGGTAGATATCTCAGGCCCAATTGTCAACCTCCATCAAAGTGCAGAATGTTTACATGTAACCGCATTCCAGAAAGGGAATTTGGGAGTTGGAGTGTTAATCAAAAAGGATATTTGGGTTGGGTAAGAGGGGTCGGACTGAAAGAAAAGTAGTTCTAAAACTGTTTTTTCAACTAATTTTTTTGGATTAAAATATTTTACTTCAAGAACCAGTGAAATTTCTAGATGCTTTAAACTGTACCCACAAAAATCCTAAGTAAAAAATAGGCGATCTTTTTTGTAGCTGTGGGTGAAAATAAATGGTACCTCTGCTTCTATTTCCGGTGTTTAAAAATGAGAATAGTTGACAATAGCTCTGACTGTTGGTTTCTTGTTCCAGTTGTCGGACTGAGACT
The DNA here is from genome assembly GCF_011762595.2 of Tursiops truncatus. Classification (NCBI taxonomy): domain Eukaryota; kingdom Metazoa; phylum Chordata; class Mammalia; order Artiodactyla; family Delphinidae; genus Tursiops; species Tursiops truncatus. The sequence goes on along the minus strand of NC_047050.1, from coordinate 9,153,100 downwards.
GTTTTGCTGTCTGGGCATCCCAGGAGAAAGGCATTAAGGGTTGGTTCAGTGGTAGTTAAAGCTGGTCTCCCTACTCTGCCCTGAGAAGTAGAAATTGTGTGGGAAGAAGCTTTGGTGTCACATAAACTCAGTGGGAGAGAATAGTGTTCAATGAGCTTTAAAAATATGGCATCTTGAAAGGGTTCTCGAGGTATCTCCCTCAGCATCACTGACAAAAAGTATATGTTCCCTACCAGGTGTGATAGCTTTCTACTTTTCCACATGATGGGAGCTGAGCTGCGAGAATGATCTTATTCACTGTAGAGAATTCTAGAGAATATCTGAATAGGCATATATTACACAGCTATTGCTAGGTGATAATCTGATACTTCAAGACAGATGATATCTCCTTATATTTTATGGTGCCTGTTTCTATTTCATTAGAAGAAGAGACCTATGCAACCATTTGTGGTGACATTTGAGTATTTACTAGGTACTTAGTGCTAAGTTCTCCAGAATTTAACTTTCACAGCGTATTTGTAAGGTGAGTAGTAGTATCTTTTTTTTGTGGATGAGGAAATGAAGGATCAGAATAACTAGTTTCAGTTTACGTAGCTAGTTAGTAGTGGAATCAGGAATCAAGTGTACGTCATTAGTCTACAAAGTCCACGTATTTGACATAGTTTAGAATGTCTCCATATTCACTGGGCAAGACCTGAGACAGTGAAGACTTGGGTTTCATTAGAGCTTCTCCACTGAGAAGGCACCGTGCGTGGAAAGTGGCTCATGCTGCCCTCCCAACAGCCCTAGGCTCCCAACCATTCTTGCTCATTGATGGGCCAAACCAAGCCCGACCCTGTATCACTTCTTCTCCTTCTCTTTTCTTTGCTCCTCCTCTTGGGTCACAAAGTAGAGCAGAACTATAGTGCTCATGCCTTATAAATATAACAAATGAACTGGGACTTCCCTGGTGGCTCAGTGATTGAGAATCTGCCTGCCAGTGCAGGGGACACGGGTTCGATCCCTGGTCCTGGAAGATCCCAAATGCTGTGGAGCAACTAAGCCCGTGCGCCACAACTACTGAGCCTGTGCTCTAGAGCCCGTGAGCCACAACTACTGAGCCCGTGCGCCACAACTACTGAGCCTGTGCTCTAGAGCCCGTGCTCCTCAGCAAGAGAAGCCACCGTGATGAGAAGCCCGCACACCGTGCATCACAACGAAGAGTAGCCCCTGCTCGCCACAACTAGAGAAAGCAGGTGCGCAGCAGCCAAGACCCAATACAACCAAAAAAAAAAAAAGAACAAATGAATTTTAGCTTCCTCAGTTTCAACTGTGGCTTCATCTTCCTCCTCAAGCTTACTCCCAGCCTCAGCCTGGACCTCAGCTTCATTTCCAGAACCTGGCAAATTCTGCATTAATGTCTCGCTCATGATCTTCAGGAATTCCTCTACATAGCATCAAATCCTGACAGCTGTGAGATCCCTCTGAGCCCATCTTGGCAAATCAGTTTATCTTTTCATTCACAGTTTCCCATCTATTCAAATGAGGAGAATACATTAATAGATTGTTCCCATAGACTTTTCCTACAATAAACATCTTTCTTTTTTTTTTTTGCGGTACGTGGGCCTCTCACTGTTGTGGCCTCTCCCGTTGCAGAGCACAGGCTCCGGACGCACAGGCTCAGCGGTCATGGCTCACGGGCCCAGCCGCTCCGCGGCATGTGGGATCTTCCCAGACTGGGGCACGAACCCGCGTCCCCTGCATCGGCAGGCGGACTCTCAACCACTGCGCCACCAGGGAAGCCCTACAATAAACATTTTTGATCCCATGGAAGTCCCGAATCCAACTCAACACAATCCTTATTCTTGCTTATTACTTTGTTGAGTGTAAGACTATTAAAGTGAACCGATCAATATATACACAGACACACCTTACTGTATTTTCTTTCTCCATGCATTCCTTCATTCTTTCTTAATGCATCTGAGGGTAAGGAGTCTTTCCTTTTTAAAGGATCACTCCCGTCTCTCTAATGTTTTTTCTTATCTTGATTTTTCAAAGATCTTTCTTTTGCTCTTTTGAGACATTGTCTCCAATATCTCCTTTTCATGGACTCTTTTCCTTCTGCCTTCAAAAATGTTTAGTTCTCCCTTATCTTACAAAACTGTCACTTGATTCTCTCACGTCTCACAGCTTCTTCCTTCTACGCATGAACGTCTGAAATGAATGTTGTTATTAGCTGCCTGCTTTCCTCTGCTTTTCATTCCTTCCTTAATTCACTGCCATTTGGCTTCTGGCCCTACTTTTCTGCTGAGATTGCTCTTGTAAAGGTTAGCAGTGTACACTTTTTCAAATCTAATGGCCTTTTTATCCGTCAAAATTCACACAGAATCAGTCGACATGAAGCTCCAACTGGACTGTGAATATTAGATTCTGCCAGGCCTCCCCATCTCTATCCCACCTGCCTCTGGACTTCAGCGGCCCCAGCGCCTAGAAGCAATGCTTGCTGTGCTGACAGTGGACCGAAAGGCTAGGTCAATGGTGGGGCTTAGCAATGAATTCCTTTCTGACAGCAGCAGCATGGTCCTATGTGGGTGTGATGTTGAACGGCCCTTGTGTCAAAGGGGACAAGCTGGGACAATCCAGGCTTGGCACAAACTTAGGGTAGGAAAGATCTGCCTGGGATCTGGGGGAGGAAGGACTGGCTCCAAACAAACTTCAGGAGAGAGTCAGAGTCAGCTGGGATCCTGGCTCTAGTCCCTAGCGGAGGTTGTCCCGATTCAAGAGAGGAAAGAGAGCCAGGATCCAGCTTCGGGGTAGTGATACATTCGCCGAGCTCTTGGTTTTAAGGATGGAAAACAAGTGCAGTGCATTTGAGGAGAGTGAAGGAGACTGGAAGCAAAGGCAGCTTCAGATGAAAGGAGATACAGAAACCAGGGACAGAGGCAGCTAGGGTTGAAAGCCACCTTCCTTCCAGTTGAGGAGAGGGAAGCGTGGGGATTCGAGGAAAGAATCCAGCCCAAGAAATTAGGGCAAAATAAGCAAGCATGCTGGCTGATGGCACAGTTAGGAATAGATCAGGAAGGACGTGAGTTCCTCTGCATCCATGGCTTCTCTTTCTGCAGTTTCAGTTACCCTCAGTCAACTGTAGTCTGAAAATACTACATGGAAAATTCCAGAAATAAACAATCCATAAGTTTTCAGTTGCTCCCTGTTTTGAGTGGCGTTGTGGAATCTCATGCCATCCCACTTTGACCCGCCCGGGACGTGAATCACCCCTTGTTCAGCATGTCCTGCCAGTTAGTCATTTAGCAGCTGACTTGGTTATCAGAGGACCAGTGTTTGTGTTAAAGTAATCCTTATTCTACTTAGTAATGGCCCCCAAATGCACGAGTAGTGATGTTGGCAGTTTGGATATGCCAAAGACAAGTGGTGAGGTGCTTCCTTTAAGTGAAAAGGTGAAAGTTCTTGACTTAAGGAAAGAAAAAAAAGCCATATGCTGAGGTTGCTAAGATCCATTGTAAGAACAAATAGGTGAAATTGTGAAGAAGGAGGAAGGAATTCGTGCTAGTTTCACTGTTGTGCCTCAAACTGCAAAGTTATGGCCACAGTGAGTGGTAAGTGCTTAGTTACGATGGAAAAGGCATTACATTTGTACAATAAGATACTTTGAGAGAGAGGGAGGCTACATTCACACAAATTTTATTACAATATATTGTTATAAATGTTCTGCTTTATTATTGCTGTTGCTAATCTTTTACTGTGCCTAATTTATAAATTAATTATCATAGGTATGTATGTATAGGAAAAAACATAGTACTATACATAAAGGCTTTGGTCTATCTGTGGTTTCAGGCATCCACTAGGGGTCTTGGAATTTATCCCCCGAGGATAAGGGGGGACTACTGTATACAGCCTGATGCTCACACTGGCCCTGGTTACTCATTGAAGGCTATGGAATTACTTCCAGACCCTAACAGTGAGTTGGGAGAGGGCTCCTAATATATTACTAGGCTTGCATCTCACTAAGCTGGGACTTTACAAGGGCTGAGGGCATGCACTGCCTCTCAAACTCAAATGACCATACATATTACCTGGGATCTTGTTAATCTGCAAATTCCAATTTAGTTGATTTGAGGCGGGGCCTGAGATCCTGCATTTCTAGCAAGCTCCCAGGTGGTATTGCTGTTGCTGGTCTATAGGCAGCTCTTTGAACAGCAAGGAGGGCAGGAAGCAACTGTTGTTATGAGCATTTGGGGTAGGACAGAGCCTGTCATTGAAAGAAATCAGCCCCTGATTTTGTCCTTTGGTTTTGGTCCTACTGAAATCTAACCAATGTGGCCGATAGAGTCAAAGCAATGTGAGTACGGATAGCGTGCCACCGTTTAAAAAAATTGGGGGGAGGGAATGCACATGGGTATTCCCTTGTATGCTGTAGTGGGTTGCTAGTTGCCTATTCAATACGCATTGTTCCTTTGTTCTTTATTATTAGAATCCCTAAGTTTGGGAGTGGCAAAGCGCCTGGCTTAAAATCTACCTCCTCTGACAAGGCTAGTCAACTAGATGTGAGCTTTCCAAAAGCTCTTTGAAGGGAGCTGACTGCCGGGAGGCACGCCCTTTTGTTATTCCCTCCTCTTGGCTGGAATGTTGACGTGATAGATTTCACTCTAGCCACCATATTGTGATCACGAGGTGATTTTCAGGAAGAAAACTGAATGATCTGAAATCAGAATGATGAGGAAGGAAATATTAAAAGAGCTTGATTCTCTGGTGACCACGGAGCCACTACTGTAGGCCTGCTGTGCTTGCATCCATATCCCTCTCAGATGAGAGTCAAGCACGTCTCTATCTTCTACATAACTAATACTCGGGCTTTCTTTTATACGCAGCTAAATTCAATTATAGGCTGGTATTATATGTACGGAATATTTCTGGAAGCTTATCCACAGAATTGATATCAGCTGTTGCCACTGGAGAGGGGAACTGATCCACCCTGGTTTAAGGGCTGGGAGGAAAATTTAAATTTTACAGTATTCCCTTGTGTCCTTTTTAGAGTTTTCATTCTTAGATAATAACAACAACTAACAACTGCAAATAAAAGGGGGAAGGGGAGGGTGGGACGAACTGGGAGATGAGGATGGACATATCTACACGACCATGCGTAAAATAGACAGCTAGTGGGAAGCAGCTATAAAGCACAGGAAGCTCAGCTCAGTGCCCTGTGACGACCTAGATGGGTGGGATGGGGGGGTGGGGAGTGTGGGAGGGAGGTCCAAGAGGGAGGGGATATATGCATACATAGAGCTGATTCACTTCATTGTACAGCAGAAACTGACACAACACTGTAAAGCACTTCTACTCCAATACAAAAAATAAACAAACCATAACAACAAAACACAAACAAAAAAGCAAACAAGTGAAACAGAAACAACAGTAATGTGAGAAACGAATTCTGTGAGTGTTCACGAAAAACATATTTCGAATTTCAGTCTCTGTTTTCACATCCTTTGAGTGATATTTTCTTTTCATTAAAGATGAAAGTGGACCCAGCTGCATTATATGGATTTAATCAGATATTTGTACATGAATGGAAGTTAGTATGCATAACTGACTTTCAACCCAACTCATTTTCTGACTTGCCTTTCGCAGAATTTCACATCAGGATTGCTATCCAAATAATTAAAGCTCCAGCATTTCTCTCACTGAAATCAGATCTCCAAGAGTTTGAATTCATATTTGTGATTGATAACAAGTGAATAAATGGCTAAGGAAGAAATCTGTTTTAAAGTATGTGTCTTTGTTGGGTATTGACACAATTTAATCTAACGCAGTGTTGGATTTTCCTTGGGAATGCCATCTTATGGCAAATATCTTAGAGGCATAAATCTTTATGTATGATCAAAATGCAATTAATCAAGATCAGTCAAGAATCTTCTGCTTACACAGACACCTCCACTTGCCTTCCAAGGTTCTGTTCTACTACAAAGTCAATCTTCTCTCTTCTGGTTAGGGAAAATTTCTCCTCTTTTACCCAAACGTTCCATACTTTCTCATCATTCCAACTCGTTGATCATGGACATTTCCAGTGTCTGGGTGGCTGCCTCCTTTTTAAACCTTTCCCCGTTGTATATATCTTTATGTATACACATGCATACACACACACACACACACACACACACACACACACACACACACACACACATTTAGGAAGTAACTCATCAGTAAATGTCACAGCTCTCCCTGACTTCCCCAGGCCACACTGAATCACTAGAGGAAACATCTACTCAATATTCTGTAATAACCTATATGGGAAAAGAATCCAAAAAAGGATATATATATCTCTATAACTGATTCACTTTGCAGTACACCTGAAACTAACACAATGTTGTAAATCAACTCTACTCCAATAAAAAAAAAAAAACAAAACAACAGGCCAGCCCTGCTGGGAGGGGAACCTTGTCTTCAGTTCACAGATATGCTTCATTTTGTTCATGTGTTATTTTCTTAAAATGTTAAGATGGTTGTCAAAAATAAAATATTATTTTGGAAGATGTCACAAAACATTTCAAATATCTAGTTTTCCTTAAAAGAATTGGACCTGTAGTTCTGCGTGTCACCAGTCTGCTCAAACTGAACAGCTGCTGCTCTTTCAAACTGAGCAGTCTCAGATTTTCCAGAGTATCCCCACACCCTATTGACTGACCTCTGAGCAGTTTGAGTCTTTCCTCTTATCTTGTGATCCTTAAAAGGGGGACATGAAAGCTCGAGTGGGGAGGGGACCTGAGCCAGTGGATCCGAGCACAAAATTCTATGCAAACATTTGCAAGTATCTGCATTTGTCTGGAGAGAGTCCACTGCCTCAAGCACACTTAGAACTATGTCCTGCTTGTACGAGAGCCCAGCACTGATTGCTTCTGCGTGAAATAATTACACAAGTTATTTTCTTCTTATTAAGCCAACTGTTTACACTAACGTGTATTTTAAAAGTGGAATGGAGTCTGTTAAGTATTAGAAGTCCCCCCTTTATTTTGTATGTCAGATAACTGACCTACAAAGCTACTTATCACTGCCTGACACATCTTATTACCTTTTCTTTACCATTTTATGCTTGTATGTCTCAACTTTCCAAATTAATGACAGACTCCTGGAGGGAGCGGTATCATCTACTATTTATTTCTGGAAGCTAATAGAAGACCATATATATATCAATAAATAAGTACCTAAATATTTTTTTTACCAAAAGAACTGGGGTTTTGACATGAGAGAATCTTCTCCTAACCGTTAAGATCTCCTTCCTTTACATTTGAATTTATGGTCACTTGCATTAGAATGGCACACCTTGCTTTGTATATTTGTATCTATGTTCTCAAGCATATAATTTGAGCATTTCACCAGGGGGCTAATAACTGCGGCCTGGAAAGTGTGAAGATAAATCTTATTCACAAGTCATTAGATCAAGAGACATTTTCTCACATCAGTTAGTATGGCGATAGGTTTTAAAAGGTCTGCCTGCTTCCCCCCATGGTGCTAATGTGAAGTGAAGTTAATCAAAGAGTAGAAAGGAAGCATATTTGGAAGGAGATTTTGCAGACGTCATTTGAAATGTTAACCTTTCTATGTAAGGCTGTGACTATGAAATACTTTTATCTTGAGTACCGTACTGCTTCCTTCCTTTTTTCTGTTGTTTTTTTTTTTAATTCTGAAAGGTTTTACCTTACATGATACCTAGAGATGTCTCTTCTCAGAAAAGGAATTAAATGATTGTGTAACAAAGAACTACTAAAATATATTTAAAATATATATTATATATTTTATATATAATATATAATATAAATTTATATATATAATATATAATATAATATATAAAATATATATTATATATTTTATAAAAATTATATTTAATTTTAATAATAAAATATTTAATATATTTAATTAAAATATATTTAATGACTTTAATGGATAAAAGTCACCTATGGAATCTGTTGTAACCTTTACCTCACACATATTCACCAGCCCCAGTCTTGTTATTTTTGCTTTTGCTACAATTTTGATCCTGTGAATAGAAGGATTTTAAGCCTGTCTCCACTTACTGATGGATTCTCAAAGAATTTTCAGCCCGGACTTTCCTGACATCCTTTCTCTGCTATTTCATTCAATTAATAATATCGATGTGTGTCAAGATGGAGAGAGGGAGAGGGAAGGAAGAAGAGGAGGAAGAGGAAGGAGGCTGGGAAGAGTGGGGTGTAGAGAAAGAGAGGCAGGGAGGGAGAGAGGGATGTGCGTTAAGACAGAAACCATGTCAGAGGGCTTTGCTAGGAATTTTTTTGCATTTTAGGAAAAGCAAAGTCACCATGCAAACCGGCCAAATAAGGATGAAATTTTGTCTCTGCTTAAAATAATAAATAGGAAGAGTATTTCAATAGTTAACAGTGACATCAAACTGGCTCTATTTGTCCCCCCACTTCCCCCCTCTGCTCATTGGCTTCCAGAAGGGTCCAGCGACACCGTGTTCTTCCACGCCGCTCCCTAGTCCCAGATGTCTCGTTGGCATTAAAGAGAAAAATCACAGCCCTCTGGTGGTCTTCAAAGGATAAAATATTAAAGGGATAAAGCCATCTAATGATCTTAAAGGGCTTATAAAGGTTGCAAAATGGCACATTACCTGGCCGTGGGGAAGTGCTTTATCTAGTGATGACGGAGGTGACATGATCCAGACTGAACACTCCAAAACGGTGACCCGCGCTTCCCTTCTGGGTGAGCAGGCCAGCCCTGCTGGGAGGGGAACCTCAAATCCAGTCTCCCTAGTTGGCGAGCGTGCAAGCACATACGTGCTGAGAGCGTGGACACCCGAAGGGCTCTCCAGCTAGAGGAGAAGAAAACTCAGCTGACGAGTTGGAATGATAACTGTCTATGCTTGAATACCTTTCCGAACTGGGGGCTGCTTCTATACTGTTGTTCAGGGGCACAGGCAGAAATTAAACACTCTACTTGTGGGCAGAAAAACGACCTTCCAATAAATTGGAAAATAGCTCATGGAACATACATAAGTTGTAAGGAAGAAGTGGTCTGAGTAGCAGGATTCCACTCGCATCCTGGGTGTGGGCAGTGGGCTTGAGTGAGGAAACTACAGGACATATCCTTTCATCGTTGTGCAAATTAACTAACAAAAGGAAAATCAGAGACAGAGAGCTATCGATGCTCATTTGCTAGAGATCTGTTTGTTGGTCGGTATTCTTATTTGCTGTCAGAGCTTAAACATGTTTCAATAATTCCCTTTGAAGGGCAGTGTTTTTAAAAGTTTAGTAATGTTGGCCTACCATCTTTCTAAGGGGGCTTATTAAAATATTTTAATCTGCTTCAGATCAACGGATTCAAGAAGGATAATGTGGGTTCCAACAGGTAGAACTGTCAGCTAAGCTGAAGATCTATTTATGTTTAAAATAAATTATTCTTACAGCCGCTGAAACATACCACACTTTAATTGGGAAGGTGAATATATAGTCCATATTGATATATGTTTTCAGATAAAATCTTATTGATGGAAACAAAATTATTTTAGTTTTCATTATGCCATTCCATTGTGGTTTCCCAAGATGAAACTAGAAATAGTAATGATGCATTTTTCTCCTTTCAAACCCAAACCTGATTAAAAGTCACCCCACACTCATACCAGTGCCAGACCTTTGCTCCCCAAACGCTCCCCTCTGAATCCTGGTCACTGCTCAAGGCCGATCCCAAGTGGTTTGCCATGAAAGCTTCCTGACTCTACCTTGGACTTCCCTGAAATTTCAAATCATGCCTATTCTGAGTCTCCAAGAATTCTGGTACCAATTCCAATGTCTGGGTTTTCCCCCATGCCACTACGCAATTCTCCAACATCAGCTGGGTGTCCTACAATTCAACTCAGTTATAACATATCTACATGGGGACACCATCAAATCCCACAGGTTAAGTAAGGGCTCAGTCCCACAAGGCTGCCCCTCTTCCCCACCCCGGTCAGATGCCAATCACAAGTCCAGGTCATTAGTTGTGCTCTGACCAACTAGCTATACATTGGAGGTTCCAATGACCCCTCTCTTTGGGTTTGATTAATTTGCTAGAGCTGCTCACAGAATTCAGAGAAACACCTTACTTACCAGACCATCTGTTTATTATAAATGGATATAACTCAGCTATAGCCAGATGGAAAAGACGCATATGGTAAGGTATGGGGAAAGGGCATGGAACTTCCATACTTTCTTCAAGTGTGCCACTCTCCCCAAATCACGACGTGTTCAAAAACCTGGAAGCTTTCTGAATCCCATCCTTTTGGGGTTTTTGGACGCTTCATTACATAGACATGATTGATTAAATCACTGGCTATTGGTGATTGATTCGAGCTCCAGCCCCTCTCCCCACCCTGGAGGTCTGGGGGTGGGGAGGGGTTGAAATTCTAATTCTAATTACATGGTTGCTTCTTTTGGCAACCAACCCATCCTTGGCTGCAGTCCAAAGCTCACCTCGTAACATAATAAAAGACACTTTTATCACTCATCACTTTGGAAATTCCAAGGGTTTCAGGAGCTCTGTCAAAAAAGGGGAAGACCAAATATATATTTCTTATTAATCACAGTATCACAGTCTCAAATGGCATACCACTTTATTTGCTCTGCTTAATTTCCAAGAACCAGAACAAATTCCCCCTTTTTTCTTGGGTACTTTTTAAACCATTAAAAAAGGTATTTGTACAAAAGTGCATATCAGAGCTCAATAATGGCTAGATTTTATCAGTAGGAAGTGATGGCTCTCTCCTAGATAGAACCATAAGATTTACTATTTGCATCCCTAATTTATCACCTTCATATACTGCCTTATCTTGGTGTCTTTTGAAGGACCTCTTTTTTTTTTTCTTTTGGCCGTGCTGCGTGGCTTGTGGGATCTTAGTTTCCCCGACCAGGGATGGAACCCACAACCCCGGTGCTGGAAGTGGGGAGTCTTTTTTTTTTTTACATCTTTATTGGGGTACAATTGCTTTACAATGGTGTGTTAGCCTCTGCCCTACAACAAAGTGAATCAGCCACACATACACACACATTTTCACATCTCTTCCCTCCCACAGCGTCTCCCTCCCTCCCCCACTCCCTATCCCACCCCTCCAGGCAGTCACAAAGCACCGAGCTGATCTCCCTGTGCTATGCGGCTGCTTCCCACTAGCTATCTACCTTACATTTGGTAGTGTATATATGTCCAAGCCACTCTCTCACTTCGTCCCAGTTTACCCTTCCCCCTCCCCATATCCTCAAGTCCTTTCTCTAGTAGGTCTGTGTCTTTATTGCTGTCTTACCCCTAGGTTCTTCATGACATTTTTTTTTCTTAAATTCCATATATGTGTTAGCATATGTATTTGTCTTTCTCTTTCTGACTTACTTCACTCTGTATGACAGACTCTAGGTCTATCCACCTCATTACAAATAGCTCAATTTTGTTTCTTTTTATGGCTGAGTAATATTCCATTGTATATATGTGCCACATCTTCTTTATCCATTCATCTGATGATGGACACTTAGGTTGTTTCCATCTCTGGGCTATTGTGAATAGAGCTGCAATGAACATTTTGGTACATGACTCTTTTTGAATGATGGTTTTCTCAGGGTATATGCCCAGTAGTGGGATTGCTGGGTCATATGGTAGTTCTATTTGTAGTTTTTTAAGGAACCTCCATACTGTTCTCCATAGTGGCTGTACCAATTCACATTCCCACCAGCAGTGCAAGAGTGTTCCCTTTTCTCCACACCCTCTCCAGCATTTATTGTTTCTAGATTTTTTGATGATGGCCGTTCTGACTGGTGTGAGATGATATCTCATTGTAGTTTTGATTTGCACTTCTCTAATGATGAATGATGTTGAGCATTCTTTCATGTGTTTGTTGGCAGACTGTATATCTTCTTTGGAGAAATGTCTGTTTAGGTCTTCTGCCCATTTTTGGATTGGGTTGTTTGTTTTTTGGTTATTGAGCTGCATGAGCTGCTTGTAAATTTTGGAAATTAATCCTTTGTCAGCTGCTTCATTTGCAAATATTTTCTCCCATTCTGAGGGTTGTCTTTTGGTCTTGTTTATGGTTTCCTTTGCTGTGCAAAAGCTTTGAAGTTTCATTAGGTCCCATTTGTTTGTTTTTATTTCCATTTCTCTAGGAGGTGGGTCAAAAAGGATCTTGCTGTGATTTATGTCATAGAGTGTTCTGCCTATGTTTTCCTCTAAGGTTTGATAGTTTCTGGCCTTACATTTAGGTCTTGAATCCATTTTGAGCTTATTTTTGGGTATGGTGTTAGGGAGTGATCTAATCTTATAGGAAGTGGGGAGTCTTAACCACTGGACTGCCAGGGAAGTCCTGAAGGACCTCTTCTAATGTTCTACAGGATTTAAATTTTTTATCTTGTAGTCACTTTACCTTATTTTTCTGTGTAGCTTTGTGCCTAGTCCATTGTTGGCACACCACATTTGTCTAATAAATCCACGCTAAAAAATTGAATATAGTTTTCTGGAACCCCTCGGATGAGTGCAACAAAAAGTAAGAAGGGTTCATTCAAAACTTGCTTGTTGGCAAAACAATAGACAAATAGATCAATGGAACAGAACAGAGTGCCCAGAAATAGACCCACATAAATTTGGTCAACTGATCTTTGACAAAGGAGTGAAGGTACTGCAAAGAGAGTGTTTTCAACAGATGATGTTGGAACAATTGGACATCTACATGCAAAAAACAAAGAAAAGAATAAAGAATATACTCTTCACAAAAATTAACTCAAAATAGGTCATATATCTAAGTATAAAACACAAAACTATAAAACTCCTAGAAAATAACATAGGAGAACATCTAGATGACCTTGGACATGGTAATGGTAATGTCTTGGTAGATCCAACATCAAAGGCACAGTCCATTAGAAAAATAATTGATAAGACGAACTACATTAATATTAAAATGTTCTGTTATGTAAAACACACTGTCAGGAGAATGAGCAGACAAACCATAGACTTGTGAAGAAAATATTTCTTCAGACTTCTTCAGACTTGTGGAGAAAATATTTGCAAAAGACATATCTGATAAAGGACTGTAAGCCTTTATCAAAGGCTACTTTATCAAAGTATACAAAAAACTTTTAAAACTCAGCAATATGAAAATGAGCAATCCCATTGAAAAATGGGCCAAAGACCTGAACAGACATCTCACAAAAGAAGATACACGGTTGGCAAATAAGCATATAAAAAGATGGTCAACAGCATATGTCCTTAGGGGATTTCAAATTAAAAAACGAGATAGCACGACACGTCTATTAGAATGGCCCAAATCCAGGACTCTGACAGCCCCAAATAACAGCGAGGATGAGAAGCGACAGGAATTCCGGTTGCTGGTGGGACTGCAAAATGGTGCCCTTTGGAAACACTTTGGCAATTTCTCATGAAACCAAACATACTCTTACCATTTCATCCTACCTTGGGTATTTAAGAGGAGGTGAAAACATGTCCACGCAAAAAACCTGCATGTGGATATTTATATCAGCTTTATTCATAATTGCCAGAACTTGGAAGCAACCAAGATGTCCTTTAGTAGGTGAATGTGGTTCACTCAGACAATGGAACAGTATTTAGCACTAAAAAGAAATGGGTTGTAAAAGCCATGAAAAGACATGAAGGAACCTTAAACGCATACTCCTAAGTGAAGGACGTCAATCTGAAAAACTAGATCCTGTATGATTCCAACTATGTGAAATTCTGGAAAATGCACAACTATGGAGTCAATAAAAGGGTCAGTGGTCGCCAGGGATTAGTGGGGAGGGAGGGGTGAATAGATAGAGCACAGAGGATTTTTAGGGCAGTGAAACTATTCTGTATGATACATATATATATATTTTATGATGGATACATGTCATATATTTGTTAAAACTCACAGGATGTACAACTCCGAGAGTGAACTCTAATGTACACTATGGACTTTGTACGATTATTATGTGTCAATGTACGTTCGTCAATTGTAACAAATGGACCAATCTGATGTGAGGGTTTTTTTTAAATTAATTAATAAACTGTTTTTTAAGAACATTTTTAGGTTCACAGCAACACTGAGCAGAAAGGACAGAGAGTTGCCATATACCACAGGCATAGGGTTTTGATAGTGGGGGTCTGTGCATAGGTAGAGGCAGGGGGTATATGGGAACTCTCTGTAGCTCCTGTTCAGTTTTGCTGTGAACCTAATAAGGTCTATTAAAAAAAACTTATTTAGAAAAACAGATCAGATTTTTGTTTACCAGAAAGGGGGAGCGGGGGAGTGAATTGGATGAAGGTGGTCAAAAGGTACAAATGGGCAGTTAAAAGATAAATAAGTTCTGGGGATGTAATGTATGTACCGTATGATGACTAACAGTTAACACTGCTGTATGGTGTATTTGAAAGTGGCTAAGAGAGTAGATCCTAAAAGTTCTCATCATAATAAAAAACCCATTTTTTTGTGTGTCTATATGAGATGATGGATGTTAACTATTATTTATTGTGGTAATCATTTTACAATATATATGAGTCAAGTTATTCTGCTGTACACCTTAAATTAAACAATGCTGCATGTCAGTTATATCTCAATAAAACTGAAACCAAAAAATAGTCTATTAAAGGGCTTCCCTGGTGGTGCAGTGGTTGAGAGTCTGCCTGCCGATGCAGGGGACACGGGTTCGTGCCCCGGTCCGGGAAGATCCCACATGCCGCGGAGCGGCTGGGCCCGTGAGCCATGGCCGCTGGGCCTGCGTGTCCGGAGCCTGTGCTCCGCAACGGGAGAGGCCACAACAGTGAGAGGCCCGCGTACCGCAAAACAAACAAACAAACAAAGTCTATTAAAAAGTCAATATGATGTATTAATTAAATATGCAGATTAAACCAAATACAGAAATGATTTTCAACGCGACGCTTCAGTTGAATTTGAAATTAACAGTCCAGCTCTGGCACCTGGACCTTTGCCATGCCCCTCACTTCTGGTGTTCAGTAGATTTTGGATTCTGTCAATTTACAAGTAGGACAAAGTAACTTGGAATAGGAGTCTCCAAGCTGATGGCCCCATGGGGAGAATCCCCGAGCCACCTACATCCTGCTTTGTCTTTATCGTAAAATGGAAGGACCTGGGGAAGGTTGTGTGTGTGTGTATAAAACCATAAGTAAATCTTTAAAAACTCCTGTTTTAAAGAAAAATGGATCAATCTATTTAAATCTAAGCGTGCAGTTACTGAAGGAAATCTGACATCTCTGTGTTTCTCTACCTTCTCTCTCCCAAAGCTCTGATATAAAAATATATAAGTCCCTTCATTCCACACTAAACTCTGGGTCAAGACCTGGCAAGAGGATGGGATGCTGGACTTTAAGTGAACACTCTTTATGTCGGGGAGTTGATGGTAGGGCTTTTCAGAAAGGCTCTCCATCTCTTGATGCCTTGGGCACTCTGCTTGGAAGCTCTGGGTGATCTCAAGGAGCTGTGTGAATTCAGTTGCTTCAGTGAGGTGGCAATATGTCCAGAATTCTGGGTGCATGTCCCAGCTTCTGCTCTGGATGTGTGGCTAGGGACAAGTTCCTCTCTCTGTGTCTGTTTCCCCCTCTAAAAATGAGGGTGATAATACTAATATCTAGCCCACGAATGGAATTTCCATTTGGATTAACTGAATTATTATAAGTAAAGGGATCATGTAGTGTCTGGTGCAGGGGAAGCGTTACATATGCATCTTAGTAGGGCCTGAAGATCTAGGACTGTGGGAAGCCTCCAGAGTTTAAGGAGCTTTTGTGACATCTGCCTGTGGACAGGGTTACAGTCCTCTGGGCGATGGGATGGACCTGACACCAAACTGACCCGCAGGAAAGGCTGCTGACCTCCCAGGGAACGGCCTTCTCTGCTCTGTGGGAGCTGGACGGGTTATTCACGGGGCCATGCCTGGCACAGAGCCCCCTCACACGGGCCCTCTGTAGGCGGCCCCATGTCGATGTCTAGGCCAACAGCAGCAACGGCAGAGGTCAAGTTCTCAAGAGTAGCAGCAGTAACTGTGGATGGGGCTAAGCTGAGGTGCTTCAGTGCTGAATGCCTCCGCCACCAGCAAGACTCTCACGTCAGACAAGGAGAACTGCACAGTTAGGTTTTGCTTTTTCCGGGAGGATATATTAACTGCTAAGAAAAGAGTTATTTGATTAACCAAGGTATTATCTCCATTGGGATTTTATAGGTTGAATTCTTGTACAGAAAGAAATGTAAACCTAACAAAGCAAATACCTTCTTCCCTTCAAACATCTAATCCATTTATTGCCGTACTAAAAGAGCCTCCCAGCATTCTGAAACACCAGAAAAACAAACAACAAAAACGGGAAGGTTGATATAAAGCAGATTATTGAACGTATCTGAGCCTTGGTTGAAATGCAAAGTCTCCTATTAGATCTTTGTATCTTTCTTTATGTTGACACCATCATTTAACTGAAAAATAAACCTTCTCCCATTTGTTCATTGGGAAAAAAGTATAAAGTATCTGATTACTTTATAAAATATAAAATAAGTATCTGATTTTGGTAGGACTAACTGATCATTTTAGCATTAAAGTTTTTAACTAGAGGGTGAGGAGTCTGACTCTAAGTAGGATCCTAGGTGCGCTCTTTCAGGCCCAAGCACAAGCGATGATGAAGTCCTTACCTGCCAGGTGTCAGGGAAAGCTGCCCCGCCCCCCGCCCAGGCTTAGTGCTTGGCTGGGCACTGCGCCTCTGAAGGGAGTTCCAGGCAGGGACTCAGCGCTCCCCCATCCCAGCTCTGCTCTTCCTGGATGCCTCCATGTGGAGGCCTCATTTCTTTTTGTTCTCTTACCTTGTTATCTTAAAATGAGTTTCTACTCTGCCTTTTAATCCTTTTAAATTAAAAGAATTCTACTTGATGTCAGTTCTCTAGATGGGTCCTACTTAAGTTCATTCCTCAGGTTCGATGTCATTCATCTTCCTTCTAAATTAGTTTTCCCATTGAAAAAATGCCACCAAAACCCAATAATTTTATTTTTCTTTCTCAAAAGTATTTTTGTAAAAAGTTAAAAACAGCTTCTCTTTAGAATAGACATGTCTTTTCCAAAACATTCTTAGCCAAGGCCATTTCCGAGGGCACGCAGACCAAGGCACACCACCCTTCCATTCTGTCCTTTCCATGATCAGGTTATATTTCTCTCGTCCTCACTCATTTCTTTCATATGCTCCATTCCCATCAATAGTCTGTTGTCAGAAAGCTACAGGGGCAAGGAGGAAAAAAATCTAATCTTTTAGATCTTTTGACGTTTTGCTTCAATTTTTTACTTTTTCTCCCCATCTCCACTGTGGGCAGCCGTGGGAAAGGTCTGAATACTAATTCAGGAGATGGCTTTGTCCAGCTGTGGATCCATCACTAGAAGTCTATGGACAGGTTATGGAAACACTACCCACGTTGTTGTCATAAGGCAGAGCACGTGATGACAGTCCTATCAACACTCCCTCACGTGTTTAGACCTTGAGCCTCTCAGGGTTTATCAGTGTTGAAGGCATGCAGTTTTCCCTTACTAAGTTCTTCAGAATATGAGACTTGAATAATGGTGTTCAAAAGGAAGCCTTCACACAGATGATAACACTGCCGTGATCACAAAAGGGTCCCAAAGCACAGGTAGGACTCAGGGCACTGGATGGATCAAAGTCACAGTGCCGTGGTATCATCAATACCTTATTTTATGTCTGAAAACAAACCAGATGTGGGGTTAATCCAAGCAAAATTTCTGTTTTGTCTGAAACACCTTGCTATTTCGATATAAACTGTTTCTGCCTGAATGACTGAGACAAATGCCTCCTTGGTCCACTTCCCTTTGCTAGTAAGGTCCTAGCTTGTAATGGAAGCAAATACTGGGTCATGGGGAAAAATGAAAACGAACCAAGAATGAATGAAAAGGAAACACGAAAAGAAAAAATACTCTGCCATCAGTATGATAAAATGATTTTTGCTTTCATTAAAAGTTTAAAGTTCTTAGGCCGCACCACAGAGGATCATTTAAAACTGTTGCAAAGCTCAAGAGTTCGTAATTTGGCTTTTTTTCTTGCGAGAACATCTGTTTCCTTTTCTAATAGTCACACTTCTCTTCTTTTTTTCCTTTAAAGATGCTTTTCAATCTCCAGACACCCTGGTCTTTTTTTTTTTTTTAATTAATTTATTTATTTATTTAGGCTGCGTTGGGTCTTCGTTGCTGCACGAGGCCTTTCTCTAGTTGCGGCGAGCAGGGGCTACTCTTCGTTGTGGTGCGCGGGCTTCTTATTGCGGTGGCTTCTCTTGTTGTGGAGCACGGGCTCTAGGCGCGAGGGCTTCACAAGTTGTGGCACATGGGCTCAGTAATTGTGGTGCATGGGCTTCACTGCTCCACAGCATGTGGGATCTTCCCGGACCAGGGCTCGAACCCGTGTCCCCTGCATTGGCAGGCAGATTCTTAACCACTGCACCACCAGGGACGTCCCCAGCCTGGTCTTTTAATGCATTCTAGTCAGATCCACTATCTTCTTTTCAGAGTGACATGAGAATAGCGTACAGGGTCTCCTGTCAGTTTAATGATTTAGTTGATTTGTTGATCTGTCTTAAAACCATTTTATGCTTTCACTGCTGGATGTACTACATTTCTCTGTGCATGTGTTTGTGAATTTATGTACAGATTTTCAGTGTAAATATACTCATACATGTACAACCAAGGGATCGATTTCATTTGGGGAGATGGCTCAAGGAAAAGCTTTTTACTCTATGCTTTTGAACTGCGAGTGGAGCATGGTTATTAAAAGGATGTAATATGCTGCTTTAAATATCTCAGTTCAGCATCAGGCTATCGGATTTGTCATTATCAACTAACATTTCTTGCTACTGGGCACTGCACTTTAGTAGGAAATTTATTATGGCGACTCATTATTCCTGGACTCTTTCCTGCCTAACTTGACTGTGGGGCTACAGGCTACTCAGAAAATAGCAGTCAGGGACGTAGGGTCTGTATTAGTGGAGGCTGGAGGTTCCCATTTGAATAACAGCCATCCGCTGGCCAGTCAATTCTCAATTCTCTCCTCTATCTCTTATCTTCTTGCTGAACTTTCTGGTGTGTCTAATTTTGGTTTAGTATTTAGTATGTTTATGAGTAAAAATAATGACTATAGTAATTATCAGGCATTGATGATAACTTAGTTCTAGGCACGATGTTGAAAACTTTTATACATTAAAGTCTTTTTTAATAAAATTAAAGAGTAATAAATTACTTGCTTTGATTTACCTCTTCCTTAATTTGAGAGATGTTTGGTGTGAAGGATTGAAGGGTTTGGATTCTCTAGTATGGTTACATACGTACACATGCACACGCACAGGAACACGCTTACATGCACACATGTGGATACACATACAGCTACACAAAACATGCACACACACATACACACATACATATGCACAACACGGACACTTAAACCTGGAATTTTTCACTCCTGTATTTTTGGATGGTAAAGCAACCATTTTAAAGCTCTTTTTAGAGTTTATGGAAAGAATAACTTGGGCCACCTTTCCTCCTGATCTGAGACCCCAAACTTGTATTATCTGACTTCTCCTTGGAGTAGTCTTATTCTTTTCAGTCTCTGTGTTATTTCTTGTGTCTATATTTTTTCCATTTCTTCAAGTCATTGACTTGTGTCCTATCTTGCCTAAAACCTATATATCACCTCAATATTATCTTCTCCAATTCCAAAATGATTTTCAGAGACCTTTAAAAACTCTTGACTGTATTTTATTTAGAACTAAGACTTTTTTCATGATTTTCAGCATCTGTTTGCCTGAAAGAAGGGGAACTCAGATATTATAACAAATGCTAAATATTTCCTTTCTTTCTTCCCTGAAAATGCCTTAAATTATTTTTCACTTGAACCTTTCAATTTTTTAATATCGGATCCTCTTTTCAGTAAACACGTTTTCTTTAATGTCTTTAATATTCAGCATTAAAATATTTTAATTTTTACTTCATCTCAACTACAGAGAATGATTTCCTAAGTGACTTTGTTATGATCTCATTCAT
The DNA here is from genome assembly GCF_011762595.2 of Tursiops truncatus. Taxonomy (NCBI): domain Eukaryota; kingdom Metazoa; phylum Chordata; class Mammalia; order Artiodactyla; family Delphinidae; genus Tursiops; species Tursiops truncatus. Next base: position 9,133,046 of record NC_047050.1, on the reverse strand, counting down.
TGCTTCTACAGCATATTTTCTTTTTTGTTTTTGTGCAAATTACTATCTTCTTTCTAGAACCAAACTGCTTCACACCCTGTCACTCTTGTGGAAAGTTTCTTCTTCCCTTTGACTATGTTTTACATGAGGCATTGTCTCTGTCCTATAAATGGGAAGCCAAATCATATTTTTTAACGCCTTAAAATACAAAGGGGCAGCTGTCTAGTTTTATTAATATTGTTTTTATAATTTGATTCCTGACAGTATATTCACTTTTTGGCAATAGTACCTGTAGCCAAACTGAACCGCGGATCAAACAGGTTGTTGTAAATACAAGACGGTAAATGTAGAAATTTGGTTAGGACAAGCACAACTTCATACTGCAAGGAAACAATTGGAGCCCTGAGTGTATCATACGGCTATCAAGAGAGTTCATCTGTTTCACAAGTGACATCAGAGAATAAATGAAAAAATGTTCCATGTCAGCTCCTTCATGTCACATTGAGATGAATCTGTCTTTATTCTTTCACTCATTTAAACTTATTTTAGGATATGAAGTGAAGGCTTCTGATTCAAACCTCTTCATGGTTTAATCTTAAAATCATTCACAGTATCAAACACTGATTAGATGTCAAATTGCTAATGAAAAAAGCAAAATAGTTTTTAGTAACAAATAGGCTAATATCCTAGTATAATCAGAAATTACAAAATAGCATTGAAGTTGTACCACTTGGAAAGAATGAAGATGCCATTTCTTTTACAGTCACTAAGTGGACTCCTTTCAAGCAATACAATGAATTCTCACAATATTTTAAAAATGATGCAAACTGAAAACTTGTAGGAGTTTGTTTCCATGGTGGTCTAACAGACCCCCCAGGAACTCCCTGTAGGACCATAGCCAAGGGAAATATCCCTTTCTGGGATGTCACTGTTGGCTCCCCTAGGCAGGTACAGTCTGAGGTGAAGTAGAGGCCAAAGGATTAGAGTCCATAGTGAGACACAGGGAACTGTAATCCCGGCAGATAATTGTGACAGTGGAGCTCTGACAGAGTCACTGAGACATGGTGGGGAGACGGGGTGGGTGTATCATGGCTCCCGGCAAGGCTAAGGAGAAAGGTACAAACTACACGCCAAAGCACTAAGCCCCCGCAAAGAAGCAGCTGGGATGCTAGCTTTGGTGCAGGAGCGGAGGCAGGCTCAACATGCAAGAGGGCTGAGGCCCAGGTAAGCATCTCAGAAAGCTTTGAGGGACAGAGAAGCTCAGAACAAGACCTAAAGCAGGTTTCTTCTCTCTGGAGGCAGCCCAAAGATTGACCCAGCCCACCCTGCTCTCCCATCCGTCATTGCTACCTACTTCCTCACCGCCAGGGTACCATCTCATCTTCTCACGAGGTCTCAGTGTCTGCGTCTGCATCTGGGTCGTGTCTTAGCACATGCAGGCCTCCCGTGGTGGGGGAGGGGAGAGGTGTCACATTGGATAACATAACAATCTATGCCATGCCTCCAAATAACCTGCTTTCCTTGTGTCGTTTAGGTGGATGAAGATGCTGAGTGGGAAGCTCTATATACAGTTTGGTGCCATAAACGAAAAAGCAGGAAACCTCTGGTGAAGCCCTCGGGAGCTGGATTTTGCATTCCTGGAACAGACAATTTTGGAAAGCTCCCAAAAGCTTGATGAAGTTGTTTTCCTACCAGCTTTGTAGCCAGCTAGACCAAGGTAGGCATGAAATGGGCAACCGAATCTGGTTTCTTGTCTCAAGGACTTCTGTGGGGTTTACTGTTAGTCAGTTTGCATCCTTGGGTGTGTTTGCTCCGTGGCCTTAGAATGGGCCGGTGGCAGAGGGCAGTTGGTGCTTAAAAGTAACAAGGATGGGGCTTCCCTGGTGGCGCAGTGGTTGAGAGTCCGCCTGCCGATGCAGGGGACGCGGGTTTGTGCCCCGGTCCGGGAAGATCCCACATGCTGCGGAGCGGCTGGGCCCGTGAGGCATGGCCGCTGAGCCTGCGCATCCGGAGCCTGTGCTCCTCAACGGGAGAGGCCGCAACAGTGAGAGGCCCGCGTACCGCAAAAAAAAAAAAAAAAAAAAGTAACAAGGATGAAATTGGTGATTAACACGGCAAGGGACGTTCTGGGGGTGGAGGATGGGTGTGCTGGGAGAGGCCAGCATGATTTTCTCTGACAGATGCTATAAATTGAAGGTGAGGCTCTAAGTACAGTCAGTTCTGCTATAATGCTTGCTTTGAAAATATGTGATTGATGTATTTGGGAACAATTTTAAAGTAATGCAAGTTTTGCATTTGCTTATGCATGACTTTGTCGGTGAGAAAAATAAGCAAACAGAAAGCTGCAGCCAGCTGAACTGAGCTGTGCAGGAAACCACAAAATTCACACAGGAACACACCACCAGCATCTCCCAGCTACCTGGGTTTACCACATGCGTTATGAACCAAGCTCATTTGCTTCTGAAGTTACAGTTTTCCATCAAATTTCAGGTAAGTTTTCTTCCACCTCTTCACAATAAGTCTCAGGCTGGGACCCTTCTGTCACCCACTTTCACAAGCAAACTGCAGATCTTTTTCTTTCAAGGTAAAATACCATATTTAGTGTAATATTTACCTATTTCTTAGCCATTTAATATGTGCAAAACTGTGCTAACATCTTAATAGCTTCATATCTTTTCATATGTCATTGATGAAGTTTTTAACTGTTTTTCCCCTGACCCCTCTCCCCCATAAATCCTGTGGTTTTTCTTATACAATTTTTTAGGGACATATCTACCCCTTCAGAGCAGAATTGACGTGACATTTGGTTTATCCACTAATGTGATTGGGATGGATTATAAAGGGTTTAGAAAAGATATCTGCGGTTGCATTCTGGGATTCTGATAGAGGAGTCCTTCCAGTCCATCCTTCTTGATGACATGAATATAGATTTCTCAGTAGTCACAGAAGGAGGATGTTTTCCTAACACCACCGTGAAGAATGTAATAGACACCAATGTACCTGATAAGCAAGACAGACACAGGGTGGAGGTGATGGAGGGTGATGATTTGAGGTGTGGAGACCTCACTGATAGTTAGCGCTCTCCTGGGCTAGCTTTTTGCCGCTCCAAGGTGAACATAGACAGTCTAGCTGGGGCTGTAAAATGGACAAATTCTGCACGCATTGCAGGCAACTGGGCCGCTGGGGGCCTTCAGAAATTAAATTCTAAGAGATTTAAAATTGTCTTTCTCAAATATGTGATATCGCTTATATGCGGAATCTAAAAAAGAATAATACAAATGAACTTATTTACAAAACGGAAAGAGACTCACAGACTTAGAGAACAAACTTATAGTTACCAGAGGGGAAGGGTGGGGGGAGGGATAGTTTGGGACTGACATGTACACACTGCTGTATTTAAAATAACCAACAGAGACCTACTGTAAAAAGAAATAAAATAAAAGATATTGTCTTTCTGTTTCTGTGCTTTGGGAAGGTACTGGCTCTGGCAGTGAGAGGGCAGAAGAGGGCCAGTAAATAAGTCAGCTCTTGGCGGACTTGTGTGTGTCATTGAGGTTCTGTTGGTCTGTGCTAATGGCTAATGGGTCTTTTGGCTCCCACCAGAAAGCGCCACCAGCATTTCATGAATTGATGGTGAGGGTTTGATACAAGACAGCTCGTTCTCCCACGTGATGCAGTTAGACTCCACAGAGCTGATATTCAGATGGAGACAGTTCCGTTACCGTCTTCCCCGTGGGCTTCACAGCTTTCCCTCCTTCGCTCCCTCCCAGGAGTTGCTGTCCACAGTGACAAACAAGTCACACGTCTGGGTTGTTTAATGTTGACTTAATGTTAAATTGGTCTATGCATGGCCTAACTCCTTTATTATTTTATTTTATTTATTTTTTGGCCACACCGCGGGACATGTGGGGTCTTAGTTCCCTGACCAGGGATCAAACCCGCGCCCCCTGCAGTGGAAGCGCAAAGTCTTAACCACTGGACCGCCAGGGAAGACCCATAACTCTTTATTTTAAAATTTTTTTTTTGCAGTACGCGGGCCTCTCACTGTTGTGGCCTCTCCCGTTGCGGAGCACAGGCTCTGGACGCGCAGGCTCAGCGGCCATGGCTCACGGGCCCAGCCGCTGCGCGGCATGTGCGATCTTCCCGGACCAGGGCACGAACCCGTGTCCCCTGCATCGGCAGGCGGACTCCCAACCACCGCACCACCAGGGAAGCCCTGGCGACTGACTCTTCACATAGCACTTACATTGTATTACATGTAATCTAGAGATGATTTAAAGTATACAGGAGGGTGTGTAGGTTATATGCAAATTCTCCTCCACTTTATATAAGGGACTTGAGCATCCACGAAGGGCCCTGGAACCAATACCCCACAGACACTGAGAGACAACTGTACATTCAAAATGGACATAATAAGCTCAAACTAGGGTCTTCATCTTTTTTCATGATTATGACTAGTTGTATGTTCTCAGGAATCCCTGTATGCTATGAACTGTGGTTCACCTGTGTTGATACAGCAAGCCAAGAGTCAATCGGAAAGTATCGATTTTGGATAATGATTTTATTTAATACCTGGTGCTCATTGCACAGATGTGCATCCTTGCGTCTCCTCTTGACAAGGAAGAGAGACAGTAGCTGGGCACATGGGTCCCTTCGGTAGATTTCTTTCCTTAAATTCTCCACAGACGCCATCTTTGACTGGTCATGAATTCATGTACCTGGCAGAAGATCCCCAGCTCAGGCAGAGGGGTAGAATTCAGGCAGGGTTTTGGCTTAAAAAGTCTAAATATATTTCAGAGTCCTGGGATTCCTGTGTGAGCATTGGTACATTTTGTTTTCTTCATACTCCAGTATGCGTGCTGGCTGAAGGAGGCTGCTAGAAGTGACGGGAAAGCACCAGCTGCAAGCCTTGGCTTTCAACGATTTCAAGTGATACTGGATAAGCCCCTGCATCCTTGGAAGTAAAAGGCTGTGAAGGACCAGGTAGTATCCAGGAATGTATATCCTTGGTGATATTTAAAATTATGGGTGGGTCTGGAATCTCTTGTAGCACTGACCAGAGACTGAGATTCTTTGGATATTGAGTTCATGGTGATGTCACCCAACTGAAGGAATTACCCAATCATTACACAGCGCACTGGGTGTATGAATATGGCCACCTGTTGAACAAGAGTCTATGTCCGTGTTGAACTAAAGCAGCACTTTGAAGATCCCCAGTGACTGAGGCTTCCAACTTGGCCATGTGCCCAAACAACTTTCTCCAGGACCCCCGGCTGAAGCCATCACTGACCAAGGCACATGTTTATGTTTATGCTGAAGTCAGAAGAGGCCTCAGAATTCTTAGACACATGGCTGTCTAGGAAGTCACTCCCAATAGATGAGTTTTCATGCAAGATGAACCCTATCTGCCCTGCCCATGTTAGGCTTTGAGTGGGCATTTGGCATAATGCCCGTCCTGAAATGAGGCCAGGCTAATGACTCAGTTCCAGGAAAGCTCCAGTGTCTCTATAGAAGAAAAATCATCTGGGTGGAAGTATCAGGTTCTCGTCCTGGTTGTATGGATTGAAGGTTGTCTAAGTGTTGGTGTGAGTCGTGTGCAAGAACACAAGTCATCTTGGACAGCTGCTCCTAGTTAGCTGCAACCCAAGGTCAAGGGGTTCGGCCTCGCCCACTGGGCATCAGAGAAATTCTTTTGACAGTTTTGCACTGTAGACCACTGACCTCAAGTCAACAGGTAAGTAAATGTGGGCAAGCACCATGGACTATCCCCGGTGCCTATTCAAACATCTCCAGGGTTTACCAGCAACTTATTCAGCAGGAGGATGCAGGAGTGAGCCTATCACAGTGAATTAGAGATTCTCTCTGCGGGGGCTGAGCCAGGTCCTTACAAAGGGCCTTGGTTCAAGTTCTTGATTGGCTGTTAGTGTAAATTATTTGCAATGTTAAAATAAAGTAGAAGCAAGGGAAGAAAAAGCAATTTGGCGATGATGGAGCCTGGCACCTTGTGTACACTATCTTCTTAATCTTCTCAACACCCCCATGAGGTAGGTGGTATGATTTCATTTTACAGGTTGGAAGAGTGAAGCCTAGAGGGACTGTGTACCCTGCCTGAGGTCACAAGTAAGAAGGGGCAGAAGTGAGATCACATTTAAGTGTGCCAGAGCCCTTCCTCACTCCTCATGGCATCACCTACCATACACCTATGCTGTTGGGAAAGAAGTCACAGCTTTCCTAACACACATATTTTTAAAAAATCATTTTTATTTTACTTTTTAGCTGCACCACGTGGCACATGGGATCTTAGTTCCCAAACCAGGGAACGAACCCGCGCCCCCTGCAATGGAAGGGTGGAGTCTTAACCGCTGGACCACCAGGTAAGTCCCCTCCTATCACATGTTTTGCTTTTTGCAAAATTTAGAAAGCTTCTTATTGTTTCAGGTTTCTACTCTACAGCCAGCATTTAAGCAGACTGCTGAGAGTCTGCCGTTCGCAATAATTCTGACGTTTCTGAGGTCTTCCCTCTATTCCCCTCAACACACAGATGTTCACGCAAAATGAAAAAGCAGAATGGCAACAAATGTCAAGTATAACAGTAATTCTTTCAGACAAAGCACTAAGAGAGCAAAGCTATTAAAAATTTCCTTATCCTCTGCCCTTCCACTTCCTGGGCTGCATCCTCTGTGCTACTGAAATCAGCACCATCGGAAGCAACATCTACTACTGCTACCTGGGACACAGCACTGTCTCTGTAAACGTGAATCTAACTGCAAATGTGTCTCTGTACACGTAAATGTGGGTCTCTGTAAATGTGAGACCCACAAATAGCTTGTTTAGTATTGGAGGCTGGTGGGAAAGATCTAGTAAATTCTGTATTATTATTTATAAAGAAAGGGGGCAGGGATAGGAACATAAAAACTCATTATCTTTAAAGCAATTTAAACGTATATGTTTATTTATTTGAACTTGGTAAAATTTAACTAGACTCTTCCCAGTTGAGTAATATTTTAGTTGAAGTAAGGGTATAGGAAAAGTGAACTGAAATAAGAAAATCTTGCTCTTTAAAAGGGAACTGAACTTCCTCTTAAGTTAGAAAATAAACAGCAAGAAAATGATGCTTCGTTATGTACATTTCACGTGTCATCACTGGCATCACTTAGTAAACTATGCACACCAACGCAATTAAATCATGCCATCCAGGGCTGAAAAAAGTAGCGTAAGAATGATGCTCTTCTTTAAAATCGGAATTTAAATATGTGAATCAAATCAACTCTTCATTTGTAAAAACAGAAAAGCTGACCCACTTGTCACACTTCTTATGCTTTTGATAAATCTTGCCCCGGTTATCTAGTCATTGATTTCTAAGAAAATTCATTTGTCAAAGCTTTTAGTTTATGCCTCTCTGTTAGGCATTCATCATTTACTGAAATGAAAACACACAGGCTTTCTCTCCTCACCCTTTATATACCACTTTAGCAGTTTTGATCTTTCTTCTTCTTTGATAGCTGTGTGATCATGTATGGATTTTTTTTTAACATCTTTATTGGAGTATAACTGCTTTACAATGGTGTGTTAGTTTCTGCTTTATAACAAAGTGAATCAGTTATACATATACATATGTTCCCATATTTCTTCCCTCTTGCGTCTCCCTCCCTCTCACCCTCCCTATCCCACCCCTGTAGGAGGTCACAAAGCACTGAGCTGATCTCCCTGTGCTATGCGGCTGCTTCCCACTAGCTATTTTACATTTGGTAGTGTATATATGTCCATGCCACTCTATCACTTTGTCGCAGCTTACCCTTCCCCCTCCCCATATCCTCAAGTCCATTCTCTAGTAGGTCTGTGTCTTTATTCCCGTATTGCCCCTAGGTTCTTCATGACTTTTTATTTTTTCAGATTCCATAAATACATGTTAGCATACAGTATTTGTTTTGCTCTTTCTGACTTACTTCACTCTGTATGACAGACCCTAGGTCCATCCACCCCACTACAAATAACTCAATTTCGTTTCTTTTTATGGCTGAGTAATATTCCATTGTATATATGCGCCACATCTTCTTTATCCATTCATCTGTCGATGGATACTTAGGTTGCTTCCATGTCCTGGCTATTGCAAATAGAGCTGCAGTGAACATTTTGGAACATGACTCTTTTTGAATTATGGTTTTCTCAGGGTATATGCCCAGTAGTGGGATTGCTGGGTTGTATGGTAGTTCTATTTTTAGTTTTTTAAGGAACCTCCATACTGTTCTCCATAGTGGCTATATCAATTTACATTCCCACCAACAGTGCAAGAGGGTTCCTTTTTCTCCACACCCTCTCCAGCATTTATTATTTCTAGATTTTTTGATGATGGCCATTCTAACTGGTGTGAGATGATATCTCATTGTAGTTTTGATTTGCATTTCTCTTATGATTAATGATGTTGAGCATTCTTTCATGTGTTTGTTGGCAATCTGTATATCTTCTTTGGAGAAATGTCTATTTAGGTCTTCTGCCCATTTTTGGATTGGGTTGTTTGTTTTTTTGTTATTGAGCTGCATGAGCTGCTTGTATATTTTGGAGATTAATCCTTTGTCAGTTGCTTCATTTGCAAATATTGTCTCCCATCCTGAGGGTTGTCTTTTGGTCTTGTTTATGGTTTCCTTTGCTTTGCAAAAGCTTTGAAGTTTCATTAGGTCCCATTTGTTTATTTTTATTTCCATTTCTCTAGGAGGTGGGTCAAAAAGTATCTCGTTGTGATGTATGTCATAGAGTGTTCTGCCTATGTTTTCCTCTAAGAGTTTTATAGTGTCTGGCCTTACATTTAGGTCTTTAATCCATTTTGAGTTTATTTTTGTGTATGGTGTTAGGGAGTGTTATAATTTCATTCTTTTACATGTACCTGTCCAGTTTTCCGAGCACCACTTATTGAAGAGGCTGTCTTTTCTCCACTGTATATTCTTGCCTCCTTTATCAAAGATAAGGTGATCATATGTGCATGGGTTTATCTCTGGGCTTTCTATCCTGTTCCATTGATCTATATTTCTGTTTTTGTGCCAGTACCATACTGTCTTGATTACTGTAGTTGTGTATTATAGTCTGAAGTCAGGGAGCCTGATTCCTCCAGCTCCGTTTTTCTTTCTCAAGATTGCTTTGGCTATTCGGGGTCTTTTGTGTTTCCATACAAATTGTGAACTTTTTTGTTCTAGTTCTGTGAAAAATGCTAGTGGTAGTTTCATAGGGATTGCATTGAATCTGTAGATTGCTTTGGGTAGTAGAGTCATTTTCACAATGTTGATTCTTCCAATCCAAGAACATGGTATATCTCTCCATCTGTTTGTATCATCTTTATTTTCTTTCATCAGTGTCTTATAGTTTTCTGCATACAGGTCTTTTGTCTCCTCAGGTAGGTTTATTCCTAGATATTTTATTCTTTTTGTTGCAATGGTAAATGGGAGTGTTTTCTTAATTTCAATTTCAGATTTTTCATCATTAGTGCATAGGAATGCCAGAGATTTCTGTGCATTAATTTTGTATCCTGCTACTGTACCAAATTCATTGATTAGCTCTAGTAGTTTTCTGGTAGCATCTTTAGGATTCTCTATGTATAGTATCGTGTCATCTGCAAACAGTGAAAGCTTTACTTCTTCTTTCCCGATTTGGATTCCTTTTATTTCCTTTTCTTCTCTGATTGCTATGGATAAAACTGCCAAAACTATATTGAATAAGAGTGGTGAGAGTGGGCAACCTTGTCTTGTTCCTGATCTTAGTGGAAATGCTTTCAGTTTTTCACCATTGAGGATGATGTTGCCTGTGGGCTTGTCATATTTGGCCTTTATTATGTTGAGGAAAGTTCCCTCTATGCCTACTTTCTGGAGGGTTTTTATCATAAATGGGTGTTGAATTTTGTCAAAAGCTTTCTCTGCATCTATTGAGATGATCATATGGTTTTTCTCCTTCTGTTTGTTAATATGGTGTATCACATTGATTGATTTGTGTATACTGAAGAAATCCTTGCATTCCTGGGATAAACCCCACTTGATCATGGTGTATGATCCTTTTAATATGCTGTGGGATTCTGTTTGCTAGTATTTTGTTGAGGATTTTTGCATCTATGTTCATCAGTGATATTGGCCTGTAGTTTTCTTTCTTTGTGACATCTTTGTCTGGTTTTGGTATCAGGGTGATGGTGGCCTCACAGAATGAGTTTGGGACTGTTCCTCCCTCTGCTATATTTTGGAAGAGTTTGAGAAGGATAGGTGTTAGCTCTTCTCTAAATGTTTGATAGAATTCGCCTGTGAAGCCATCTGGGCCTGGGCTTTGTTTGTTGGAAGATTTTTAATCACAGTTTCAATTTCAGTGCTCGTGATTGGTCTGTTCATATTTTCTATATCTTCCTGATTCAGTCTCGGCAGGTTGTCCATTTCTAAGAATTTGTCCATTTCTTCCAGGTTGTCCATTTCATTGGCATAGAGTTCCTTGTAGTAATCTCTCATGATCCTTTGTATTTCTGCAGTGTCAGTTGTTACTTCTCCTTTTTCATTTCTAATTCTATTGAGCCTTCTCCCTTTTCTTCTTGATGAGTCTGGCTAATGGTTTATCAATTTTATTTATCTTCTCAAAGAACCAGCTTTTAGTTTTACTGATCTTTGCTATCATTTCCTTCATTTCTTTTTCATTTATTTCTGATCTGATCTTTATGATTTCTTTCCTTCTGCTAACTTTGGTTTTTTTTGTTCTTCTTTCTCTAATTGCTTTAGGTGTAAGGTTAGGTTGTTTGTTTGAGATGTTTCCTGTTTCTTAAGGTAGGATTGTATTGCTATAAACTTCCCTCTTAGAACTGCTTTTGCTGCATCCCATAGGTTTTGGGTCATCGTGTTTTGATTGTCATTTGTTTCTAGGTATTTTTTGATTTCCTCTTTGATTTCTTCAGTGATCAATTCATTATTAAGTAGTGTATTGTTTAGCCTCCATGTGTTTGTATTTTTTACAGATTTTTTTCCTGCAATTGATATCTAGTCTCATAGCGTTGTGGTCGGAAAAGATACTTGATATGATTTCAATTTTCTTAAATTTACCAAGGCTTGACTTGTGATCCAAGATATGATCTATCCTGGAGAATGTTCCATGAGCACTTGAGAAGAATGTGTATTCTGTTGTTTTTGGATGGAATGTCCTATAAGTATCAATTAAATCCATCTTGTTTAATGTATCATTTAAACCTTGTGTTTCCTTATTTATTTTCATTTTGGATGATCTGTCCATTGGTGAAAGTGGGTGTTAAAGTCCCCCACTATGATTGTGTTACTGTCGATTTCCCCTTTTATGGCTGTTAGTATTTGCCTTATGTATTGAGGTGCTCCTATGTTGGGTGCATAAATATTTACAATTGTTATCTCTTCTTCATGGATTAATCCCTTGATCATTAAGTAGTGTCCTTCTTTGTCTCTTCTAATAGTCTTTATTTTAAAGTCTATTTTGTCTGATATGAGAATTGCTACTCCAGCTTTCTTTTGATTTCCATTTGCATGGAATATCTTTTTCCATGACCTCACTTTCAGTCTGTATGTGTTCCTAGGTCTGTAGTGAGTCTCTTGTAGACAGCATAAATACAGGTCTTGTTTTTGTATCCATTCAGCCAGTCTGTGTCTTTTGGTTGGAGCATTTAATCCATTTACATTTAAGGTAATTACTGATATGTATGTTCCTATTACCATTTTCTTAATTGTTTTGGGTTTGTTATTGTAGGTCTTTCCCTTGTCTTGTGTTTCCTGCCTAGAGAAGTTCCTTTAGCTTTTGTTGTAAAGCTGGTTTGGTGGTGCTGAATTCTCTTAGCTTTTGCTTGTCTGTAAAGTTTTTAATTTCTCCATCATATCTGAATGAGATCCTTGCTGGGTAGAGTAATCTTGGTTGTAGGTTTTTCTCCTTCATCACTTTAAATATGTCCTGCCAGTCCCTTCTGGCTTGCAGAGTTTCTGCTGAAAGATCAGCTGTTAACCTTATGGGGATTCCCTTGTGTGTTGTTGTTTTTCCCTTGCTGCTTTTAACATTTTTTCTTTGTATTTAATATTTGACAGTTTGATTAATATGTGTCTTGGTGTGTTTCTCCTTGGATTTATCCTGTGATGGACTCTCTGTGCTTCCTGGACTTGATTCACTATTTCCTTTCCCATATTAGGGAAGTTTTCAACTATAATCTCTTCAAATATTTTCTCAGTCCCTTTCTTTTTCTCTTCTTCTGGGACCCCTATAATTCGAATGTTGGTGAGTCTAATGCCCCAGAGGTCTCTGGGACTGACCTCAATTCTTTTCATTCTTTTTTCTTTATTCTGCTCTGCAGTAGATATTTCCACTACTTTATCTTCCAGGTCACTTACCCGTTCTTCTGCCTCAGTTCTTCTGCTATTGATCTCTTCTCGAGAATTTTAAATTTCACTTATTGTGTTGTTCATCACTGTTTGTTTGCTCTTTAGTTCTTCTAGGTCCTTGTTAAACGTTTCTTGTATTTTCTCTATTCTATTTCTAAGATTTTGAATCATCTTTACTATCATTATTCTGAATTCTTTTTCAGGTAGACTGCCTATTTCCTCTTCCTTTGTTAGGTGTGGTGGGTTTTTATCTTGTTCCTTCATCTGCTGTGTGTTTTTCTGTCTTCTTATTTTGCTTAACTTACTGTGTTTGAGGTCTCCTTTTTGCAGGCTGCAGGTTCGTAATTCCCATTGTTTTTGGTATCTGTCTCCAGTGGCTAAGGTTGGTTCAGTGGGTTGTGTAGGCTTCCGGGTGGAGGGGACTAGTGCCTGTGTTCTGGTGGATGAGGCTGGATCTTGTCTTCCTGGTGGGCAGGTTCACGTCTGGTGGTGTGTTTTGGGGTGTCTGTGGCCTTATTATGATTTTAGGCAGCCTCTCTGCTAATGGGTGGGGCTGTGTTCCTGTCTTGCTAGTTGTTTGGCATCGGGTGTCCAGCAGTGTAGCTTGCTGGTCGTTGAGTGAAGCTGGGTCTTGGCGTTGAGATGGAGATCTCTGGGAGATTTTCGCCACTTGATAGTACGTGGAGCTGGGAGGTCTCTTGTGGACCAGTGTCCTGATGTTGGCTCTCCCACCTCAGAGGCACAGCACTGACTCCTGGCTGCAGCACCAAGAGCCTTTCATCCACACGGCTCAGTATAATAGGGAGAAAAAAAAGAAAGAAAGAAAGAACGAAGATAAAATAAAATAACATATGCAAAGCCGTAGGACCAGGGCCTTGTCACTGACCACCAGTCTAGTGGCTGGGATTCGGTGCTCTCACTGCCTCGACCCAACCTCAGTCACTGGTCGGGAACTGAAACCCTGCTTCAAGCCGTTGCAGGCCAAGGCCACCTGAGATCAGGGTATAGTGAAAGAAACCTGTCTTTTGTCTGGGTGATTCTGTCTGTTTTTCTTTCTTTTAACATACTGTCCAATACTTGCTTAAATAGTGCTGGTTTCCTCTTCCTCCAGACCTGCCTGCGGGAAGAGTATTCTTGATCAGCACACCCATCTGTGAGGCCTATTATGTGAATGTGTGCTGAGAACTTCCTTTTCTCTGAATTTATTTCACACCTTCTGGGATAACTGTGATAAGCAAAAATAATGAATACAAATGCTACATCACTTACTTAGGAAGTTTTCAATCTTGTCCTGATCCTGTTTCTTCCCTCATTTGGGGTTCTGTACTCACTCTGCCTGTGTCCAGCACTTCTCCTGAATAGGACTTAGATTCAGGTCTTGTGGGGCGGAGGGGGAAGCTAAGGAAGCCCTGAGTCTCTCTTATGGAACTTCTTGTTTGGGGGAGGAGTGACGGGGGCGGTGGAGGGGGTATAAATACAGGGCAAGAAGGCAGCTCTGTTAGGTGCAGGATTATCACTTTAGCAGCAGGTCAATGAATCTATTATTAGAATAAGAAGAATTAGAATTATAAACCATGTAACCAATGGAGGAACGAGAATTGAAAATATGTAAACTCTGAAGGCATCCCTAACTTTGGACACCTGCCTTTACAGTATCTCTAAAAAACCCAGCACGTGGCAAAATATTCCTTTTTTATTTCTAATTGTATCCAAATATGTTCTAGGTCTGGAGAGCTGTTCTTCGATTTACGGTTGTGTACAATGTACTTGGTGGGTAAAATAGGAATTATTTCATCCGAATTTCCTTTTGGATGTGGGACATGCAGATAGTGGCACGGAGGGCATGGAACACCCTAAGACCTTCTTGGCCAGAGTTCCTTGTTGGGGGGTGGTAGTGGAATTCATGGAGATTCATCGATTGCCCAGGCCCAGTGCCTCTGTCCCTTGGCAGACCAGGCAGTGACAAAGTCCACGGGAAGCCAAATGCAGACAGTTGCCAAGAAGAAACAAGCTCCTTTCACCAGTAAGTCTTTCTCACTCTTGTCTTTGCCTCAATCTTCCTTTTACGTAAACTTCAGGAAGACCACATCAATCCTAACACATCAGCATTCGGTACTGAGAAAACTAATGTAGAACAAGAAACGAGAGCGTCCTTGTTAAACCCTGGCTGTGAACACCTGATAATTTTGAAGTCAGAGGGAATCAAAATAGTATCTGGGGAGGGCAATGCAGTGAGAATCTTCTTATGACACAGAAAGTTCCTCTACTTCATTCTTGGCGTAAAAATGAACATTTTCTTGTACCTTGATTTCCCATTTTGCTGCCAGCACTAACCTAAAGCTCAAGTAAGTCTCTGAAATGCACGCAGTTAATCTGCAGTTTTCTGAAAGGAATCTGAAATCCCTACCGTCCCCAGAAATAAATCTTCCTTCTTGGACATGAGAACAGACCATTTCGAAGGAGTTATTTTATTCTGTGGATACACTCACTTTCTCTCCAGGTTTATGTGCAGTAACCCTGGAGAGCTCCTCCATTATGCCTTCCGTAAATAATGGAATCATGTCTTTTAAAAGCTCAAGGCAGAAATGTGAATAAATTGAGCTGCAAAAAAAACCTCTCAGGCCAAGGATGCCCTGTCAGATCAGCGAGGCCAGAGATCTGCACGTTTGAGACACTTAAGCTGATATTTCAGCTTTTGCCCTGGCAGTTGCCTTTACCACACGATTAATTTAGCATACAAATAGCCTTTTATTGTGAAATTGCAAAGTGCCTCAAAGTACTCGTTGGTTACAGATTTTAGGGCCTTTCCCATAAAGTTTGGGACCCCAAATGACTAATGAGATGGTCTTCAAGCTTTCTCACTTAGTCACTTACAGCAACATAAATTTGTCTTCTTAGGAAGTCAGAAGTCCAAGATGAGTTTCCCGAGCTAACACCAGGGTGTTGACAGGGCTTCGGTCCTTCCTGAAGGCTCTGGGGGAGAGTCCGTTTCCCTGCCTTTCCCAGCTTCTAGACCCTGCATGTATTCCTTGGCTGGGCCACCCTTCCATCTTCAGAGCAGCAACGGCATGTTGAATTTTCACTTCTCATCTCTCTGCCTCACTTGTCTGCTCCCCTCTTCCACTTTTTTTTTTTTTTTTTTTTTGCCGTACGTGGGCCTCTCACTGTTGGACCTCTCCCATTGCGGAGCACGGGCTCCGGACGTGCAGGCTCAGGGGCCATGGCTCACGGGCCCAGCCGCTCTGCGGCATGTGGGATCTTCCTGGACCAGAGCAGGAACCCGTGTCCCCTGCATGGGCAGGCGGACTCTCAACCACTGCGCCACCAGGGAAGACCCCCTCTTCCACTTTTAAAGACACTCCTACACTGTTGGTGGGAATGTAAATGGATACAGCCACTATGGAGAACAGTATGGAGATTCCTTAAAAAACTAAAAATAGAACTACCATACGACCCAGCAATCCCATTCCTGGGCATATCCCCAGAGAAAACCATAGTTCAAAAAGATACATGCACCACAATGTTCACTGAAGCACTATTTACAATAGCCATGACATGGAAGCAACCTAAGTGTCCACTGACAGAGGAATGGATAAAGAAGACGTGGTACATATATACAAGGGAATATTACTCAGCCATAAAAAGAATGAAATAATGCCATTTGCAGCAACATAGGTGGACCTAGAGATTGTCATACTGAGTGAAGTAAGTCAGACAAAGAAAGGCAAATGTCATATGATATCGCTTACATGTGGAATCTAAAAAAAGGTACAAATGAACTTATCTACAAAACAGAAATAGAGTTACAGATGTAGAAAAACTTACTGTTGTCAGGCGGTAAGGGGGGAAAGGATAAATTGGGAGATTGGGATTGACATATACACACTACTATATATAAAATAGATAACTAATAAGGACCTACTGTATAGCACAAGGAACTCTACTCAGTACCCTGTAATGGCCTATATGGGAAAAGAATCTAAAGAAGAGTGGATATAGGTATATGTATAACTGATTCACTTTGCCGTACCCCTGAAACTAACACAGCATTGTAAACCAACTAAAGACCTTTGTGATTATATTGGGTTCATCTGTATAATCTAGGACGATCTACTCATCTCATCTCCTTAATCGTATTCACATCTGCAAAGTCCCTTGTGCCATGTAAGGTAACATTTTAACAGGTTCTGGGATTAGGACATGCACATCTTTAGGGGGCCGTGATGCCACCTTCTGAAATACCTGGCTGCAGTAGATGTGAGAACCCTCTAACTTGCCTCTTCAGTTTGAAAGTCCCTGGGGGACATGCAAGCGTGTAACACATGCAAGCATATCACTGCAGGCCCTGAGGTCCGTGAGGCTGAGATGCTGTTCAGGTGATTTTTCTTTCTCAGACATCCTCACTAAGTCACAGATTCAATACTGTTTTCTTGCTTTCCTTTGTCATAGTTGTATTTTTCCTTTATGTGCGTTGAGTCACCAGCTTTTTAAACACAGAAACTAGGACTGACAAGGTACGTAATACTGTTTAAATGATTGGAGAAATCACCCTGTAGTATTTGCCTTGCTCAGAATTATGCAATTTATTTGTGGAACTTCTTTCATCCTGGAAGGTCATTCAGCACTGGGATAGCAAAGTTACCATCAGTCTGACTCTCAGGCAGTCTGGTCCTCTGGAGGACTCTTCATAGAAACATTTTTTTAAACACTAAAGAATGTAGAGAGCAGGGTAAAAGGACAGGAAAGCAGAGGAAAGCAAATCTCACTTTCTCTTCTATTGCTTCTTTTCTGATTCTCTAGATTTAAATAGAGCAAGCCCTAGATGAAAGCTCAAACCATGTTTTACAATGAAAAATTAATTTCTTAGAAAGCCCCGTTGACGTCTGTGGTGAAACTGAGTAGATTATGTTAAACAATGGTATCTGCATGATAAACTCTAAGTATATAACCAGGTCACTAAGTCTTTGAGAGCTCTATTTTTTGTGTGTGGAACTAACAACTGAAGAATGATGCAGGTCAGGGAAGATGGATGTGGGAAACATTTTCCTGAGCTACAAACTTCCTCCTTACATAACAGTAAGCTTGGCTAACATTCACAAAAGCCATTCATTCATTCAAAAATACTTATTGAATGACTACTAAGAGCAGTGCTGTGTGTGTGTGTGTGGGGGGTGTGGATGTAAATATATAAGCCTGAAAATAAAATCCATCCTATCCTCTATCTAGTTTATAATCTAGGGAGAAAATACTGTAACTTGTATGTGGTTTCTGGGTGCAGTGAAGACCTTTTATAAATCTTTGATTTTCTACAGCTTGGAACCCACTTCTGATTTCATTTATCTGAACCATTCCAAGTCATCAAAGGAAGGTCTCTAAAAAAGACTTATTTCTTTTTATTTATTATTTTAAAAGCCTGAAACATCACCATTTCAGATATGAATGTCTTTTGTTTTTTCTACTAATTTGTAAGAGACTTTTTAGGAAGGCCAAATCCATCTGATAGGGCGACAGGCTCATATATATCACTCTGTGGTGGTGTAAAGTCTATTTTTTAAAATATAGGCAAAGAAACCTCTAAGATCTTTAGCTAGAATAGTCTGTTAGGCTTGGCATATTTTAGATTGGTTAAAAAAAAGACAACTGAGTGCATAAATAAGGGAGTTAAAGTCAATGATAGATGAAGAATTCTTGTTATTAAGCCTTTAGAAGGAGGAAAGATGTAAAGTCAAAAGCAACATGACATAGAAAGGGCCTTACTGTCAGATTCTGCCTGATAGAGAGATGGGAGTGGATATATTTTGGAAGGGGATGAAATTACGTCAGAAACATCTGCTTTCTGCGGTGCTCAGGTGTGGAGCCGGGTCCCTATAACCCTTGTACGTAGGAGCAAGGGGAAGCCCGCCACGCATACTGAAATTCCCCCGTTATCCGAAGTTAAGAAAGTTAATGACAAGTCGCTCATTTTCTTGTCACTCATTTCTTTCTTAGAGGAGTACAACCTATCCTCAGGAATACAAATATTGTCTGGTTCAAGCTGAAGGACAATGTATAGTTACATTTTACTCAAATGACTGGAAATTGGTGTCTCAAATGCAAAGTTTATTCCCTTGGATATGTGCAAATATTTTGTGCAAATTAAATATGTGATGGTTTTTCTATCTCTTATGCCTAATAAGTATGTCTTTTTATGAGAAAGTTAAAAAATTTTTTTTTTTATACAGGAGCATAGTTGATTAACAATGGTGTGTTAGTTTCAGGTGTACAGCAAAGTGATTCAGTTATACACATACATGTATCTATTCTTTTGGGAGTTTGGGATTGACATGTACACACTGCTATATTTAAAAGAGATAACCAACAAGGACCTACTGTGTAGCACAGGGAACGCTGCTCAGTATTCAGTAATAATCTAAATGGGAAAAGAATTTGCAATCATATCTTATAAATGCAAAATCTTTCATATATATATAGAGAGTCAATCACTACTCTACCAACCAGTACCCCCATCTGCTATATCTAAAGGATTGGTTTTCTCTGGTTAAAACTTATGTAGACCATACTTCGGGGCAGAATAACATTTACACGTCTAATAAGACAATTATGGAATAACTTGAGAGTTAACCTAGCTACATAATTCTATTTGTTTCCATTTTCCATTCTTATTAAGTTTCCACTAAATCCACAGTCTCTTTCTAAAAGTCCCATCTGTCTTCCTTAGTGTTTAGAGAAGCACTCTGAACGTTGCCTTCACACCCATTTTGATATCATTACACATTTCTAAATCCTAGGATTTAACTACTTCCTCCATATACTTTTTATTTTCCTAGCAAGTTTCTAAGCATCAAGAGGGCTTTTCCTTACTTTTATCTCTCATTAGCTCTTAGGCTGTACTTTGCACCAAGTAGACATTTAATAGACACAGACTATGCAGCCAAACCAATTTAAAAAATTTAAGTTCGACGTCTCTCTTGACATCAACCCCTCAAGCATCCTGCAGTTCCCTACAACAGGATTCCCTCTGATGAGGAGGGCATATTGGATCATGTCTAAGGTAAACTGCTCTTGTAATTTCAAGTTGTTTTTGGCACAAGAGACAAAGTGAATTAGCTCAGTGTCTTTTGTTTCTCATTAACCATGAAGCATATTGAATTTAGAAAAATTGTGTGAATATTATTTGATAGTACATTACATTTTGTCGAATCTAGCTACTCCAAAAGTTGTTCTGTTACAAATCAGTAGACAGATGGAAAAATACAAAATCCTGAGCTACAAACTTGAAACAGAAATACCGTTCTCTGGTCACCAAAATGCCACGATGTTTGCATACCATAGTACAATGCTGTACACATTGTTTCCATATTCAGATAAAAATTTTCCACCGAACAATTAAAAATCACTTTGAGATAACTCTAAAATCTTACTGGAATTTTCAGGCAGGGGGAGGCAATTCTTTAAATTGCCTGATACCGATTGAGGGGGTCTTTCCCATGCATCTATATTATGAACATCCACAGCTCACTTCAGCAACTGTTATCATTATTAAATCACGAATTGCCGATTCAAACATATCATGAAGTAATGTTTTAATCTTTCTTTTTTTTTTTGCGGTACGCGGGCCTCTCACTGTTGTGGCGTCTCCCGTTGCGGAGCACAGGCTCCGGACGCGCAGGCTCAGCGGCCATGGCTCAGGGGCCCAGCCGCTCCGTGTCATGTGGGATCTTCCCGGACCGGGGCACGAACCCGCGTCCCCTGCATCGGCAGGCGGACTCTCAACCACTGCACCACCAGAGAAGCCCTGTTTTAATCTTAAATGGAGACGGTGTTATGTTCTGCATCTCATGAAGACGCACAGAATCAATCAACTTCAAACATCTTAAATAAACTGCAAATTTGTGAAGACAGGAAGAAGGTATCATTCATTAAAAACAAATGCCAGTTCGTTATACCCAGTGTCATTTACAGGGTCCTAACAGTGGGGAAGCTGCTTACTCCTTGCTAATATTTTCTTAGAAAACACATAGTGGAATCTTGCATGAATGTCAAACGGAGGCAGGACTGTGAGTCTAAACTTTTCTGTGAGTGAATTTGACAGAAATTGCGTTTACTCCCTTTAGTGATAAATGTACCTGTCGCATTTCAACTTTCCAGGCAAACTCGTTTTTTGTTTACTAAAAGGTTTATAGCTTTCACTCTCTGCTCAACTCTTCATACAAATATTAGTGCCTTAGGGGCTTCCCTGGTGGCGTAGTGGTTGAGAGTCCGCCTGCCAATGCAGGGGACACGGGTTCGTGCCCAGGTCCGGGAAGATCCCACATGCTGCAGAGTGGCTGGGCCCGTGAGCCATGGCTGCTGAGCCTGCGCTCCGCAACGGGAGAGGCCACAACAGTGAGAGGCCTGCGTACCAAAACAAAACAAAACAAAACAAACAGATATTAGTGCCTTAACTCCTTGAATTGACTAAACACTGATTAAGTTCCTAGGCAGGTTATGGGGTCCAGTTTCTTAAGTATCTCTGGACATTGCTTCATTTGAGTCATCTCTTTACCATGGACCTCACCACAGAGAGCTGGAGCCATCAGAGCCAAAGCTACGAGGTAGACACAGGGAGAGGCCCCGCCCAAACTCCATCTGTCTGCGGGCCGGGTCTGTCCAGTGCCGACCCCTGATCCATGCAGGTGACTTTGTTCTTTGCTCTCTTTGATGTAAAAAAATCTGTCAGTTCTAGGTGCTTGACAACAGCAGCTGCTACTTTGCCTTCCGATTTTAGTAAAAGATAATCTTTTTTTTTTTTAAAGAAAAAATTCTCCAGTTTTTACTGGAAATAATTGTAATACATCACTGCATAAGTTTAAGGTATACAGCGTAATAGTTTGAGTTACATGTGTTGTGAAATGATAACTACAATAGGTTTAGTTAAAAACCATCAACTCATATAGATACAATAAAAAGAAATGGGGGGGGGTGCTGGGAAGATGGCGGAAGAGTAAGATGTGGAGATCACCTTCCTCCCCACAGATACACCAGAAATACATCTACACGTGGAACAACTCCTACAGAACACCTACTGAACGCTGGCAGAAGACCTCAGACCTCCCAAAAGGCAAGAAACTCCCCACGTACCTGGATAGGGCAAAAGAAAAAAAGAAAAAACAGAGACAAAAGAATAGGGACAGCACCTGCACCAGTGGGAGGGAGCTGTGAAGGAGGAAAGGTTTCCACACACTAGGAAGCCCCTTTGCGGGCGGAGACTGCGGGAGGTGGAGGGGGGAGCTTCGGGGCCGCAGAGGAGAGCACAGCAACAGGGGTGCGGAGGGCAAAGCAGAGAGATTCCCGCACAGAGGATCAGGGCCGACCGGCACTCACCAGCCCGAGAGGCTTGTCTGCTCCCCCGCTGGGGCGGGCGGGGCTGGGAGCTGAGGCTCGGGCTTCGGTCAGAGCGCCGGGAGAGGACTGGGGTTGGCGGCGTGAACACAGCCTGCAGGGGTTAGTGCGCCACGGCTAGCCGGGAGGGAGTCCGGGGGAAAGTCTGCACCTGCGAAGAGGCAAGAGACTTTTTCTTCCCTCTTTGTTTCCTGGTGCACGAGGAGAGGGGTTTAAGAACGCTGCTTAAAGGAGCTCCAGAGACGGGCGCGAGCCACGGCTAACAGCGCGGACCCCAGAGACAGACATGAGACGCTAAGGCTGCTGCTGCCGCCACCAAGAAGCCTGTGTGCGAGCACAGGTCACTATTCACACCCCTCTCCCGGGAGACTGTGCAGCCTGCCACTGCCAGGGTCACGGGATCCAGGGTCAACTTCCCCGGGAAAACGCATGGCGCGCCTCACGCTGGTGCAACGTCCCGCTGGCCTCTGCCGCCGCAGGCCCGCCCCGCACTCCATCCCCCCCCCCCCCCCCCCCCCCGGCATGAGTGAGCCAGAGCCACCGAATCAGCGGCTCCTTTAACCCCGTCCTGTCTGAGCAGAGAACAGACGCCCTCCAGCGACCTACACGCAGAGGCGGGGCCAGATCCAAAGCTGAGCCCCGGGAGCTGTGAGAACAAAGAGGAGAAAGGGAAATCTCTCCCAGGAGCCTCAGAAGCAGCAGATTAAAGTTCCACAATCAACTTGATGTACCTGCATCTGTGGAATACATGAATAGACGACGAATCGTCCCAAATTGAGGAGGTGGACTTTGAGAGCAAGATTTATGATTTTTTCCCCCTTTTCGTCTTTTTGTGAGGGTGTATGTGTATGCTTCTGTGTAAGATTATGTCTGTATAGCTTTGCTTCCACCATTTGTCCTAAGGTTCTATCTGTCCCTTCTTTCTCTAAATAATTATTTTTTAATTCAATAACTTTATTATACTTTATTTTATTTTACTGTATCTTCTTTCTGTCTTTTTTCCTTCCTTCTTTCCTTCTTTCCTCACTCCCTCCCTCCCTCCTTTCTTTCCTTCTTGCCTTCTTTCCTTCTTTTCTTGTTTCTTTCTTTCTTCCTTCCTTCCCTCCTTTCTTTCTTTCTTCCTACTTCTGCTAATTCTCTCTACTTCTTCTCCCTTTTATTCTGAGCCGTGTGGATGAAAGGCTCTTGGTGCTCCAGCCAGGAGTCAGGGCTCTGCCTCTGAGGTGGGAGAGCCAACTTCAGGACACTGGTCAACAAGAGACCTCCCAGCTCCACATAATATCAAATGGCAAAAATCTCCCAGAGATCTCCATCTCAACACCAGCACCCAGCTTCACTCAACGAACAGCAAGCTACAGTGCTGGACAACCTATGCCAAACAACTAGCAAAACAGGAACACAACCCCACCCATTAGCAGAGAGGCTGCCTATAATCATAATAAGTCCACAGACACCCCAAAACACACCACCAGACGTGGACCTGCCCACTACAGAGACAAGATCCAGCCTCATCCACCACAACACAGGCACTAGTCCCCTCCACCAGGAAGCCTACACAACCCACTGAACCAACCTTAGTCACTGGAGACAGACATCAAAAACAATGGGAACTACGAACCTGCAGCCTGCAAAAAGGAGACCCCAAACACAGTAAGATAAGCAAAATGAGAAGACAGAAAAACACACAGCAGATGAAGGAGCAAGAAAAAAATGCACCAGACCTAACAAATGAAGAGGAAATAGGCAGTCTACCTGAAAAAGGATTCAGAATAATGATAGTAAAGATGATCCAAAATCTTGGAAATAGAATGGACAAAATGCAAGAAACATTTAACAGGGACCTAGAAGAAATAAAGATGAAACAAGCAACGATGAACAGCACAATAAATGAAATTAAAAATACTCTAGATGGGATCAATAGCAGAATAACTGAGGCAGAAGAACGGATAAGTGACCTGGAAGATAAAATAGTGGAAATAACTACTGCAGAGCAGAATAAAGAAAAAAGAATGAAAAGAACTGAGGACAGTCTCAGAGACCTCTGGGACAACATTAAACGCACCAACATTCGAATTATAGGGGTTCCAGAAGAAGAAGAGAAAAAGAAAGGGACTGAGAAAATATTTGAAGAGATTATAGTTGAAAACTTCCCAAATATGGGAAAGGAAATAGTTAATCAAGTCCAGGAAGCAGAGAGAGTCCATCACAGGATAAATCCAAGGAGAAATATGCCAAGACACATATTAATCAAACTGTCAAAAATTAAATACAAAGAAAAAATATTAAAAGCAACAAGTGAAAAACAACAAGTAACATACAAGGGAATCCCCATAAGGTTAACAGCTGATCTCTCAGCAGAAACCCTGCAAGCCAGAAGGGACTGGCAGGACATATTTAAAGTGATGAAAGGGAAAAACCTACAACCAAGATCACTCTACCCAGCAAGGATCTCATTCAGATTTGATGGAGAAATTAAAACCTTTACAGACAAGCAAAAGCTGAGAGAGTTCAGCACCACCAAACCAGCTTTACAACAAATGCTAAAGGAACTTCTCTAGACAAGAAACACAAGAGAAGGAAAGGACCTATAATAACGAACCCAAAACAATTTAGAAAATGGTAATAGGAACATACATATCGATAATTACCTTAAATGTAAATGGACTAATTGCTCCCACCAAAAGACACAGATTGGCTGAATGGATACAAAAACAAGACCCATATATTTGCTGTCTACAAGAGACCCACTTCAGACCTAGAGACACATACAGACTGAAAGTAAGAGGATGGAAAAAGATATTTCATGCAAATGGAAACCAAAAGAAAGCTGGAGTAGCAATTCTCATATCAGACAAAATAGACTTTAAAATAAAGACTATTAGAAGAGACAAAGAAGGACACTACATAATGATCAAGGGATCGATCCAAGAAGAAGATATAACAATTGTAAATATTTATGGACCCAGCATTGAAGCACCTCAATACATGAGGCAAATACTAACAGCCATAAAAGGGGAAATCGACAGTTAACACAATCATAGTAGGGGACTTTAACACCCCACTTTCACCAATGGACACATCATCCAAAATGAAAATAAATAAGGAAACACAAGGTTTAAATGATACATTAAACAAGATGGACTTAATTGATATTTATAGGACACTCCATCCGAAAACAACAGAATACACATTTTTCTCAAGTGCTCATGGAACATTCTCCAGGATAGATCATATCTTGGGTCACAAATCAAGCCTTGGTAAATTTAAGAAAATTGAAATTGTATCAAGTATCTTTTCTGACCACAACGCCGTGAGACTAGATGTCCATTACAGGAAAAGATCTGTAAAAAATACAAACACATGGAGGCTAAACAATACACTACTTAATAATGAAGTGATCACTGAAGAAATCAAAGAGGAAATAAAAAAATACCTAGAAACAAATGAGAATGGAGACACGACGACCCAAAACCTATGGGATGCAGCAAAAGCAGTTCTAAGAGAGAAGTTTATAGCAACACAAGCCCACCTTAAGAAGCAGGAAACATCTCGAATAAACAACCTAACCTTGCATCTCAAGCAATTAGAGAAAGAAGAACAAGAAAACCCCAAAGTTAGCAGAAGGAAAGAAATCATAAAGATCAGATCAGAAATAAATGAAAAAGAAATGAAGGAAACAATAGCAAAGATCAATAAAACGAAAAGCTGGTTCTTTGAGAAGATAAAATAGATAAACCATTAGCCAAACTCATCAAAAAAAAAAAGGGAGAAGACTCACATCAATAGAATTAGACATGAAAAAGGAGAAGTAACAACTGACACTGCAGAAATAAAAAAGATCATGAGAGATTACTACAAGCAACTCTATGCCAATAAAATGGACAATCTGGAAGATGGACAAATTCTTAGAAATGCACAACCTGCCAAGACTGAATCAGGAAGAAATAGAAAATATGAACAGACCAATCACGAGCACTGAAATTGAAACTGTGATTAAAAATCTTCCAACAAACAAAAGCCCAGGCCCAGATGGCTTCACAGGCGAATTCTATCAAACATTTAGAGAAGAGCTAACACCTATCCTTCTCAAACTCTTCCAGAATATAGCAGAGGGAGGAACACTCCCAAATTC
This sequence comes from Tursiops truncatus, assembly GCF_011762595.2. Taxonomy (NCBI): domain Eukaryota; kingdom Metazoa; phylum Chordata; class Mammalia; order Artiodactyla; family Delphinidae; genus Tursiops; species Tursiops truncatus. The sequence continues at coordinate 9,107,207 of NC_047050.1, read as the reverse complement.
CTTCTACGAGGCCACCATTACCTTGATAGCAAAACCAGACAAGGATGTCACAGAGAAAGAAAACTACAGTCCAATATCACTGATGAACATAGACGCAAAAATCCTCAACAAAATACTAGCAAACAGAATCCAACAGCACATTAAACGGATCATACACCATAATCAAGTGGGGTTTATTCCAGGAATGCAAGGATTCTTCAATATATGCAAATCTATCAATGTGATAAACCATATTAACAAATTGAAGGAGAAAAACCATATGATCATCTCAATAGATGCAGAGAAAGCTTTTGACAAAATTCAACACCCATTTATGATAAAAACCCTCCAGAAAGTAGGCATAGAGGGAACTTTCCTCAACATAATAAAGGCCATATATGAGAAGCCCACAGCCAACATCATCCTCAATGGTGAAAAGCTGAAAGCATTTCCACTAAGATCAGGAACAAGACAAGGTTGCCCACTTTCACCACTCTTATTCAATATAGTTTTGGAAGTTTTAGCCACAGGAATCAGAGAAGAAAAGGAAATAAAAGGAAACCAAATCGGAAAAGAAGAAGTAAAGCTTTCACTGTTTGCAGATGACACAATACTATACATAGAGAATCCTAAAGATGCTACCAGAAAACTACTAGAGCTAATCAATGAATTTGGTAAAGTTGCAGGACACAAAATTAATGCACAGAAGTCTCTGGCATTCCTATATACTAATGATGAAAAATCTGAAAGTGAAATTAAGAAAACACTCCTATTTACCATTGCAACAAAAAGAATAAAATATCTAGGAATAAACCTACCTAAGGAAACAAAAGACCTGTATGGAGAAAATTATAAGACACTGATGAAAGAAATTAAAGATGATACAAATAGATAGAGAGATATACCATGTTCTTGGATTGGAAGAATCAACATTGTGAAAATGACTCTACTACCCAAAGCAATCTATAGATTCAATGCAATCCCTATGAAACTACCACTGGCATTTTTCACAGAACTAGAACAAAAAATTTCACAATTTGTATGGAAACACAAAAGACCCCAAATAGCCAAAGCAATCTTGGGAACGAAAAACGGAGCTGGAGGAATCAGGCTCCCTGACTTCAGACTGTACTACAAAGCCACAGTAATCAAGACAGTATGGTACTGGCACAAAAACAGAAATATAGATCAATGGAATAGGATAGAAAGCCCAGAGATAAACCCACGCACATATGGACACCTTATCTTTGGTAAAGGTGGCAGGAATGTACAGTGGAGAAAGGACAGCCTCTTCAGTAAGTGGTGCTGGGAAAACTGGACAGGTACATGTAAAAGTATGAGATTAGATCACTCCCTAACACCATACACAAAAATAAGCTCAAAATGGATTCAAGACCTAAATATAAGGCCAGAAACTATCAAACTCTTAGAGGAAAACATAGGCAGAACACTCTATGACATAAATCACAGCAAGATCCTTTTTGACCCACCTGCTAGGCAGATGGAAATAAAAACAAAAATAAACAAATGGGACCTAATGAAACTTCAAAGCTTTTGCACAGCAAAGGAAACCATAAACAAGACCAAAAGACAACCCTCAGAATGGGAGAAAATATTTGCAAATGAAGCAACTGACAAAGGATTAATTTCCAAAATTTATAAGCAGCTCATGCAGCTCAATAAGAAAAAAACAAACCACCCAATCCAAAAATGGGCAGAAGACCTAAATAGACATTTCTCCAAAGAAGATATACAGTCTGCCAACAAACACATGAAAGAATGCTCAACATCATTAATCATTAGAGAAATGCAAATCAAAACCACAATGAGATATCATCTCACACCAGTTAGAATGGCCATCATCAAAAAATCTAGAAACAATAAATGCTGGAGAGGGTGTGGAGAAAAGGGAACACTCTTGCACTGCTGGTGGGAATGTGAATTGGTTCAGCCACTATGGAGAACAGTATGGAGGTTCCTTAAAAAACTACAAATAGAACTACCATATGACCCAGCAATCCCACTACTGGGCTTATACCCTGAGAAAACCAAAATTCAAAAAGTGTCATGTACCAAAATGTTCATTGCAGCTCTATACAAAATAGCCCAGAGGTGGAAACAACCGAAGTGCCCATCATCAGATGAATGGATAAAGAAGATGTGGCACATATATACAATGGAATATTACTCAGCCATAAAAAGAAACAAAATTGAGCTATTTGTAATGAGGTGGATAGACCTAGAGTCTGTCATACAGAGTGAAGTAAGTCAGAAAGAGAAAGACAAATACCGTATACTAACACATATATATGGAATTTAAGGGAAAAAAATGTCATGAAGAACCTAGGGGTAAGACATTAATAAAGACACAGACCTACTGGAGAACGGACTTGAGGATATGGGGAGGGGGAAGGGTGAGCTGTGACAGGGCGAGAGAGAGGCATGGACATATATACACTTAGAAACGTAAGGTAGATAGCTAGTGGGAAGCAGCCGCATGGCACAGGGATATCGGCTTGGTGCTTTGTGACCACCTGGAGGGGTGGAATAGGGAGGGTGGGAGGGAGGGAGACGCAAGAGATATGGGAACATATGTATAACTGATTCACTTTGTTATAAAGCAGAAACTAACACACCATTGTAAAGCAATTATACCCCAATAAAGATGTTAAAAAAAAAAAAAGGAAGAAATTTTTCTCCGTGTGATGAGACCTCTTAGGATCTATTGTCTTAACAGTGTTCCTATATATCATACAGTAGTATTAACTATAGCCATCATGTTGTATATTACATACCCAGTACTTACTTATCTTAAACTGGGAGTTTATAACTTTTGACTACCTTCCTCCAATTCCCCCTCCTGCCACCTAAAAGGGAATCTCAAGGATGGTCAGAGAAGGCCAGACTGACATTATGCAAGGCAGTATTGAAACTTGTGGATGAAAGACAGGACTGTAGTTCATAAATTTGCTAAGTCTTCCTTATATCTTACTGTTACAGATGTCTATACATTATATTAGAAATCTATAACAGAAGGATATGTTATATTAAAACATTTATTTTAGACATAGGGGTCGAGTGGGAATTATATGTTTCATTTTCTAGCACAGTATTTTCAGTAATACAACTGCTTTTATAGTTGGATATATCAGTATTTTCATGGTTGTATCCAGCCATGATGGTGAACATACATTAAAAAATTCAGAAAGAAACTGATAATGGAGACTCTAAGAAGGAAAGGAACTAATTTACCTTCAGAAGGATTTATGGAAAATTATATTAATCAAGCCCTTGTTATGTTCAGGAATGTATATTGAGTGTGTTCACATTTACTATTTGATTTTCAACCCTTTAGTTAATGCTATTTACTGTTTACATCCACCCTTGAGTTTAATATTAAAACTCAGGTTCAATTCTAGTACATACACTTCAGTTTGTTGAATACAGAGGAAAAAACTGGATGTGTTTATTTCTTAGTGGGCAAAATAAGTGATAATCAAATATGAATCTCAGATTCCTGATAAGTCGTCACCAAAAGACCAATCGAAGAATATTCAAAAATGTTGTGTCAGGTGACTTATAGCTATGGCCCCAAATCCAAAAGTAAAAACAGGAAAGACAGGAAAAATATTGGTTTGTGAACATATATCTAGAAATTTGCTATGTTCGGTCATTAATCATAGATCCTTTCCATTTCTGTCTTCTGGCGCCCACTCTGAGCACCTTGAAGTTCAAATCTATGTCTAATAATAGAATTCTGGCTCCTCCTTTGATCGATGTTTTTGCTTTTAGTAATTGGAACACAATGATGGTTTCTTAAATGTATTCATTTCCCACTTCATTTCAAAGTCAATTTGAAGCAGATGTGGCAAATTAAAAAAAAAGTCTCTATCTTTCATTCTGTGATGGAAGATGGGAAGCACGTCTTCCAAGAGTCTACTTTACGCAGGAATAGCTTTAATGAACAAAAAATGAGTATTTATAAAAGAAAGGTGATTATAGTTTTTAACTGGGTTTTCTTTTAAATATATATGTATATGTATGAAATCACTAAACTGTGAAGAACAAAAACAAATTACCTTTGTTACTTTTCCTCTATATTGTCATTCTGCCTCTTTCTCCACTTCTTCTTCTTCCTCTTCCTCTCCCTCACCTTCTCCCCCCATCTTTCTTCCTCCTCTTCTTTATTATCATCATCATTACTATTAATTTGTCAAAATCCATAAAACCATAGGGCTTAAATACCCTATCAATATGATGTGGCCATTTAATAAACGTCACTGTTCCTACCCATTCCCTGCAATACACCTGGTCTTATTTCCTCTTGTTTTCACGTCCATTTAGAATCTATGCTCTGCTGTGCTCTTGTCTTTCGAACAACCTTACTTCAGGAACCTCTCTGCCTGGTTTGCTTGTAGCAATTTTCTTTCTCATTGAACTTCCTTATCTTTTCTGGTAGTGACATGGGACATCGCCCCCCAGTCCAGCTATTCCCAATTAATTTTTTCAGTGTGTCTGAATTGCTGGGAGTCCAACATTAGGATGCACTAGGATCACAGGGGTGGCTTGTTAAAGACGTGGGTTTCTGGATTCCCACTTGAAGAGATTCTTTTTCAGTAGGTTTGGCAAGGGGTGGGGACTTGCTTTTTCACAAAACTTCAGACCATTCTGACGCAGGTTCTCGAGGTTGGCACATTAATAAACTCTGCAATAAGTCAATGACTCGTGACTGTGAGGCCTGTGTTTTCCTGAGGAACTCTCTGTTATCTATTACTATATAACGAATCTCTCCGACACTTAACAGCTTAAAGCAACCACAGTAATTAATTTTGCTCACCCATCTGCAATTTGGTGGCAGAAGGGTGGCAATGTCTTGTCTCTGTCCCTGTGGTATCAGCTGAAGTGGTTTGCTTCCAGCTGGATATCCACTTCCAGCATGGCTCACTCACATGGCTGGCAAGTGGTTGCTGGATGTCAGTCAGAAGCCTTGATTTCTTTCCACGTGGGATTCTCCATGCAGCTGCTTGGGCTTCCCCACAGGATGGTGTGTGGGTTCCAAGAGTGAGTGTTCCCAAAAAAAGTGAGTGGAAGCTTCCAGTTTCTTAAGATCTGGCCCCAAAAGTTGACACAAAACCATTTCCTCTGTATTCTATTTGTCATAGCAGTGAAAGGGCTCTCTCAGATTTAAGGGGAGGGGACAAAGACCCCACCTCTTGGTGGGAAAGTGTCAAAGAAGTTTTGACTATTTTCAGTCTGTCATAGTAACTTGATTATTTCAGACTGTGATCACTAAAAGGGAATTTAGAGGTAAAAGGTGGATGGTGAACCACTGGGGCTCAAAGAGAACATATTAGAACTTCATTATATATTTTGATTACATTTTTAGGTATATTATCATATATACCTAAATACAGTGTATTTTTTGCTTTTGATATACAGTTATATGAATTTTAATACATGAATAGATTTGTACACCCACCACTGCAATCAACATACAGAACAGTTTTATCATCTTAAAACTCTCTCTTATGCTATCCCTTTATAGTTACACCCTTACCTCACTCCTGGCAAACACTGATTAATTTTCTATGACAATAGTTTCCTCTTTTTGAGAACGTCAAATAAATGGAATAACAGAGTGATACCTTTTGAAACTGACTTCTCACAATGTATCTGAGGATCATCTAAGTTGTTGCACGTATAGGTTGTTTGTTCCTTTTTACTACTGAGTAGCCTTGCATTGTATCAATACACTAGCTGGCTTATCTATTCACCTGTTGAAGGACATTTAGGTTGTTTCTAGCTTTCAGCTCTCACAAAATTGCTACGGACGTTCATGTATAGAACTTCATTATATTTTAACTCATGCATTAAAAGTACATACATGGGGCTTCCCTGGTGGTGCAGTGGTTGGGAGTCCGCCTGCCAATGCAGGGGACACGGGTTCGAGCCCTGGTCTGGGAGGATCCCACATGCCACGGAGCGACTAGGCCCGTGAGCCACAACTACTGAGCCTGCGCGTCTGGAGCCTGTGCTCCGCAACAAGAGAGGCCGCGATAGTGAGAGTCCCGCGCACCACGATGAAGAGTGGGCCCCGCTCGCCACAACTAGAGAAAGCCCTCGCACGGAAACGAAGACCCAACACAGCCAAAAATAAATAAATTAATTAATTAAAAAAAAAAGTACATACATGTGAGGTATGTTTAAAAATGGGCATAATGTATTGTTACAGTAATACATGTTTATATACATATAAGTTGTGTGTAAATTCTCCTTAACTTAATGGCAAGGATATGTGATCAAAAAGTCTGCAGACTGTGTCGCTAATGGTTGAAGCAGGGGGATAGATGCATGTACCTTCAACTCTTTTGTTTTAAAACTTACATAATATAAATTTTTAAAAGGTTTGCAGACCTCTCTCTGGCCCACCGGACTCATGTGATTGGTGAAGAGCTGAGCCTTGAGGGTATTATGGACTTGAACAGATGGCAGAGAGACACCCGGGTCTTCTGCCTCTTTCCAATGTGTCATGCAGCCGATTTAGGTGAACTAACAAATTACATAAAGATTTCAAGTAACTATATATATTCTCACATTCTAGTATTTGGTAACCACATATTTGGACAACTTGATGGATACTTAGAAAACCACACATGAGGGCAAACTGAGGTCAGTGGCACAACTCTTGCTCCATCTTTGTTCTTTTTTTTCCTGGCACACTAGACATGTGCACGGCAGAGAAAGCAAAGCAGCAGCCTTGTGAAAACTGAAAGTTCCCGCTCTCTTTGCCTGGTGTGTGAGGAGATCCTATTTCTTCTTAGCCTTTTGTTACTAACCCCAGCAACTAGTAGAAAAACAATGGATATAGACTCTAGCAGGGGTATGACTCTGCTACCCTGATGCGAAGGAGCTTAATTTGTAGGAAACCAGCACGTGCCATGCTGTGACTTCTTTATTGTCACTGGTTTGGGTTGGGAAATTGTTTACATACTATTTATTGCTATTTATTTATCTATTATTTCCCTGTAATTTTTGCTGTAAAAGGAAAATTAAACCATCCAGATCAGCTTAGCTTGGCTAAAACCTACCAAATGACAGTTGTTTCCCTTCCACACTTAGACTTTGATGATCCATCAAAGATAAAGGGGGAAAACTGAGACTAGGGATAGAGTTGTAGCCAACCCAGCCAAGGCACTCAGATTTGAAGCACATGACTATAGTTCCTTACAATTCAGCAAGTCTCAGCTAGTCAAGTTCTCACTTACTTCCTCTGTTTTCCTAGCCACGGTACTAGGAGGGCATTGTGTTTCCAATAAATAATGTGTAATTAATTTGCATTTCCAAAAGCATGGTACCCTTCACATATAATTGTCTTCTCTGTCCCCAAACAGCAGGTGCTAATGAGATCAGGTTTTTGTCTTGGAGCAAATCAGTTCCTGTTATTTGGCAATTATTTAGTGCTTAGGGGATGCAACTCAATTTCTCTGGGTTCATACGTTGAAAAGCGACCTTATTACTATGGAGCGGATAGAATTCTTATACGTGGGAAGTCTTATTTAACAAAGAGAAAAAGGACCCTTGCTCTAAGGAAATTTTAATATGTACTGCCTTAGAGGACTTCATAATTCTGAGTTAAACAGAATATAGAGGCCAGTGGAGAGGCTGCTCACAATGTTGAGTATGGCTTTGCTGCTTTGTAATAAATAATACTGAGTTGCCTACTCAAGAGAGTTTAAATGAATAGAAGTTTGTTCTTTTTATTCCTTAGACAAGACTTCTACATTTATACCCATACGCACATTTACACACATACTTGTTAGAGATGAATAAACTCTTATTGTAATACATATATATATATATATATATATATATATATTTTTTTTTTTTTTTTTTTTTTTTTTTTTGCTGTATGCGGGCCTCTCACTGTTGTGGCCTCTCCGGTTGCGGAGCACAGGCTCCGGACACGCAGGCTCAGCGGCCACGGCTCACGGGCCCAGCCGCTCCGCGGCATGGGGGATCTTCCCAGACCGGGGCACGAACCCGTGTCCCCTGCATTGGCAGGCGGACTCTCAACCACTGCGCCACCGGGGAAGCCCTGTAATACCTATTTTGTTCATGCCTTATGGCCTCAACTTTCGAGGTCTTTTCGATGATGCACTGTTCCCTTAAGCTAGGAAATGAGGCTAGAGTAACATAGGTCACTGAAGTGATAATCCAGGCGGCGGAGGTCTGAACCAGGAGCACGCATTTTGATGTAAGGTGAAGCACTTGCCATAACTCACCCTCAGTGTTACTGATATGCCTGTAAAAGATTTGTTCTCCGTTGTTTTTTGAGGCGTCACTACTGTTGTGCCCTTCATTCTCTCAATCCCTACCTTTCTGTGACCGATGGGGCTGCCTGAAACTGACCAGCAGTCAGGGGCCATAAGGCAGCGGGTATGATGGCTTTACCCGCTGTAGGAGTACCATGGAATGACGGAGCTCCGTCACCTCACACGTCACAACAACATGATTTCCACAGCTGGCTGCACATGAGGGTCACCTGGGAGCTTTTCACACAGAGCTCTCTGGACCTCATTTCATACCCAGTTGGGAAATCTCCAGAGAGCAAGACCCAGAGACTCAACAATCTTTTAAAACATTCCTGGGTAATTCTGGTTGGCAGTTTTGTTGACCATTGTTTCAATCAGTTTAACAGGTTCAAATAGAGGTATGTGTAAAGATCACACACACATACACACACACACATTATTATAACTAATCAAACTAGTGGATCACTTGATCTAGTGGATTTTATATCATGATAGCATCCGGGCACCTTTTGTAGGCAGACTGTAGAGATTAGAGAGACAACAATATTCCCAGTTTCTCCATAGTAGCTCAATTGGATGTACATGCTGTACGATGGACTTGCCTCAACAGCCTGTTGAATCTGTAAAAAAGGCCCTTATGATCTCTACCTAAATATATGTCTAGTAAAACTGAAAAATGAATAGGAATTATAAGTAAGATCACTAAGCTTGATAAAGTTTGCAGATTATTTGGGGGAAAAATCTACTTCCTTATGTGTATTTCAGAACTACCTTAAATTTGCGAAGACTCATGAACTGTTTCATGCTTTGGAGGAGACAGTGTAAGGAGGGGATGGGAGTCCATGCGCTTGGTTCTAATCTTACATCTTTGTTATGCCACGTGGGAGACCTTGACAAAGTTATGATCTCTTTTCTTGTTTGTTTGTTTGTTTTCATTTGGGTTGCTTAGTCAATCATCTCTAAAGTATCTTTGGGCTCTATATTCTGTGATGATAATAATCTATGAAGCAACTGTCAGAACTGTGTTGTCCTCTGTCCTACTGGTGTTTACCGTTTAGGTAGGTGACATTACACCTCCTTGAGATCATAAGTGACCTGTAGCATCAGCAGCCCACTGGTTAGTGCCGAGCAGAGGTCTCTAAGATCGTAGGGAAGGTTGATGAGGGAAGGCCTTGTGGTAGAGTTAGAACTGGGTCAGGGCCATAAAAAGAGGATTTAAATAGGTGAAAAGAGTGGTGAGGGCGGACTTCCCTGGTGGCGCAGTGGTTAAGAATCTGCCTGCCAATGCAGGGGACTTGGGTTCGAGCCCTGGTCCGCGAAGATCCCACATGCCGCAGAGTAACTAAGCCCGCGAGCCCCAACTACTGAGCCTGCGTGCCACAACTACTGAAGCCCGCATGCCTAGAGCCTGTGCTCTGCAACAAGCCACCGCAATGAGAAGCCTGCGCACTGCAACAAAGAGCAGCCCCCCGCTCGCCACAACTAGAGAAAGCCCGGGCGCAGCAACAAAGACCCAACGCAGCCATACATACATACATACATACATACATACATACATACATACATACATAAAAAGAGTGGTGAGGGCATTCCAGGCCAAGTGGGAAGCTGGGAAGTTGGAATATACAAGCACTGCACTCAAGCTTTCCATCCCCCAATGAAAGAGCGACTGAATCTCTCCATGAAGTAAAACTCCCTCTTTTGTATTCCCAAAGCATGTTGCAACTACTATTATTATGGTGCTTGCCATGATTTTTTTTTCTTGTATGTTTTTTTCTTCCCTTAGACCACAGGATCATCTTCCATTCACCTTTACATTGTCAAGATATCATGTATCTGGTAGATTGAGTACCTATGAAATATGCTACATGAATGGATAGAGGAGACGACGAGAATGCTAGGGACGTGAGGCTGGTGGAGTCCGAGTCGTGGCCCATCACTCAGGTCCCCGTGGGGGGCTGAGCGCTCATTCTCCCAGCGACTGGGAGTGTTGGTTGTTGATGGCCCTTTACTCAATTGCTTTTGGGAAATTTCTCTCAGCTGAAGAAAGCTGTCTCATCCAGGTCAGGGAGGGGTCCATATCCAATGGCTGGTCAGTGCAGCAATAAAAAATCTCAGCCTCCTTCCCTCAAAGTGAGCAATTTGGAAGGGCTCTGACAGCTCCAGAGCTCCCTGGGGGATTAGGTGATGTCTCTGTGAGATTTCACTGCGGTTCACCTCTCCCCTCTGTTCAGTCCCACTTGCTCGCTTCGCCCTGTCTGCATCCTCAGAACACACCCCATTAAACTTCCAGGTGCAAAGTTCCACCTCAGAGTCTGTTGCTCACGGAATCCAATCTAAGACAGCCAGTGTGGGAGTTTAATTTTTGCTACTACAGAGGATAAGGTCAGAACAACCCTGGCCTGAGCCTAAATGACGGTTTCGTGGGAATTAGAAGGAGTTGCCCTGACTCATCTATCAGAAAATAATGTCCCTGAATATACAAACCTATGTGATTATAAAGGTGGGAGGCACTCCCACAGTTGAGTGGTGCTTTGAGACGGAAAGTGGCAGCCTTGAAGCGGAAAGGTAGATTTGTGGTAGATCATGAAGGGTTTTACTAATCAGTTTGTGGATTTTTATCTTCTCAATGCTACACTCTCATTTTTGCTGAAGTTCAAAGGTAGCAATATGATGCTGGCTTTTAAACCAAATTTAAGTAATGGTTCTTTTCATAGATGGCTACGTTTGAATTTGCTATCAGGCTTCACCTCCATAACATTCTTGAAATATATCCTTGTGAGTTTTCTATTCAGCGTTATATGCAATTTATTTGTACTTAGCATTACAATGCCAAGGGGGAAATGATTTATGATTGCTTGTGCATCTGTATATTTGTTCGCTGGGGAACATCTTTAGCTGAAGGGTGCATCTCCTAAATATGGTCCCTGGGACTTCTCAGGCTACACGTGACATCATAATAACCTGAACGCTTAGCCCAAGTACGGCAAGAATAATGTGACGCAGTACTCTGTGATGTGTGTGCAGAAAAAGAGTTGAGAATCATTTCCCAATTTGGTTCTAATGTAAGCCTTTCTTAGAGTCCCCTAGATTAGTTAATTTTATCCTGTGATACTTTCCTTATAATACTAAACCACACAAAACCAACACATATGCAAGTCAGATCATTAAGGTAAAATGCTTTATAGATTAACATAAAATTTACCTCATGTTAATGCTTTCATTGAAACAATCTTGTTGTGCTAAAGAATCAACTGCTTTCTAATTCTGTACTTTTCTCAATGGAATTTTTTGTTCTTTTTTTTTTTTTTTTTTTTGCGGTACGCGGGCCTCTCACTGTTGTGGCCTCTCCCGCTGCGGAGCACAGGCTCCGGACGCGCAGGCTCAGCGGCCATGGCTCACGGGCCCAGCCGCTCCGCGGCACGTGGGATCTTCCCGGACTAGGGCACGAACCCGTGTCCCCTGCATCGGCAGGCGGACTCTCAACCACTGCGCCACCAGGGAAGCCCTCAATGGAATTTTTTGATGTCTTTAACTCAGAATCCTTCAAATATTTTTTCCCCTTCCAGTGAGAGGAAATAAATTATGCCCCACCATCAAGAAGATAAAATCAGCAATAGAACAACCACTATAGATCAGTTGGTACCTTTTTCTTTTGACAACACGCTTCATTTTGATAACACAAGGATTTGGCCACCTTCCTCAACCCAATTTAAACTTCACAGAGGATCATAAACTAGTAACGAGAAACTGGATTTTCACAGTTGCATCCTGGAGGGATTTTTTTTTCCAGCCCTAATCTGTAGCTTTGGTCATCAGCCTCTGTATAATGGCTTTTCAATTGCAAGGCTACAGCCACATTGTACCAAAAAGTACAGCTTCTGTGGGTTTCCCTTTCTAATGTGCAGTAAATAAGAAATTCATTATTATCTCAAGTTTCCCCTTTCAATAACATGTGTCACTTAGTAAGATCCATTTATGGGCACATGCATGCAAGGACCTGGCAGTGTGGATTTCTTAGGAATCTTCTACCTGTTGTGTCCTTCAAATGAGATGAAGATGGGAACTCAAGAAGGACATTTTCAGCAACCGAATACATTATCTTTTATCATCTACACTAATATTGATGTGCTGAACATGTGGATCCAGCATAGAGGTATGTGTCTTTCACTTTAATATGTAATTTAGAAATTCATGACCACTTCAAAAATAATGATGTGCTTCAAAATGAGAAGCATTACCAGCAGTACTATCTCTCCAATTCTGTTTCTTGTTCAAAAAGTCCTCCTGGGCTTCCCTGGTGGCGCAGTGGTTGAGAGTCCACCCGCCGATGCAGGGGACACGGGTTCGTGCCCCGGTCCAGGAAGATCCCACATGCCGCGGAGCAGGCCCGTGAGCCATGGCCGCTGAGCCTGCGCATCCGGAGCCTGTGCTCCGCAACGGGAGAGGCCACAACAGTGAGAGCCCCGCGTACCGCAAAAAAAAAAAAAAAAAATTCCAGTAATCCAACTGCTATTTCTCCTTCTAAGGTTACAGTCTTTCTGGACAGAAACGTTTTCCAGTGATGAGAAAGACATTTAAGTGTTTGAGTGTTAAATGTGAACTTTGGTATGGAGACAAGACCTCAATCTCGACAGAGTGAAAGAGGAAATAAAAACACAAAGAAAAGAGAAAATAAAATCCACCACTGCCCTGTCTCCATCCTAATGGATCATGAAGCATAAAACTTTGCCACAGATTATCACCTGCTTGGCAGTTAGATATTTGAGAGTTGACTTTGCCAGTTATAAAATAAAACATTTACTATCAACAGAGAGGGGAAACACATACTACTAGGCAACAGTTGGTATCATTCTTACTTCAACTGTCATTTGATAGAAATTAAAAGCTCAAACTCTGTAACTCATTATTACAAAAGATAATTTAGGCTTTGAATTTTGCAAGAGTATCAAGGTAAAATGCAATCAGCATTAATTAAAATACTCCTGCTTATAATTATGCCTGTGACAGGTTTAAGAGAACAAAAACTACCAGGAAACACATATTGCAAAGATAATTAAACAAAAATAAAGGCGCTGTAGACGCAGATTGCTTCAAATTATTTAGCTAAATATGCACGTTCTTGTTTATGTTTGTTTACTGAGAGTTTCTTCTTCACAGACTGTTACTCCCCGATATAATCATCTTCCATTGTCAAGCACTTCCTCAGATCTCACCTACTCCAGGGAGCTTTCCTGAAATTGATATCATTTTGCTGTAATTCTCTCTCTCACCTCTGGCCGTTGCTTTTTAACCTGCCCCTCCTTCGTTCCCACCTTAGTCTGTGGGTTCACCAGGGTTCTGCCTTTGTTCTTGTCTTCTTGTTCTACACATTTTTCCTGGGCATGGAATACCTTTCACTTCAGCCAAAGAGGACAACTAACCTCTGATCCTAAGCTGTCATCCTCAGCGCTGCCTGGATGTCCTGTGGACCTTCACAGCGAGCGCGTCTAATCCCGCACTCCTCATGTCCTCCCTCCCCAACCTGTTCTAAGTTCTGTATCCTCTACCTTGCTTAATGATGCTACTATCCGGTGAGTCATTCTTCTCTCTCCCCTTTCTTCCACTGAGACGCCAAATCTTAATTAAATCTGTCTCAGCGAAAGCATTTCCTTTCATTCCCAATGCTGTGTTCAGGCTCTCATCATCTCTTGTCTAGACCATTTCAACAGCTTCCTCCTTTTTTTAAAAAAAAAATTATTTATTTATTTTTGGCTGTGTTGGGTCTTCTTTGCTGCACACAGGCTTTCTCTAGTTGAGGCAAGCGGGGGCTACTCTTCTTTGTGGTGCGCGGGCTTCTCATCGCAGTGGCTTCTCTTGTTGCGGAGCTTGGGCTCTAGGCGGGTGGGCTCAGTAGTTGTGGCTCGTGGGCTCTAGAGCGCAGGCTCAGTAGTTATGGCGCACGGGCTTCGTTGCTCCGCGGCATGTGGGATCTTCCTGGACCAGGGCTCGAACCCATGTCGCCTACATTGGCAGGTGGATTCTTAACCAGTGTGCCACCAGGGAAGTCCCAACAGCTTCCCCTTTTTGATGTTGCTATTGCCAGATCACTCCCCCTTTATCCCACACTCCACATCTTTATCTTATAACTACAAAACAAATACGACTCTGTTATTCCCCCATTTCAAACCTCCGTTGGCCCTCCATTTCCTACAGGATTAAATACAAATTTGTACGTCTGGAAGAGTTTGTTAGTTAGGAAGTACCCTCAGCCATATGGTTACTATCTTTCAGCTTCATAACCCCAACCTCTCGCCTTGGTTTCCTGCCTACTCCAGCCAATATTTTCCTAAGATAATTTTTAAAAAATCAATACTGTTTCCCCTGCCTGGTCCTTTCCTTCATCAGGCAGGTCCTCCCCCGAACTTTTAATACTTTTCCTTGTTTTTTAAAAATAAAATTTGTTTACTGAGACTATTTGAAGCTTATTTTTTATATTTATAAAATTTTTTGCAAGCTTTTGGACAGAAAGTTTTCAAATCCTATCAGCTTACTCTCAGAGTCAAAAGTGTGGGCCTACAATTTCAGAGCTTATAAAAATCTTTCATGAGTCCAACAGTAATGGAGATAAAGAGATCTTGTCCCCAGTAATTTCTCTGAAAAAAATTCCATCTTCATCCAGTCCACAGAGGAAGTACAAATTGCTCCAATAAATTATTTTTCCCCCAATGCCATGACTGTTACCAATGCCACAAAATACAGAACACCATAACCCAAAAGAAGGAAATATGACTAGTGTGACTGAAAAATTAATCAATGCTGTCTATGACTCAGAATAAATTAAAATGACGATTAGGTGCTAAATGTTCTGTTATGTAAAGTGGTGATGATTAAGCAATATATCTTACTATTATGGAAATTTCCAAACATAGAATTAGCATAGGGAGAACAGTATAAATGAATTCTCATTCATATCAACCAACATCAACAGTAACTTTTGGTCAATTATGAGTCATTTATCACCTGCAATTATTTTTCTGGACTATTTTAATGCAAATCCCGGTCATCTGGGATTGTTTTATTTGTGATTGTTTTATTTGTGAACACTTCAATTTTTAACACAAACATACAAGATTTTTAAAAATCTTAACAACGATACCATTATATTACCTAATAAAATTAGCAATAATTCCTTAACTACCATTGTTATTAACAATATTATATCCTTATTCATATTTATTAAATCATTACTAGCAATAATTTCTTACTATTCCATCCAATCTGTTTTCAAATATCTTCAACTGTCCCATAAATATCTTTTTCACAGTTGTTTTATTCAAATGAGGACTACATATTACATTTGGCTGATTTGTTTCTTAAGTGCCTTTTAATCTATATTCACTTAGTTTCCTTTTTGTTTATATCACTTATTTGCTGAAGAAATTAGACCATTTATTACACAAAATTTTTCACATTCTATATGCTAATAATGAATATGTGGAAACCAAAATTTGAAAATAGTTACAATCATTCCAAAGATAATAAAATACTTATGTGTAAATTAACAAAATATGTATAGGGATCTGTATGCTGCAAATTACAAAATGCCAAGGAAAGAAATCAAAGGAACTCTAAACAGTGAAGAGACATATCATGTTCATACAGACCGAACAAAGTAAAGATATCATTTCCTCCTAAATTGATGTATATATTTAATGTGATTCCTAATAAGATTCTAGCAACTATCCTATAGTCATAGACAAACTTATTTTAAAATTTATGCAGAAATACACAGGCCCTGGGATAGGTAAAACAATCCTATAAAAGAACAAAGTGGGAAGAAGCATTCTATCCACTACTAAGTCCTCCTGTATAGTTGTAGCAATCAAGAGAGTATGATATTGATGAAGAGACTGATACATGGACCAGTGGAACAGAATACAGAGTCCAGAAATAGACTCACAGAAGGATGTCCAACTGATTTTAGACAAAGGTGCAAAAGCAATTTAATGGAGAAAGATGGCCATTTGTACCAATGGTGCTGGAAGTAACCACAGGCAAAAATTATTCTTGACCTAAATCTCACACCTTATTCAAAAAATCAACTCAACAGGGATTATGGTGTTAATGTAAAATGTAAAACTATGAAATTTATAGAAAAGAGTGTAGGAAAAAGTCTTTGGAGTTTATGGCGATGCAAAACCTGAGACTTGACACCAAATATGTGATCCATAAAAGAAAAAAATTGATAAACTGGACCTTGTGAACAGTCAAAGTTTTGCTCTGTGAAAGGCCCAGTTAAGAGAACGAAGAGATAAGCTATGGACCGAGAGAAAATATTTGCAAGTTACATATTCAACAAAGAAGCTGTATCTGGAATCTATAAAGAGCTGTCAAAATTCAGTAGTAAAAAATGCAAACAATCCAATTAAAAACTGGGCAAAAGACATGAACAGACATTTCACTGAAGAGGATATACAGATTGCAAATACGTGCATGAAAAATTATTCAACAGCTGTAACCATCAGGGACTTGCAAGTTAAAACCATGAGACTTTTTGATATACCTATAAGAGTGGTGAAAATAAAAAACAGTGACAACACAGAATGCTGGTGAGGATGCAGAGAAGCTAGATTAGGCATACACTGCCAGTAGGAATGTACAATGGTACAGCCACTCTGGAAAACAATTTGGTAGTTTCATTAAAAACTATGTATCCAACTACCACGCAACCCAGCAATTACACTCTTGAGCATTTATCCCAGAGACATGAAAACTACGGCCACACAAAAACCTGTGCACAAGTATGCACAACAGCTTTCTTTGTAACCGCCAAACGCTGCAAACAATCTGGGTATCTTTCCACAGGCAAATGAGTAAACAAAGTGTGATATATCCTTAGCAAGGAATACTACTATGACAGCAATGGAAAGGAATAATTGATACATGCAACTACTTGGATAAGTCGACAGGGAATTAAGCTCAGTGAGAAAAAGCCAATCCCAAACCTTTACATTCTTTATGAGTTCATTTAGATAACATTTTTGAAATAACAATATTGTAGAAATGGAGAACAGATTAGTGATTGCCAAAGATCAGGTACTGAGGTGGAGAAGAGGGGCAGGGAGGGAGAGAAGTGGGTGAACGTTAGAAAAGAGCAATAGGAGGGATGCTTGCGGCGACGAAAATTCTCTGTATCTTGACTGTAACGATATCGATATCCTGGTTGTGATAATATTGTTGTGCAAGATACAGTTCCCATTGGGGGAAACTAGCTAAAGGTATACAGGCTCTTTCTTTATAATTTCTTATGACTGTATGTAAATCTACACTTCTCTTAAAATTTAAAAGTTTAATTAAAAATGTAAAGAAGAAACTAAGGATAATCTTTTTTTTTTTTTTTTTTGTGGTACGCGCGCCTTTCACTGTTGTGGCCTCTCCCATTGCAGAGCACAGGCTCCGGACGCGCAGGCTCAGCGGCCATGGCTCACGGGCCCAGCCGCTCCGCGGCATGTGGGATCTTCCTGGACTGGCACACGAACCCGTGTCCCCTGCATCGGCAGGCGGACTCTCAACCACTGCGCCACCAGGGAAGCCCAGGATAATCTTTAATGGGAGAAAACATATATGCACTTTCCAAGTGGGCAGCAAATAAACATATAGATACATACATAAGTAGAACCAGGAGTATTTAAAACTATCAAGTTAACAAAAGTCAGGAGAAGGGAAAAAAGAAAGCAAAAATCCACACCTACCTACCTAGACACATACACACCTATGTACATGCATATACACACAGTATGGTAAATAAAAACATAAAATAAGAACATCAAAGTTTGTCCAATAAATAGAAACGCATTTAGCTCACATATTAAAAGACAGATATCTCCTTCAGATTTCACATTTCCTAAGCGAAAAAACGGAATGACTTGTGTGTGTGTTCTCAAATTGGATTCAGGGTCCAGACGGAAACTCAGTCCCCCTAATTCTCATGTTCGCATGCTATAAATAAAAAAAAGAACCACTTTTATTCCAGAAATGACCTACTTCACCAAGTATCTCCCATTAGACTTGCTGGCCTGCCTGGTGATATCCTCAAATCATAAAAGAAGAGAAATATGCCTGAAAACCAAATTACATTTTTCTCTGGCGTAAAGGCGCTTCTGTATTTCAAAGGTCATTTATTTTTCCAGTTTTCCATTTTTCAGTTTCTCAGCATGTGACCGTGGGAACCTCCCCTGAATCTGAAACTCACAAACATAATCACTCAAGCAAGCAGCTGACTCTTCTAAAGGGAAGTCTCTTCCCCCGCCCTCAGGGCAGGTTGGGGCTTTGCAGTCCTTGAACTTAGGGAGCTGACTTTCACCTTGGACTTCCTGAGGAAGACACCATAAATGATGTGATCACTAAATGAGAGTGACCAAGGGCTCTGGATTTTAATTAGTCTATTTCCTTTCACTGTCATAAAAACAAGTGAAGGGATACAAAATAACTTTATTAATTGTAGACGCAACTAGACTGGTTTGGAATCACAAGACCTAGGTTTGCAGCCCATGAATGCCATTTCTTAGCTGTGTGATCAAGAGTAAATATTTGGCCACTTCAGTTTCTTCATCTGTAAAATTCGGAGCTATTAAAATTTGCTAAGATTGTGAGATGCAGTGAAACGGGAAAGCCTCTAGCCTTCGATAGGCATTGAATGCATTTTTAAAAAACTGAATCTGAATTATTTTGAAAAGACTTAAATAAAGTAGTACTGGAACTACTTAATTACCTATAAGATTGTTTCCCCATGAAAATTTCAGGCCAGATATTTCCTTTGCACATACACGTTTCTGGGAATACTTATCAAACCAGTGTGATTAATACCATTCGACAGTTACAAGAGACAACACAAGATGGTATGCTGAGGGAAACACTGTCGACTTAGGATAACTGTTGAGCTAAACTACTATTACAGAATGTAGCTGAAAGCCATTCAGACCAATGAAACCAGAGTTTACTGTTCCCGAGCTCTATGAAAGAACTGCTAAGGCATATACTTCATCTACTTCAAGGGTTACTGAACCTAGAACAAAGAGGGGTTATATGCAAGCAGCAGTAGTGATCAAGGAAATTGATAAGCAGGTGCAAATATCAAAATAAGCATCGTTTGGGCTTCCCTGGTGGCACAGTGGTTGAGAGTGCGCCTGCCGATGCAGGGGACACGGGTTCATGCCCTGGTCTGGGAAGATCTCACATGCCATGGAGCGGCTGGGCCCCTGAGCCATGGCCGCTGAGCCTGCGCGTCCGGAGCCTATGCTCCGCAACAGGAGAGGCCACAACCCCGAGAGGCCCGCGTACTGCAAAAAAAAAAAAAAAAAAAAAAGCATCGTTTATCCCAAGGGAAAACTTGGGAAAAAGAAAAAAATAAGCAGCTGCTATAAAAATATTAGTCACTAAGTTGTGGCCTTTATAAATAAGGTGGACCTAAAACACTAGACAAAATTATATG
Organism: Tursiops truncatus; assembly: GCF_011762595.2. Taxonomy (NCBI): domain Eukaryota; kingdom Metazoa; phylum Chordata; class Mammalia; order Artiodactyla; family Delphinidae; genus Tursiops; species Tursiops truncatus. The sequence goes on along the minus strand of NC_047050.1, from coordinate 9,087,443 downwards.
GAAAATGAGAGGGGGATGTCTGGAATTAAAGTGTCAAGGACTTTATGTCCTTATTATGTTCAAAAGGAAGATAAAAACATAAACTTAGATTTTTAAATCAAGTACATATGTGAATCTTTAAGGGTAACTACTGAAAGACCAGAAAAATATACATATCTCCTTAACTAGCAGAAGGGAAGTGACGGGAATAAAGAAAATGGATGAATCTCACAAAATAGCAGGAAAGGAGTAGAAGCAAGGGAAAAGCATGGTGAATTGAAGGCACAAAACAAGAAATTTTAAAAATCTATAATCTTTACATTGCAATTCTTTATTGATTAACTAGATAAAAACTATGAGAGGAAGATTACTCATCCACTTTAGGACAACATCTACTGATGAAGAAAGTGGGAGAAAAAGGTGCTTTGATGGTATCTGCAAAGTTTTATTTTAAAATACCCGAAACAAAAAATGGCAAAATGTTAATACTTGTTCAATTTGGGTACAAAGGTCTCTGTTATATTACTTTCTGTTAATTTGAAATATAAGACAATAAAAATAATCCATAAATTATATATGTTCACAAGGGCATAGGTGTACAAATTAACGAAAAGAAAATCTATCCTTTGTTGCAAAAAAGTTTAATAAACTAAATGCTAGATTTAGGAATTGCTGGGGAAGATGGCGGAAGAGTAAGACACGGAGATCACTTTCCTCCCCACAGATACACCAGAAATACATCTACACGTGGAACAACTCCTACAGAACACCTACTGAACGCTGGCAGAAGACCTCAGACCTCCCAAAAGGCAAGAAACCCCCCACGTACCTGGGTAGGGAAAAAGAATAAACAGAGACAAAAAGATAGGGACGGGACCTGCACCAGTGGGAGGGAGCTGTGAAGGAGGAAAGGGCTCCACACACTAGAAGCTCCTTCGCGGGCGGAGACTGTGGGTGGCGGAGGGGCGGGGGGAAGCTTCGGAGCCGCGGCGGAGAGCAAAGCAACAAGGGTGCGGAGGGCAAAGCGGGGAGATTCCCGCACAGAGGATCAGGGCCGACCGGCACTCACCAGGCCGAGAGGCTTGTCTGCTCACTTACCGGGGCGGAGGTGCTGGGAGCTGAGGCTCGGGCTTCAGTCGGAGCACCGGGAGAGGACTGGGGTTGGCGGCGTGAACACAGCCTGCAGGGGGTTAGTGCGCCACGGCTGGCCGGGAGGGAGTCCGGGGAAGAGGCTGCCGAAGAGGCAAGAGACTTTTTCTTCCCTCTTTGTTTCCTGGTGCGCGAGGAGCGGGGATTGAGAGCGCTGCTTAAAGGAGCTCCAGAGAAGGGCGCGGGCCGCGGCTAGAAGCGCGGACCCCAGAGACGGGCGGGAGACGCTAAGGCTGCTGCTGCCGCCACCAAGAAGCCTGTGTGCGAGCACAGGTCACTATTCACACCCCATTTCCGGGGAGGCTGTGCAGCCCGCCACTGCCAGAGTCCCGTGATCCAGGGACAACTCTCCCGGAAGAACGCACGGCGCGCCTCACGCTGGTGCAACGTCACGCCGGCCTCTGCCGCCGCAGGCCCGCCCCGCACTCCGGGCCACTCCCTTCCCCCCGGCCTGAGTGAGCCAGAGCCTCCGAATCAGCGGCTCCTTTAACCCCGTCCTGTCTGAGCTAGGAACAGACGCCCTCAGGCAACCTACACGCAGAGGCGGGGCCAGATCCAAAGCTGAGCCCCGGGAGCTGTGAGAACAAAGAAGAGAAAGGGAAATCTCTCCCAGCTGAGCCTCAGAAGCAGCGGATTAAAGCTCCACAATCAATTTGATGCACCTGCATCTGTGGAATACCTGAATAGACAATGAATCCTCCCAAATTGAGGAGGTGGACTCTGAGAGGAAGATTTATGATATTTTCCCCATTTCCTCTTTTTGTGAGTGTGTATGTGTATGCTTCTGTGTGAGATTTTGTCTGTATAGCTTTGCTTCCACCATTTGTCCTAGGGTTCTATCTGTCTGTATTTTTAAAAAAATTTTTTTTTCTTTTATTTTCTCTTAAAAATTAATATAACTTTATTATATTTTATCTTACTTTATTTTATTTCACTTTATTCTTTTTTTACTTCCTTCCCTCCTTCCTTCCTCCCTCCCTCCCTCCCTCCTCCTTCCCTCCCTCCCTCCCCTCTTTCTTTCTTTCTTCCACTAATTCTTTCTTTCTACTTTATCTCCCTTTTATTCTGAGCCGCGTGGATGAAAGGCTCTTGGTGCTGCAGCCAGGAGTCAGTGCTGTGCCTCTGAGGTGGGAGAGCCAACTTCAGGACACTGGTCCACAAGAGACCTCCCAGCTCCACATAATATCAAATGGCGAAAATCTCCCAGAGATCTCCATCTCAACACCAACACCCAGCTTCACTCAACGAACAGCAAGCTACAGTGCTGGACATCCTATGCCAAACAACTAGCAAGACAGGAACACATCCCCACCCATTAGCAGAAAGGCTGCCTAAAATCATAAAAAGTCCACAGACACCCCAAAACACACCACCAGACGTGGACCTGCCCAACAGAAAGACAAGATCAAGCCTCATCCACCAGAACACAGGCACTAGTCCCCTCCACCAGGAAGCCTACACAACCCACTGAACCAACTTTAGCTACTGGGGACAGACACCAAAAACAACGGGAACTACGAACCTGCAGCCTGCAAAAAGGAGACCCCAAACACAGTAAGATAAGCAAAATGAGAAGACAGAAAAACACACAGCAGATGAAGGAGCAAGATAAAATGCCACCAGACCTAACAAATGAAGAGGAAATAGGCAGTCTACCTGAAAAAGGATTCAGAATAATGATAGTAAAGATGATCCAAAATCTTGGAAATAGAATGGACAAAATGCAAGAAACATTTAACAAGGACCTAGAAGAAATAAAGATGAAACAAGCAACGATGAACAGCACAATAAATGAAATTAAAAATACTCTAGATGGGATCAATAGCAGAATAACTGAGGCAGAAGAACGGATAAGTGACCTGGAAGATAAAATAGTGGAAATAACTACTGCAGAGCAGAATAAAGAAAAAAGAATGAAAAGAACTGAGGACAGTCTCAGAGACCTCTGGGACAACATTAAACGCACCAACATTCGAATTATAGGGGTTCCAGAAGAAGAAGAGAAAAAGAAAGGGACTGAGAAAATACTTGAAGAGATTATAGTTGAAAACTTCCCTAATATGGAAAGGAAATAGTTAATCAAGTCCAGGAAGCAGAGAGAGTCCCATACAGGATAAATCCAAGGAGAAATACGCCAAGACACATATTAATCAAACTGTCAAAAATTAAATACAAAGAAAGCATATTAAAAGCAGCAAGGGAAAAACAACAAATAACACACAAGGGAATCCCCATAAGTTTAACAGCTGATCTTTCAGCAGAAACCCTGCAAGACAGAAGGGACTGGCAGGGCATATTTAAAGTGATGAAGGAGAAAAACCTGCAACCAAGATTACTCTACCCAGCAAGGATCTCATTCAGATTTGATGGAGAAATTAAAACCTTTACAGACAAGCAAAAGCTGAGAGAGTTCAGCACCACCAAACCAGCTTTACAACAAATGCTAAAGGAACTTTTCTAGGCAAGAAACACAAGAGAAGGAAAAGACCTACAATAACGAACCCAAAACAATTAAGAAAATGGGAATAGGAATATATATATCGATAATTACCTTAAATGTAAATGGACTAATTGCTCCCACCAAAAGACACAGATTGGCTGAATGGATACAAAAACAAGACCCATATATTTGCTGTCTACAAGAGACCCACTTCAGACCTAGAGACATTCCCTTACTTACCTGAAAGTAAGGGAATGGAAAAATATTTCATGCAAATGGAAACCAAAAGAAAGCTGGAGTAGCAGTACTCATATCAGACAAAATAGACTTTAAAATAAAGACTATTAGAAGAGACAAAGAAAGACACTACATAATGATCAAGGGATTGATCCAAGAAGAAGATATAACAATTGTAAATATTTATTCACCCAACATAGGAGTACCTCAATACATAAGGCAAATACTGACAGCCATAAAAGGGGAAATCGACAGTAACACATTCATAGTAGGGGACTTTAACACCCCACTTTCACCAATGGACAGATGATTCAAAATGAAAATAAATAAGGAAACACAAGCTCTAAATGATACATTAAACAAGATGGACTTAATTGATATTTATAGGACATTCCATCCAAAAACAACAGAATACACATTCTTCTCAAGTGCTCATGGAACATTCTCCAGGATAGATCATATCTTGGGTCACAAATCAAGCCTTGGTAAATTTAAGAAAATTGAAATTGTATCAAGTATCTTTTCTGACCACAAAGCTATGAGACTAGATGTCCATTACAGGAAAAGATCTGTAAAAAATACAAACACATGGAGGCTAAACAATACATTACTTAACGAAGTGATCACTGAAGAAATCAAAGAGGAAATAAAAGAATACCTAGAAACAAATGACAATGGAGAAACGACGACCCAAAACCTATGGGATGCAGCAAAAGCAGTTCTCAGAAGGAAGTTTATAGCAATACAATCCTACCTTAAGAAACAGGAAACATCTCGAATAAGCAACCTAACCTTACACCTAAAGTAATTAGAGAAAGAAGAACAAAAAACCCCAAAGTTAGCAGAAGGAAAGAAATCATAAAAATCAGATCAGAAATAAATGAAAAAGAAATGAAGGAAACGATAGCAAAGGTCAATAAAATAAAAGCTGGTTGTTTAAGAAGATAAACCAAATTGATAAACCATTAGCCAGACTCATCAAGAAAAAAAGGGAGAAGGCTCAAATCAATAGAATTAGAAATGAGAAAGGAGAAGTAACAACTGACACTGCAGAAATACAAAAGATCATGAGAGATTACTACAAGCAACTCTGTGCCAATGAAATGGACAACCTGGAAGAAATGGACAAATTCTTAGAAATGTACAACCTGCCAAGACTGAATCAGGAAGAAACAGAAAATACGAACAGACCAATCAGAAGCACTGAAATTGACACTGTGATTAAAAATCTTCCAACAAACAAAAGCCCAGGCCCAGATGGCTTCACAGGCGAATTCTATCAAACATTTAGAGAAGAGCTAACACCTATCCTTCTCAAACTCTTCCAGAATATAGCAGAGGGAGGAACACTCCCAAACTCATTCTATGAGGCCACCATCACCCTGATACCAAAACCAGACAAGGATGTCACAAAGAAAGAAAACGACAGGCCAATATCACTGATGAACATAGATGCAAAAATCCTCAACAAAATACTAGCAAACAGAACCCAACAGCACGTTAAAAGGATCATACACCATGATCAAGTGGGGTTTATTCCAGGAATGCAAGGATTCTTCAATATACGCAAATCTATCAATGTGATAAACCATATTAACAAATTGAAGGAGAAAAACCATATGATCTTCTCAATAGATGCAGAGAACGCTTTCGACCAAATTCAACACCCATTTATGATAAAAACCCTGCAGAAAGTAGGCATAGAGGGAACTATCCTCAACATAATAAAGGCCATATATGACAAACCCACAGCCAACATCATCCTCAATGGTGAAAAGCTGAAAGCATTTCCACTAAGATCAGGAACAAGACAAGGTTGCCCACTTTCACCACTCTTATTCAATATAGTTTTGGAAGTTTTAGCCACAGGAATCAGAGAAGAAAAGGAAATAAAAGGAATCCAAATCAGAAAAGAAGAAGTAAAGCTGTCACTGTTTGCAGATGACATGACACTATACATAGAGAATCCTAAAGATGCTACCAGAAAACTACTAGAGCTAATCAATGAATTTGGTAAAGTTGCAGGATACAAAAGTAATGCACAGAAATCTCTTGCATTCCTATACACCAATGATGAAAAATCTGAAAGTGAAATCAAGAAAACACTCCCATTTATCATTGCAACAAAAAGAATAAAATATCTAGGAATAAACCTACCTAAGGAGACAAAAGACCTGTATGCAGAAAATTATAAGACACTGATGAAAGAAATTAAAGATGATACAAATAGATGGAGAGATATACCATGTTCTTGGATTGGAAGAATCAACATTGTGAAAATGACTCTACTACCCAAAGCAATCTATAGATTCAATGCCATCCCTATCAAACTACCACTGGCATTTTTCACAGAAGTAGAACAAAAAATTTCACAATTTGTATGGAAACACAAAAGACCCCGAATAGCCAAAGCAATCTTGAGAACGAAAAACGGAGCTGGAGGAATCAGGCTCTCTGACTTCAGACTATACTACAAAGCTACAGTAATCAAGACAGTATGGTACTGGCACAAAAACAGAAATATAGATCAATGGAACAGGATAGAAAGCCCAGAGATAAACCCACGCACACATGGACACCTTATCGTTGATAAAGGAGGCAGGAATGTACAGTGGAGAAAGGACAGCCTCTTCAATAAGTGGTGCTGGGAAAACTGGACAGGTACATGTAAGAGTATGAGATTAGATCACTCCCTAACACCATACACAAAAATAAGCTCAAAACGGATTCAAGACCTAAATGTAAGGCCAGAAACTATCAAACTCTTAGAGGAAAACATAGGCAGAACCCTCTATGACATAAATCACAGCAAGATCCTTTTTGACCCACCTGCTAGGCAGATGGAAATAAAAACAAAAATAAACAAATGGGACCTAATGAAACTTCAAAGCTTTTGCACAGCAAAGGAAACCATAAACAAGACCAAAAGACAACCCTCAGAATGGGAGAAAATATTTGCAAATGAAGCAACCGACAAAGGATTAATCTCCAAAATTTATAAGCAGCTCATGCAGCTCAATAACAAAAAAAAAAAACCACCCAATCCAAAAATGGGCAGAAGACGTAAATAGACATTTCTCCAAAGAAGATATATAGTCTGCCAACAAACACATGAAAGAACGCTCAACATCATTAGAGAAATGCAAATCAAAATTACAATGAGATATCATCTCACACCAGTCAGAATGGCCATCATCAAAAAATCTAGAAACAATAAATGCTGGAGAGGGTGTGGAGAAAAGGGAACCCTCTTGCACTGCTGGTGGGAATGTAAATTGATACAGCCACTGTGGAGAACAGTATGGAGGTTCCTTAAAAAACTACAAATAGAACTACCATATGACCCAGCAATCCCACTACTGGGCATATACCCTGAGAAAACCATAATTCAAAAAGAGTCATGTACCAAAATGTTCATTGCAGCTCTATTTACAATAGCCCAAAGATGGAAACAACCTACGTGTCCATCAACAGATGAATGGATAAAGAAGATGTGGCACGTATATACAATGGAATATTACTCAGCCATAAAAAGAAACGAAATTGAGCTATTTGTAATGAGGTGGATAGACCTAGAGTGTGTCATACAGAGTGAAGTAAGTCAGAAAGAGAAAGACAAATACCGTATGCTAACATATATATGGAATTTAAGAAAAAAAAAATGTCATGAAGAACCTAGGGGTAAGACAGGAATAAAGACACAGACCTACTAGAGAATGGACTTGAGGATATGGGGAGGGGGAAGGGTAAGCTGTGACAAAGCGAGAGAGAGGCATGGATATATATACACTACCAAACGTAAGGTAGATAGCTAGTGGGAAGCAGCCGCATAGCAGAGGGAGATCACCTCGGTGCTTTGTGACTGGAGGGGTGGGATAGGGAGGGTGGGAGGGAGGGCGATACAAGAGGGAAGAGATATGGGGACATATGTATATGTATAACTGATTCACTTTGTTATAAAGCAGAAACTAACACACCATTGTAAAGCAATTATACTCCAATAAAGATGTAAAAAAAAAATGCTAGATTTATAAAATAGTAAAAGAGTAATATGCATTGTGGGGAAGTCCTAGTCATGATTTTGGAAAGGTAATCCATGTGCCCCCTTTGCTTGCTACCTATCCCGTTCCCTCCGTTCTTCAGAGCCCAGGCAATGGCCCCTGTCTAATGTCTGCTTGTTTTAATGTAGACAATGGGAAATAAGTAAGATAGTGTTCTGCGATTTCTGAAACATAGTACGGTGTTCCTGAAATTCTCCAGCGTTAACTGATGCTGGAGAAAAACCCAGAGTGGCCCAGCACTGCATGTCTCTTGACCTATGTCTTGATTTCCAGTTCAGTTTACTGGGAATTCTTTTAGGAACAGACCTGATTTTATAATAGAATTCCGTACTAAAATGGACTTCCATCGCAATAGTTAAGTGGTATCTGTTCCCACAGCCCCTCTGTTGGGGACCTTCTCTGCATTTCCACAGAGTTAGAGTTTTCTTAATGCTGGAAAGACAAATTATTATGGCATCTTAGGGACACAGGCAACTGTCTGGAAGTCTCACATTACTGGCAACTCTCCCCCAGATAAATAACAACTATAGAAGATGAAGAAGAAAGAAAATGAGGCTAAGGGGAGGGTTGACATTGAAGAGACCTCCAGTTCTCCTCCTTACCAACTTTCAATTTCCTTTCCTGACACTTCACTCACCTCAAGAAACACTTTCAGAGATTTAAGCCCAGTATTTTAGGTATATTTGTTGGGGGGGGGGGGGAGCTATAGATTTTCCCGAGAGTAGCTTCAGGTTTGAGGACTATTTTCTAAGTATTGTTACTGAGTTCCGTTTTTGCCTGATGACATTTTATTTATTAAGAGCATTTATCAGTGACAGTTGAATGGATTTTTCGGAAGTGAAAAAGGAATTTTCTATGACATTTGTCTCATGCTCTATTTGATATTTATTGGAGCCAGACTAGAATCTACACAGTTAAAAATAATCACTTCATTATGAGGCCATTTCTTACCAGTCAAGCCACCTTACTTCCTGCAGAGAAATAATATTCTACGCGCACAAAGGCTACTGATGGTGGCAAAAGAAATACCCCATAAGAGATGATAAGAGAAAAAGAGCGAAGCTACTGACAGCACTGCAGCTCACTTGTTTTCCTGGTAGCTATTGGACTTATAAGAGAGACTCTTCGTTTTAAAAATAAAAAAGTAGATATTCAAGTATGTCTAAAATCGTAGGTAAAAGGAATGACTCCCAACTATTGCTTAGATACTTAAAAGGCTTTAGTTGATAAAACAGGGCATCATGCTGTTGCTACTTAATTGGTGATATTTTCCTTCCCTCGGGCTGAAACTCCAGCAAGGGTAGGAATTATTGAACCCCCAAAACGTCAGGTGAGATGAGGATTATAGATATTCTGGGTAATGATACTGAGGACCCATTGGTTAGATATTCCTAGAGCTGAAAATGAAAAGGTAGAGGTTAGGTCCTCTCAGACCTCTGGAACCGGCTGCCAGACACTCACCCAACTTTACCAAGGAAATGAGCAGCTGCACCCACACTGGCTGCCACTAACTGCCACGCTATTCCCATCGTCACAGGTAACCTGCAGGGGGGGGAGTGGCCCCAAGGAGAGACAGAGAGCCAGCCTATACACCGGCTTGTGACCTACAGCCTAGCACCAAAAGAGGGGCTGAGCCAATGAGATTCATCCTCTTAGAACTTCAAAACATGTGCACATTCTCAGTCGCTGGAGAGAGCTGAGGCCAGAGGGCTGTGATTTGGAGTAGGGCTGGGGGTGCCACGTCTGTAGTAAGTTGAAGGCATGAAGGAGTGGAAACTATGAGTAAGCCGAGGAAGTCTAGGGCCACAGGAGAAAAAGTGGGATGGGTCAGCAGGAAGGACGGCGATGCCATGGCCGGGTCAGAGTCGGGGTCACGTCTATTTATTTTCCACGGTGTTCAGCCGAGTCCAGGTCTCCTTGGACTCCTGGGAGAGCTACGCCTGTTTCTCCTTAGTCAACCATCCTTATCTGAAAAACATTAAGGGGGCCTCTTTTTCTCATAAGCAAATGTGTCAAGTGAGACCAACTCACTTCGAAATGCCAAAGCTGAGTTTGAGAAGTCTGAATCTCTGAAATTCCAATATAGGTTGCTCTGCTATCTGAAAGGAGAGCATGCCTAGGAAACCCTTCGTAAACTGAAAAGGCATAAAGCGGAGAAGCAATGACCTTAGGACATATCTTGATAACGGGGGCACAAAATAAATTGCGATAAAGCACTGGTGCTCACAGACACATTTCAAAGCTCTGGCTGCTGGCTGCTGAGATGCTGAATGTGGTTCCTGGGGAAGGAGCTTGACGGTGCCGCTGCCGCTATGACAGCTTGCTGCAAAACAAAAGCTATTTTCGATTTTCACCTTTTTTAGAAAAAGCAAAAATCCTCCTCGGATTCCTTTTAATTAGTGAAAGCTAATGTAGGTCTTTTGAAACAGTGAAGTGGCATAAAGCAAACTTTTGAAAAGCAGGGGATACCTGTGTTTGGCTTTAAAGAAAATTTTTATTGAAGTATAGTTGATTCACAATGTATTCAACCCTTGATCTACAAAGGTGTCAGTTGCATGCTGTTCATCCTGATACTGTGTTGTTTGTGTACCACCTTGGGCATGCGTAGAACACTTAGCCCAGCACCTTTGAGTTCCTTACCTTCTACCATTTTTCCTACTGAATCTTAAGCTCAGATAAATCATTAGGCTTCCCTGAACCATACTGTTTCATAAAAGTGTTTATGTCATTCCCTCTAACTGGAATACTATTCCCTAACTTTTCAACCTGCAAATTCCTATTCAAGACTTATTTCAAATGGTAGCTTATCTGTGAAACTTGCCCTGATTTCATTAGATTTCATAGATCCTTTCTTCATTCCACTCTTCCACAATACCTAGTTCTCATGTGCCACACTACACTACTCTTCTCCATTAAAAGTTTGTCTAAAAGGCTACCTAAAAGGCCATGAGGTCCTTGAGAACAAGGACCGTGTTTTTTATTTCCATTTCTGGCACAAGCCAGTACTCTGTAAATGTGTACTTTTATTTCTTTTTTGGCCGCACCATGTGGCATGTGGCATCTTAGTTCCCCGACCGGGAATCGAGCCCAGGCCCCCTGCAGTGGAAGCGCAGAGTGCCAGGGAAGTCCCAGTGTGTGCTTTTAATTAACCTAAGAGCACTGAAATTTTAGAAGATGATCCCAAACAAGTAAAAAATTCAAAAATCAAAAGGCACTTATCACGTGGTAACATCACGTATATCATACCCCACCACTTACATGTGGAATGAAATAAGCTTGGAAAAATCAAAATAAACAACAATATTTTGAAATTTAAAGCACTAAACACAACTTATATCCAATATTTCCACTCAAATAATTGTCGAACATAATGATTGAATTATAGCCAAGAAAATGAGTAGTCTGCCCTTTGGAATAACTCAGTTTCCTTGCAAATGTATCTATCCTTCCTTCAAGAGTTTGAGGATAGTTTAAAGTAACTTGTTTATTCTGAAATCCATTGAAAATATTGGCTTGGAATGGACTCTGGGGGCAAAGGAGAGACAGTAACTTTTTTTAAGTAGAGAAGTTAATGATTAGATTTGCATTTTAGAAACATGTAGAGAATAGCCCAATGAGACTTCAGGCAGGAAGACTCATTAAGGAACTGTTCAAAGTCTAAATTAAGGCAGTGGCTGTGCAGAAGGGGAAGGGAAGACAGGGAGAGATATTTACAGGTATTCACAGTAAAGCACCAAATGTGCATATACAAAGGTAGGTATAATCAACAATATTTACTTTCAAGGCCTTTTGGTAAAGTAATGCTGTTAATTTTTCTGGAATTTGTATTATGAATAAGGACAATAGTTTTCTCACAGAGAAGACTTCAATCTTTACAATGAGTGAAAGTCAAAACAGCTACTTAAAATGAGCTAATTCTTACCATGAGGAACAGCCATTTACACTGTTAGGAGTTCTCTATTAAAGGAAAATGTCAACACATTTTCCACTGTAACAGCTAGGGAACTAGGGATATATGGATAGTACCAAGAACCTTTCATTTGGAAGTAGCATCGTTGTATCCATTTTCTAGAAGTCAGATATTCATGTTTTGCTCATGAACAACAACAAAATAACTGGTATAAATCAGGTGTATACGGAATTTGTTCTAATGGACCAATTACAAATAATATGTCTTCGTCTACACACTGAAGAATTTTTTTTTTTAAGCCCTGGAGGTATAGAGTCAAAGAAAATTCAACAATATTTAAATAGCATCGAGAATTTTGATTTTCAAAAGAACCTGAGTTGTTGGCAAGTACCTTTGAAAGACCCTCCATAATAACACAATTTAAAATTGTAGTTTAAAATGTGGGCTGATTCTCAATTCAGTACCACGTGATTTGCAAAATTATACACCTGCTTGCTCAGGACAGAAAATGTGGTGCCGTTATTGGTTCCTTTCTTTCCTCTTTCTTCCCTGTGTCCAAACAAACATTAAGATCTATTCATCCTACACTTTTAGTGGCCTTTTCATCCCCACTGCCATGTGGAAGATTATAACACTGGCCACATGATTTTGCAACTCTTCCATTAAGAGGTGGAACCTTTTTCCGCGTCCCTTGAATCTGGGTTGGTTTTGTGACTCCCTTTGGCCAGTGGAATACTTTAGAAGCGAGGTTTGAGCTAATACATCCAAAACTAGGACTCAAGAGACCTTGCAGTTTTCGCTAGCATGCTCTTGGAACCCTGTGGCTGCCATGAGAAGAAGACCCGTTTAATCCCCACAATGACATTCGAGAGGTGGGTACTACTGTTGTCCCCACTTTAACGATGAAGAACTTGGAGCACAGCGAGGGTAAGTAACTTGGCTGAGGTCATCTAGACCAATCACTGCCTAGAATTCAAACCCAGGTATTCTAACTCCAGAACCTACCCACTTAGCAGAGATAAGGGCTCTGGTCAACCAAGGATGAACAGAATCTCCTTGCTACTGGTGACAGGAGGAGTATGCACCTATCACTATAGGTAACACTGATCAGAGTTGCAATTACTTATTCAAAACTATGTCTTTCTCAAGTGTAGAGATAACAGGACCATGCCCTCCCATTCTTTGTGTATCCCCAGTGCTTGGAAACGTACCAGACATAGAGCACATGTTTGAGAGAATTATTTCCCTTTTAGAATTCCTGCATTAAAGGTCCTAATCTTTGAGTTCATAAGTAGCCTCTGAGCTTCCACTTCAACTGTTAATAAAAATGTTCATGGGACTTCCCTGGTGGCACAGTGGTTGAGAGTCCGCCTGCCAATGCAGGGGACACGGGTTCGTGCCCCGGTCCGGGAAGATCCCACATGCCGCGGAGCGGCTGGGCCCGTGAGCCATAGGCCGCTGAGCCTGCGCGTCCGGAGCCTGTGCTCCGCCACGGGAGAGGCCACAACAGTGAGAGGCCCGCGTACCGCAAAAAAAAAAAAAGTTCATGGACTATTCACACACACACATGCAGACAAGGAGCCCATTGCTCACTGCCTATTGGTACTCACTCATTGTCATACCAACACAGCAAGAAAAATAAATGGTGTATTGATGTGCAGTTTTGAGAAGGTATCATAACTGTTTAAAACAAGAGGATGGCAGTATTTGTTTTCCTCTTTGTTCTGGTTGCCAAGGAAGTTCATAATTATCACGTTTAGTTATAGCAGATTTTCTCTGCCAGCAGATTTTGACCTCGCTCTCTGATTTTTGATTGTTTTCTTTGTTTTATCAATAGCTGTTTTTGGTCTTTTTAGTTTTGTGCTTTTATTATTAGCAGTCTAAATCTTTTTGGGAGTAGACAGGATATGAAAAGATCTGCAAAACCAGAAGTGGTATATTTTTGGTTTTTGTTTGTTCAACACATATAGCACATAGAATTGGAAATGGAGTATATTCATTGCTTAAGTGATGCCATGCCTTTCAAAGAAAGAATTAGTTTATATCCTCCAAGGCACAGTGGAGGAATAACATTATGTAATGTATACAGATACAGAATCATTTAAAAATGTTTTTCCCCCCCTCTTTCTCCTTTTGTTCTCACATTCAGTCTCTTCATAAAGGTATCCTTATTCCCAACCAATAAAACATTTAAAAATGTTCCCCCCCCCCTCTTTCTCCTTTTGTTCTTACATTCAGTCTCTTCATAAAGGGTTAATCCTTATTCCCAACCAATAAAGGTAAATCTGCTAACCCGTGGGTTCCACATTGTCCTGCTTCGGGTCGGGTTGGAGAGCAGCTGTGGGTCTGAGAGCTCACCCACTGAAGCATATGCTCACGACTGCCCTCCAGGAGCGTGCCCCTGACGACTGCATCCAGACTGTTCACATGTACCGAGCACGTTAAGAAGTAACCAAATCATCAGGGTTTCATACTTTACTGGCACCGTGCAGGTTACGGACCTTTCGCAGAGGGTAAGAGCTTATGCTGCTTTCTTTAGTTCAGCAATAAATATTTATAGGATCACCAGCCCATTGTCCATGGGATAACCAAATGCATTCTAATGCAAAACTGCAGGCTGCTTATCTAGCTGTTTGACAGAATGCAATTACACGACCAATTCTCTTTTTTGTGCCCTTCTGTTACTGCTCCCTGGATCACTCATGATGGACCCTCAGTAGGTGTTGTTTTTTGTTTTTCAACTTTCCCAAGCATTCGTGGTAAACAAGGTTAGACACATCCACTATTGCGGGCTATCCCATAAGTACTGGGATATACATTATTGTGTTTATGTCCTGATATGAAAATTTTTTTCACTACCACAGCAAATCTTACTTAAATCATCTATAGCTAATTAATTGTCTTTGCTTCCAGTAAGAGGCAGCATCTTTGATGATCTATGTATAATAATATTATATGAAATACCTACCATTTATGTAACACTTTTCTCAGAGAAGTTCCATATGTCCTGTGAATCTTGGGCTAACATCTTTATGGGTATGCTGGTACTTGTGATATTATTATCAGCTAAACTTTATTGAATGCATATTATGGGCCAATCACTGCGCTTGGTTCCTTATATGTATAATCTCCAAGTCTTGCAATTACCCAATAAAAAAGACACCATTACTGTCTTTACAGATGAAGAAGTGGAACTTCTTAAAGTTTACCCAGGATATGGTAGCAACAGAATTCCAGTCCAGGTGTGTTTCTTTCTACCACTGATGAAAAACTGATATGAGGGTTGAATTAATTCTCATAGGATCCAGTAGCAAAGATTATGTACGTTTAAATAAGTAATTCAATGTGCATCCTTCCATATAAGTAGATGAGTAATGAGGCAGAACTTGGCCAATCTCTGTGATCCTATTTGATACCACCCACCCTGGGAAACAGGTGGCAATCCCTTAGGAGTACTGGGTTGGGGCAGGGTTTTACTACAGTGTCTTAATAACCTCCAAGCTGCCCCTCCCCCAATATACAAAAATGGAGGGTACTTAAAAATATATTATTCCAGGTGGGATAAAAACGATTCAGTACTATAATGTTAAACGCAATTATTCTTAATCATTTATTCATTCCACAAACATAGAAAGTTTTAATTGTGATTTTCATATGTCTAGTGTAAGTAACTCTGCAAAATTCCTTTAATTTGTAGTGTTTATCTCCATTCCTGTGCATACATTTGGAGGGACTAAATTTTCTCTCGTGATGTGGGAGCACTTGAGTTCAGCCCTTTTCTCTTTCTTGAGGCATGTAGAGGTGGGGACGAGAGAGCCAGCCTTCCTGCAAGACGCAGGCATTGTCTGCTCTCTGTCACTTAATTCAGTCCTGGTCCCATGGGAGCCCAGACTGTCCAGCTGTGAGGGTGCCTAATTTGGGAAGCAAGGATTAGAAAGCCCATTTAGTTGCCCTATTTAAAGCCATGCTCTTCAACTGGATTTATGAGGGATAAAGCTCATACTCAGATTTCTATCTGTCTGTTTCCTGTATTGTATTCCTGTTTGATTTTAAATTTAAAAAAGGGAGTGATGTATTATCTAAAACATTCTCTAAAAATATGATAACATCTCTATTCATTGCAGTATTAATTTTAGCAGGAAAGAAAAATAAGAAAAGACTGGATGTTTATACGTTAACTAGCTTTGCACTCCTGGCATAAACCCCCCTTAGTCATAGTATATGATACTTTTTAAAAAACAGCATTATGGAGATATAATTCCCATAGCATACCAATCACCCATTTAAAGTGTACAATTCAGTGAGTTTTAGTATATTCACAGAGCTGTGCAAATATTACCCCAATCTAATTTTAGAACATACACTTCAGTCCAAACACGCAAGAGGAGGAGATTATGCAAGGGCATAAATGGAAAGAGAGAATTATTGGGGTTCACCTTAGGCTCCATCTATCACACAGAGCAAGGTCACTGGGGACCTCGGTGGTCACTTCCTCTGTGGCGGGAGGTTGGAAAGATGTAAATTAGGAGGCTTTTCAGAGGATGACTGAATCTCTAACCTGTTTAGTGGAATCACCAGCACTCTTTTAATTCGCTAGGCTAGAGACAATGAGATTTTAGAAATTTTGGATTTGATGACATAGAAAAGGCTCATTGCACTGGGGTAAGAGAGGCACTATAGGATCCTGAAGGTGATTTTTTACGTGGAAGAAGGCAGTACAATGACTTATTGAGGAAATAAGGAGTTGAGATGGAAGCCCTGGCTTTTTAGATGGTCTCTATAAAAGCTTCTTAGACTGGGACTGTTTGGATCAACTTTTTTGGAAAAACTAGCTTGTCAATTCATTGGTGATTTTTTTTTCATATTGAATTAATTGGGTTGAATAAACTGAATTAACTGAATGTTTTGGGTATCGTGTGGACAGAATTTCAGTCTTGCATGTTTATAGGAATGGAAACAATGGGAGTTGAAAGGGCACTGAAATGTCTTAGCATCTCTTGATACTTTGAATTGGATTCATCACCACAAAATTTATTACTTCTTCGGTTACTTGTCTGGATAATCAGGGCATATTACTGTGTCCACAAAACCTGGATGCTCTAATTAGTTCCTGGCATGAACTTTTGACCTTGTTTTATTTAATTTTTTCATTAAAAATTTTTTTTGCAATAAAAAGCTTTCCCTAGACAAGAAAATTTTCTATTTGATCACTGGACTAAACAGTGGATTCTAAGGGTGAGTGATGAAATCTAAGTTGGAACATTAAGAAATGAAAAAAAGAGTGGGTTTTGGACATACAGATGTGCTTTTAGTTTCAAGAGTGTCAATATCCTGACCTGAAAGGAATTCCAACTAAAAAGGCTAATTTATCATAGGTGTTCACAACTTTGCAGTGAAAAAACTCTGAATGTGTTAAAATCACACACAATAATGGTGTTTTAAAGCCACTTTTTATCCTGAAAGATTTGAATTCGATTTGATTGTAAAAACAGGCACCAAGAACCTAAACTTCATGATACACTTAAGTAGCAATCTGTGGCATTCTCCCTAATTAAAAAAAATTTTTAATATAAAAAGGATATTAAATTTCTTGATACTTCTTTACGGACACTAATGACAAAGAAGCCGTCACATCTACTGTCACAATCAGTCTGCCTTCCCAAGGCCTGGGTGGGAGCAGATTCTGTGGGAACAGACTCTGCTTTGGGCTGAAAGTGGACTCAGAGCTGTCACTCCCTTTTGACACCTGTCCTCTTCTCAGCCGGAAGTCCAAGACCACTTCCGTGATAGAACTCAGGGGAGGGGAAAGCATCCCTGCTGGATGACCGTAACTTCTGCTTTTTTCCAGATGACACCTCATGGGGCGGAGAGCTTCCTAGGTGTCAGGCAGAAATCTATACCTCACCGGTAGCTTCACAAGGAGGAGGTGGAGCCAGAGTTTGCATGAGGCGTAAAGGATCATGGCTAACACACCTGTAACTACTGCTGATGCCAACACGGGATCCTGTCAGCAAAGCACCCGTCAAAAATGTCCGTGATGTCCTAAAGATTGTAGGAGATGGGTTAGAAAGTCATCTTGTAGTAACAAACCAGAAGAGCTGGATGTGAACAGGGAGTAGATACTCTATGATATTCAGGAAGCAGAACGAGTGTCAATAGATGCAAGTTCCAACATAACGGATTGTGGTTCTACAGGCAAAAATTCGTTTTTAAAGCTTACAGCAGTCCAACAATGGATGGAGCTGCCTGGACAGGTAATGAGCTGCACGTTCAAGCAGAGGCTGCATCACCATTCACCAGGGATGCCGCAGATTCGCGCTGGCCAGTAGAAATACAGAGCGAGCTGCGTATGTGATTTTAAATTGTCTAGTAGCCAATAGCCAGCCAGGGTCGGGCTGGTTTGGGTATGACTTGATCCAGGACTACATCTGCCTGTCTCTTTCTGTCTCTGTACGTGTCCCTCTTTCATACAGTTATTTTTGCCTCAGGTAGTCCCTCTCCATACGGTGGCTGCCTACATCTGCAAATACACGCCCTCCTAATTCAGCAGGCTTGAAGGAAAGAATTGATATTTCTTAAAAGTTAAGAATTGTTGAACTGAGTTCCAATGATCAGCTTCCCTCACATGATTATCTCTGAACCCATCACTGGGTCCAGGGGGAGGAATATACTGATGACAATACCTGGGTCTCACGTCCAACCCTGGAGCTGGAGGGTCTGGGGTCAGCCCTGCCCTACCAGAGCCCACCTTCCCCATGCAGAGGGCAAGGGTGGGTGTGTGGCTCTCTAACTACAGAGCAGTTGAGGTGCTGTTATCAAAGCTTGGGGGTGTGGGAGCTGGCAAGCCAAGACAATAGATGTCCACTCTTCTTGCCTCTGTCCAACAGATGTCGGACACAGAAATCTCACAATCTGAAGCTTTTGACTTACACGAAATTGTAAAACAGATGAGCAAAATTAGCAAATTGACTCTTTAGAACTCTAGTATCCTTCCAAAGCATACACTAAATGATACATTTATATTTAATATCAATACACTTCTATTAATATTGCCTTTTGTTTTATGCATTAACAAAGTATCCTCAATAAACACAGTAGTTTGGGGATATATCAGAACCGAGTTTGATGCCCTCTCCCCAATCACTGACCACAGGAAATTAGACTAGATATTTATTTCATGTCCTGGTGTGTTCATATGTAAATTAGAGATAATAAGGTCTACTTTGTACTACTCTTGAAAAGATTACACGAGATAATACTTCAAAGGACGATGCCAGGCACACAGTATACACCCAGTAAATGATAGCTATGATTTCTTTTATTATGATCGTTGGCTTTAAAATCCTTTACAGCCAAGTCTTACAACATGGTTTTCTATTTATTTGGATGAGTTTAACTGATTAATTAAAGCTGTTGTGTATCCTGAAGATTTTAGTTGTTCATATTTCATTGTCTGCATGTCTTCCTCATTATCTTTGCTACAAAGTAATAATTATGGATTGCAAATATTGCCTTGATTTTTATAGAAACCAATTTTAAACCAAAGAGCTATTTACATTAATCAATTTAAATAGAGAACACCACGTCCTCGTGGCTTTCTTGCTATCAATTTTACTTGTAGTCAAATGTGAATGGCTAATACTGCACTAATTGCTTTAAGTCATTATGAAATGACAACCAGTTGTGAACCATTAGAACGGCAGGATTTTCTAATCTGAGAAGGCATAACTTCTACTTCTAGATGATGCTTCTTTTAGGCTGACTATGTTAAGTCTTGTGATACTTCTGGAAGTATTTCTCTATTAAAACTATTTTTAAAAATCTATGTTTGATTCCCATTATTTCTTATGTCGAGAAGAGATAAATTTACCAGTGGAGCAAAATTCCCAGACTCTCTCATCTCGGTAACTAGTAGCATCATCTACCCCACGGCTCAAATCCAAACCCCAAGCTCCATCCTTATTTCTTCCTTTTCCTCAAGAGAAGCCACTGCTTCTCTTCCTGCAAGAACCATTATCTAGACACTTCTATCTCTATTGCTGCCATCCAAGTCCAAGCCATCATCTTCTCCCATGCAATGTGTTGCAAGAGCCTACAAAGTCGTTTCTTTTCTTCCACGCTTATTCTCCTCCAATCCATTCTCTAAGCAGCTCCAGATTGCTTTTCGAAATATAGATCATGCCACTCTCCTGATTGAAACACAGTAATATCTTCCTAGCATTTTATAATCCAACTCAAACTCTGTACCATCTTTAACCTCTACCAACTTCTCTGATGTCATCTTTCATCACTCTCTCCCGTATTGTCTAAGTTCCAGCCATGTGAATCTTCCTGTTTCCTCTGGAATATTCCTAGACCCACACTTTAAATGACTTCTTTGGTGTCTCTGCTCAAATGCCACTTCCTAGGATACGCCTTCTCTGATAAGTATTGAATAAACCAATTTGATCATTTACAGTCACTAAGTCCTTTTTTTGAATAGATATTTAGAGGAAGTCAAGGGCCAAAGTTTTTCTCTCTCACAAACTTACTACCTAAAAGCAAGCAAGTCTCAGTACAAACTCTGCCACACACATAGCAACATTTATTAGCAAATAGCACAAAACCAGTCACAAAACCTGTTCTGCAAGCTCAGTGAAGTCCCAGCTTTCTGGTTTTTGGGGGCATCTGAAAAGCTGCTTCTGACAATATTCTAGCAGCAAGATGCAGCCTTGCTTTCAGTTGGAGTCAGGCAGCAGAGTCCTCAAGTATCTGAACAAAGGGCTGGTGTGAACCCACACTCTAGAGCCCTGTTCCCCAGCGTGTAGGGCCAGTAGACTCACTAGACTCACATGCTCTGTGTGTGCAAAGCAGCATGAGTGCTTGAAGAATATTTCTAGCCAAGGCACAAAGCTTGAGAACCATTCATTTCACCAATAAAGCAACATTTCTATTATCAAGTATGCTAAATAAACCCTGTCTGGTGTTGATTACAGAAGAGAGGCTGACGGCTTTTGGAAGCTGCCTCTGATACGTGGGCTTTTGTTTAGGGTCGACCCTGTGATTAGGGTGCTGGAAGTGGGAACCCACCAGACAGAACTGCCTCTAGCCCCGCCCGCAGTGTGTGTAGTAACACTAATACACGTATATACCACGCATGCTATACTGTGCTAAGGTGAATTACGGACAGCACAACACACTCCAACTCACCCCTTCACAGCACAGCGTGTTTCTCCTTCCTATGACTTTCGAGTCTCTGCCATCGGCTGGCTTAGCTTTGCTTCCCTGTACGAATGTCTTACAAGCCAGTCATTTGTGATAAGACATTGAGAGCCTGTTATGTCCAAGGCATGTTGCTAAGCTCTTGAGGTGAAAAAAAAAAAGCAAAAAAAAAAAATTGTTTTCCCTTTTTTATGCTAGAACAAACCTACTAGGAAAAATAGGGAAAACAAAACAAAACTAGAAAGTGAGCAACGGTAGAAAACAGTAGCCGTAAAGCGCTAAATGCTATCTGACCTGGTCCGTTTCCAGTCAGCCATCCCTCCCCTCATCGCCAGGCCCCAGGGCTTCATGCTTCCCGGCATTGACCAGATTTTCTGATTGCCAGGAAACGTTCTTTTACTTTCCTCCTCAAATTAAAATGAAACACACTCATAGTATTTTTTATTATGCGATATACTGAATGAAATAACTTAGATGTACCCCCAATGAGCCTCTACTCGTGATTCCTCTCTTTCTGTAATGTTATCGCAATTTTATTTGTCAACTGGGCTCAAAATCTGAGCGTTATCTTTGGGATTTCCCTTTCTATTGCTTTCTTATCTAATCAGTGACCAAGTTCTCCTTACTTGATCTCTCTCCCTTCTGTTTCTTTTTTTTTTTAATAATTTCATTTTTTAAGTTGAAGTATAGGTGATTTACAGTGTTGTGCTAATCTCTGCTGTGCAGCAAAGTGACTCAGTTATATTCATATAGACATTCTTTTTTTTTAATATTCTTTTCCATTATGGTTTATCACAGGATATTGAATACAGTCCCCTCTGCTCTACAGTAGGACCTTGTTGTTTATCCATTCTATATATAATAGTTTACATCTGCTAATCCCAAACTCCCACTCCTTCCCTCCCCCACCCCTTCTGTTTCTTCAGTGTCATTGGCCTCCCTCTATTCTAGCTCAGGCTTCTTTATCTCTCAGCTGCCTGCACGGCTGTCCTCCCAGCTTTGTGTCTCCTGAACTCAAGGCTACAACCTAATTCACCTTCCTTAAGCACATTTCTCATTATGATACCCCCTTGACAAAGAGCATTCAATGGGTCCCTGCCTTGACTAAATTAAACGTTAAAATTTAGAAAGTTTCAACACTAAAAACAGTTCCTGTGTTTAGATTTTCAGAACAATCTATTCCCCGAAGGTTCTGTATAATTAAATTTGCAAGGCGTTATATTGATAAGTTTTCACAAAAATAAACATGCGTATGAAAGCTAAAAATTCAGATGATAATATTGGTGCTTTGGCCACAAGGTGCTGTTTTCACTTTTCATCTGTTATTTGGCTTGGAGATGTTTCTGACTGCTGGGTAAAGAGAGTATAAGTTAAAAAAAAATCACCTTACGCTTGTATTGTTTTACAATCTGTAGAAAAATGAATGTGAATGATCATGTATTTACCAATGATACTAGAGTGTTAAAATCTGAGGAGCCTTCTTAGAACTTTCCAGGGGCCATATTTTAAGTGGAGGATGCCGACAACCTTAACAAAATGACTACTATTGTTTAGTCCTGAATGCTACAAAATAAGTCCATGTTTTCAAAAATGCATACATATTGGGATTCTTGTGAATTCTTTTGGATAATTTTGTCTCTAATTTTCCATTCCCAGTCACTTATTGCCATGGGGAGGCTATACTGATGGAACGAGCAAGAGAGGGTAGTTCTTTATCGCAACAGGTAATTAGGTTTTAAAAATACAGATGTACCTTAAAAATGTTAAAAGCAAGAATAGGGTCAGGATTCAGCATGTGTCCAAATCTAAACTTGCCTGTTCTCTCTGTCGAAGCAGCTCTTCCCCCAGCTGCCATGTGGATGCAGACCCCTCTGCCTTCTTGGGGTTTATCTCCTTTGCCTCCCATCACTGCCAAGTCTCAGTAATGTTTTTTAAATCTATCCTTTGATTTCCATTCTTACTGACACTTCCTAACTTTCCCTTAAGCCAGTATTTCCCAAAGTGTTTCCTTTAGAAAATTGTTTGGGAATGCAGTAGTTTTCTAGATTAAAAAACATGTTTAGTTTCATTTTGAAATAATTTCAGACTTACAGAAAAATTGAAAACAATTATCCAAAGAATTGCCGTATACCCTTCACCCTGATTCTTCAAATGTTAGCATCTTAATACATAGCCATGGTATGGTGATAAACACCAGGAAATTTAACATTGGTCCAACACTATTGTCTAATCCATAGACTTTACTCAATTTCCAAGTGTCCCACAAAGATCTTTTTTATTTTGGTCTAGTATCACATGTTTCATTTCATTGTCATGTTTCCTCAGTCTTCTTTAATCTGGAAGAGTCCCTCAAGTCTTTGTTTTTCATGATTTTTTAAAAATAAATTTATTTATTTTATTTATTTACTTTTGGCTGCATTGGGTCTTTGCACGGGCTTTCTCTAGTTGTGATGAGCGGGGGCCACTCTTCACTGCGGTACGCGGGCTTCTCACCGCGGTGGCTTCTCTTGTTGCAGAGCACGGGCTCCAGGCGTGCAGGCTTCAGTAGTTGCAGCACATGGCCTCAGTAGTTGTGGCTCGTGGGCTCTAGAGCGCAGGCTTAGTAGTTGTAGTGCACGGGGCTCAGTTGTTCTGCGGCATGTGGGATCTTCCAGGACCAGGGATCGAACCCGTGTCCCCTGCACTGGCAGGCGGATTCTCAACCACTGCGCCACCAGGGAAGCCCCATGATTGTTTTTTTTTTTTTAAACAGCAGGATTTCTCAAACTTTAATATGCTCATTTTCACTGTGAATCTCCAAGGAGTGGACATAACATGACATCAGTCAAACTAATGTCACCATGGAATCTTTCTCAAGGTTCAATTTGTCGGACAGGTGTTCCAAGGACACTCTGGGACATATGGGTCCAGACTATGATGGACCATCCTGATATGTGTTTCTGCGGATGTGATCCATCCTACACACGACTATCAGAATAGCCTCCCTAGTTCAGAGTTGTGTGTAAGTCGTGACCTGCCTATAAACCCAAAATAGCTTGATTTCACTTAGGGTAAAGTCCCAAAGCCTTAACTTGGCATTCAAATTCCTCACCCCAAAGTTTCTTTCCAACTTAAGCCACTGCATCCATGCACATCCTCTTTTCTCAAGTCAAAGTGAATTACCCACCGCTCCCCTGGCTTCTTATTTTATTTCCCTGCTTAACGCTGTTCCTTCTGTCTGGAACACATGTGAGAAGTCGCCCAAGGTTCTCTCTGTTGTAGGATTCAGCTGCAGCCATGGGAACTCTGAACCTTGGTTTCTTCTGAACTTGCCTTTGACCAGTTGTAATAAGAATCAATCAAAACCCCTGCATGTCTGGACCTCTCTTTGGCCAAGGCAGCTCTGTTTCCTGGGATTGTGAACTCCAGAAGGAGTTTCTCTACCTTCTCATTAGGACAACTGACCTACTGCTTTTTTTTTTTCTTTCCTGAATGTCTCCATTTTTGCACTTTGTGATATGCTTGAATATTTTGTTTTTATGTATCTCGAGGAATTAATTTTCAGAATTCTTAATTCTCCCTGTGGTGGCATGAATGAAAGCTGCTGTAAGCCCACCAGTAACTCATTTCGGATGTCCTTGAAATTCAGATCCCTCCTCTCGTGCCCAAAGCTCCTAGCACAGTGCTCTGTATAATGTAGGGGCTTCCTGGGTATGTTTTTTTGAATGAACGATACACTGCCTGTTTTCATTTAGAAAGAATACAAAAAGTGACATAAGATTTTCTTTATCGAATTTATATGCAATTTGATCTTCTAAAGGAAAAGGGTAAATGTTTTTGAATTAACTTCTGTTATTATGGAAACTGCTTTTTTTCAACCCAATAATTATTCCTACCTAGGGCTAAAGAGGAAACCTCTGCCAACATCTGAATGACATTAAACTACCCTAAGTAAAGCATTACTAAAATTACCTTTCTGGTTTCTAATTTCCCGATAAGCCTACAATCACAATGTTTGCCTTGATTAATTATTAAACATAACTCAGATTTCCTGTATTAATGGTTTTGTGCTAGATATGATTTCTAATTAAGCTTTATGTTTCTCTGATAAAATCGTATTTAAGTCTACCAAATGTCATAACTCACTTCTGCATTTAATAATCAATGTTTGGCAGATTATTTGAAACTAGTAGAGCAGTAATTATTTATGAAGACCTGCAAACATGTCTGGTATAATCATGATCATTTGAAAATCTGTGGTTGGAAACATGTATGTCTGTGATGACTGATTAATATACAGAATAAAATCCAGTCATATACATACTATTAAGGAGAATGTTATGGTATAAGAGGATATGAATTTTAAATGTTTTTGTGTTTTAAGTTGCTCAAACCCATAGACGCCGTGTACAAGTGACAGACAACATTAGTGCTGTGTTAGATTTATGTAAGACCAAACATCTAAGCGCTGAGAATTGCTATCTGAAACCCAGATGTTTCCAAAACAAGGATATATATGTAGACAAAATAGATGGTGAATTGCCTAAGTTCCTCTTAGGGTTTTATCAGTGGGCAGGTGAGGGCCTTCTACATAGGAATTGTAAATCTGAAATTTTTGCTAAATATTGTACATGTATCTATAACAGATAGAAGTATTAAAAGTAACTATATGATAGAATATTTTTCAGCCATAAAAAGAAATGAAATTCTGATACATGCTACATGGATGAACCTTGAAAACATGCTAAATAAAAGAAGCCAGACAACAAAAAAACCCACATATTATATGATTTCATTTATATGGAATGTCTAGAATAGGCACACCTAAAGAGATAGAAAGTAGATTAGTTGTTGCTTAGGGTTGGGATAGGTAGTGATAGTCAAAGGGTGTAGGTTTTTCTTCAGGTGATGAATATCTTCTAAAATTGACTACGGTGATGGTTGCACAGATCTGTGAATATACTGAAAACTACTGAATTGTATGCTTTAAATGGGTGAATTGCATGGTATGTGAATTGTATTTCAATAAAGCCTTCAAAAATGTATGCACATTTGAAAGAAAGACAACATAAACTGCATAGACATGAATACTGAGAAAGAAATGACTTAAAATCACAGTTCACCAAACAGACACTTTCAAACCCAAACAATTTTTTTTTTTTTTTTTTTGTGGTACGTAGGCCTCTCACTGTTGTGGCCTCTCCCACTGCGGAGCATAGGCTCCGAGGCCATGGCTCACGGGCCCAGCCGCTCTGCAGCATGTGGGATCTTCCCGGACCGGGGCACGAACCCGTGTTCCCTGCATCGGCAGGCGGACTCTCAACCACTGCGCCGCTAGGGAAGCCCCATAACCCAAACAATTTTATTAACCAGATATACTCTGGTTCCTGAACATAAAGGTGTCTGCCAAACCCTTTCTAGTATCGTTGGCACGGCAGTACTTCCTCGACAATCACAAACTCTATTCAATATTTTGATGGTCCAATAAATGATTCCTTTACAGAACTTTAGATAAAAACCGATGATTCATTTTCTGAGGCTGGAATTGAATAGGGAGACCAGAGTGCGTGCAGAGGAGTAACTGATCTAAATACTCGATCCTTCTTGGTAGTGCTCAGAAATTGCCCCAAATTTGATGCGAGCAGAAATCACCCATTTCCTACAAAAATGGATTATTTGAGACAGGATGAATGGGGGGAGAATTTAGGGCAGGAGAGGTTGACGATGATTTCCTTCCTCTTAACTAGCACCTAGAATGCCCCAGCAAGCAAGCAAGATAAAAGAGTCTAAAAAAAAAGATAAAAGAGTCTGATATACTTAGCATTTTATAAGTGTTGAAATCCTCCTTTTTTTTTTTTAACAACCAAAAGGTGGTTAGGAGATGTTTTCCAGCGTGAAATGAAACATTTTGAACTGTTCATTCCACAAATCTTTTAGCTATCAGATAATTATTAATTGCTCTCTATTACTTTAAAAACTGCGATGTAAAACCCATCAACACAGCAGGAGATTCCCCGCCTTACAGCCCTGAGAGAGGTTACCGGTAATCTCAGCTAAGGGCAGGAAGGAAATTGGAGGTTCTCTTTCCAATGTCATGAGGACGGTCAATGAAGTGGTCAAGACCAGGCACCCTGGAGACCACATGCCTGGGTGTCAGCTCCAGCTTCACTCACTCGCAGGCTATGTGACTTTGGGCAAATTAGTGAACCTCTTTGTGTGTCTTAGTTTCACATTTGAAAATGAATAAAATAATACCTACTTGTTGGGTTATTTTGAGCATTAAATGAGTTCATATTTGCAAAGCACTCAGAGCAGCTCCAAGCACATACTAACAGTTTGTTAAATAAAGGAAATGTTAACTCAGAAATAAGACCTAAAAGAAACCCACTTTTAATTATATTTGCATTTTTGGAGGGGTACAATTGATAGCAATTGGAACTTATTTCATAAGCTTACTTCTTGACTTGCATTCTTACACTGTGTGAGTGTATGTTACTGAATTAGCAATAGTATTATCCGCTCCTGTGACCGTGCTATTTACTCTAAGCAGATGGAATAGATATTCACACAGTCTTTTGAGGATAAAGATTCCGTGGGATACCTTGTGGTCTAATATTACTGTTCACCCTTCTCTATTGAGTTTTAATTTATCTTTAAGCTGAAGATGTCTGATATGAAAGACAGAAAACAGGGATGAATGCTGATGATGGGACTAGATGGATGCAATGCAAAGAACACAGGCATGACAGAAAACCAATTCTCAGGGCACTCTGATGCCCAGCTCTGACCATGGTGACAGCCTCCAAAGACATTAAAGAATGAGACTTTGTCACCTATCAGATATGAATGAAAATATCTTGACAGTGAGGGTTCAAGACTATATATATGTAAAATTAGCCCCAAAGAGTTGTAGATAAGGTGAGTCTCAAGTGATGTAGATAAGGTGAGTTTTAAAGGTTTAGAGATTAGAATTTGTCTACTAGTTATAAAAATGAGTTCCTTTAAAATACACATATCTTGTTTAATAGTTAACATGAGTATATGTGTCCGTTTACCCACAAATAATGAATCCTGAAAATGAAAAAAGGCCTTAAGTTGCATATTCATTATTACTGACCTATTGACCTCAGAACTGGGCAGTCCACTGAAATGGAATATCTAGTAATAACGAAGATTTAAGAGTGCCTCCAAATAATTAAATAAAAAATTATGAGATTTGCAAATGTTTCATAATCTAAGAAAAACGATCATAACACCTCTTCTACTCTTCTACACAAATCATGCGATGATGAAACACATGAATTATTAATGAAAATGTGATACATATGTAAAACCATCTTTGGGGAAAACACACACTTAATGCTACATCTTTTTTTGCATCTTACCTCTCCTCCTTGACTGATTATTTAAATCATAAATACCTTTCCACGTCTTATATATGGTGTTTAAAATTAACATAATGATTGTTACTACCTAATTATCATGTTAGTACATTGTAAATTGCTGTACTATGTCTTTAATAGTATATGTTTAGACATAGCTAGCTAGGTTTGCTATCATAAATAACAGTTTAAAAAAAAAAAACATAGTGCAGGTAAGCTCTTTGTTTCTGTTGAATCATTTCCTTGGGAGAAACTTCATTGAGCGAGGTTACAGGGCCAAAAGGTAGGGACATTTAATGGTCCTTGCAGTAAAGAATGCTTTTTCCAATAAGCAAGTAACAATTTATTATTAATGCTATATGTTATTATTTTAAAAATTTGCTAAGTTAGTGAAATAATTTTTCAAATTAATTTGCATGTATCAAGTTACTATCAAGAATAATCATATTTTAGACCTTTATAATTTGGATTTTCTCTCATGTGATTACATTTATTCATAGACTTAATTATTAAATGTGTATGTTATTATTCATTTAAAAGATTTCATCAGGTCTATGGATAATGACCCTTTGTCTGTCATATGTGATGCAAATATGACTTTTAGCCACTTGTTTTATTTTAGACTTGTAAGATTTCATGTTCAGATTTTTGGTAATTAAATGTGTAAAGTATAGTATGGCAGAATGAGATTAAAGGATAATGGAGATTTTTGCAACCAGAAATATTTTATCCATATTCTCTCGTAGAAAAAGGAAATGCTGTGTTTTGGGCTGTAGTATTTAATTTCATATACTGTATATGTTTCCTCGTTAAATCTGTGGTGTTACATTTCCAGAGTGAGAATCCAAAGTGATCTGAAAATATGTACAGTACAGTGCTTGGAATTTAAGTGGACATAATTTTAAATTTTCACCACAAACTGTTTTGATACTCTCCTTAATGGGAGCAAAGCAACAAAGATAAGCTAAACTCTCAAAATAAAGCACACATGGATGCGGAAGAACAAATTCGAAGGTAGAGTTATGGTCTCGGACCAGACTGACTTTCCTTTTCCCTGCACCTGGGTACCCTCACCAATCCAAACATCTGCATCAGAAATAATTTTCAAGCATATTTTCTGTTTAGGTTCTCTTTACCAAATGGTATGAAACAAAATCAAGACACAGCCACATTAAATTATGTACCACGTTTAAAAATCATGCATTCTGTGGATTGTAAAACTAAAATGCAGAGAATTTATACAACAATTTACTGAACAACTCTGAGTGAGTGGCTTACTCTGAGCTGGGTACAGCCCTAGGTATTACGGATACAGGGTGAACAAGGGATTATGATCAGAGCCCTCAGGAGCTTCCAACTGGCCTTTAACTGGTTACTTCAAACCTTGTTTCACTGTAGTGACTCTGAGACTTTCCACAAAAATCTGAAACACATTCAGTTAGCCAAATGCTCTTGAGAGGCATAGGTTGGAAAGAATTCTAGGAAACCAGAATGAGGAAAATAGATACATATTAAATAAAGTTCAGTCCTCAGAATAGAAATGTATGATTTCATGTCCCATGAAGATCATAGGAATGACATTTTTCATGCAGGAAACAGGTGTCAGATACGGGATTAATGAACTAAGGTTTCAATACATAGAGCATCGCCAGGATGTATCCCTCTAGTCTTTGAAGAAGGACCAGCCCGGGTAGGGCAGGGACAGGCAAAGAGCAGTTGTAGTAACAACAGCACCGTTAGCAACACAGAGCTATTGAGTGCTTCGTGCCAAGCACTGCAGAATATTTTGCCTACATCCCCTTCCTTTGCCAGATGAAGGGAATCTTCTCTCTGGCTCCAGCATTTTGTCTGTGCATTCACCCCTGCCAGTGTTTGATCAATGGATTCTTCCTGTTGTGTTTACCCACTTCAGACGTTGGAAGTGTTCATTCGTCATTTATTCATTCACTAAATATTTAGTGCCATCACTCTGCTAGTGACTGGGACCACGGAAATGAACAGGGGAAAAAAGGACACTATACCAGCCTTCAATGAGCTTTCTTTCTGGAAAGTAGACAGACCAGAGACTCAATGACTCTAAAACAGTGTGCACATGGCAGGCCATCTGGTAGAGCCTGGGGGTGCATGAGATGTACAGGTCTACGAAATGCTCTCAGTGACACATGCACAGTTATTTAGTATAACATGTGTGTCATAAATGATAAAATACATAACTATAATATACAGTTGACATTGTATTATACTATATATTATATATTATGTTAGATATATTGTATCTTATATATATCCAAAATCATTATATTTAGGTGAGTTAACAATCCAAATGTCAATCAATAGGGGACCATTAAAATAAACAGTGAAACACTGATGCGCTGATATGGAAACAGCTCCAAAATATATAATAAGGAAAAAAAAGGAAAGTCTCAGAAGAATGCATATCGTATGCTGTTTTTTGTGAGGTGCAGATAAGAATACAGAGTCACATTTTCTTATATTTGCCTAAAGCCACTTTGGAGTCATACGCATGACACTAAACAAACAAACAAGACAAAACGGGGTGGGTTGCCCGATGCGGAGGAGAGGTGGGGGCCCCAGGCAAATGGGGACACAAGGGAAGGAGGGAGGATTTTCACCGTACACATTTTTATGTTTCTGAATTAAGTGAATGTATTGTCTATTTAAAAAAACTAAATTAACATATCCTGGAACTTTTGGAGGAAAGATATCTACTTGTGGACCGTGGCCGGTGGATGAAGAGTCGGTGGGGGAGGACCCATTCCCAGCAGAGTGCTGCAGGCCGGGCTGCAGGCTCGCCTGCCAACAGGTCACACTCTGCATGGGTGGCAGCTGGGCTCCTGTCCGGGAGGGTCAGGAGACCAGGGTGGGAATCAGGCAGGGGCAGGTCATGAGGGCCTCAGCTGACAAGGTGCAAATTCGGATTTCGTCTCCAAGGTGACGGGAATCACCGAAGGGTGATCAGAAGGAAAGTGAGTAATCACATGTGCACTTTCGCATCATGTCTCCAGGAGCAAAGTGCAGGCGTGACACTGGGCGGGGCAGAGTTGGGGCGGGGAGACTGATACTCAGATCACTGGCCATGCTTCAGGTGAGGTGGAGATCCCGCAGCCTTGATCCCGGCTACTGCCTTTGAAGATGTTGGCATCATCCCCTCCTAAATGAAACGTGCCCCTCCCCTCAAACTGTCCACAGCCTTTCCTGGGATTCCACTTGATCTTCAACTTGGTGTTGCTCACAATTGGCAGGAGGCCTCGGGGAGAGCTGAGTGGGGTGCGGATGCTCTCAGAGCCTGTGTGGGACCCTATCCCTTCTTTCTGAGCTCTGCTGTTTTTCTCTGTTTGTTTCCATCAAGCTTGTACACATTTCCTGCTGAATGCTTATGACTGGGATTTCGTTTCTTCCAGTTCCAAGCCCTGCTGTTAGGCGGGACAATCATACAGGTGGTGTCCACCATCAGAGGTGTATCCGCGGGTAAGTCACTCAAACACTTCCCTCTCAACTTGCCAGAGAACTGCTGCCCTGAAACCCCTCTCCGCCATCCTGGGCGCCCTTGCCGGCCCCTCCCTGTGTCCTTCTAGATATTCCTGGGCCTTCAGCAATTATAGGGGTAACCCCTGGGGCAGCAGGGCCTCTGGGACCCTGCCTCATCTCAAAGCCTGTTTGCTTCGTTGTTGCCCATGCAGGGGCTGTTAAATCTTGCAACTGTTACTTTTTCCACTAATAAGACATCTCAGCACATGCTAAGCATCTCAGCACACGCTGAGATACAGGAAGTATTCCCATATCATCAGATTTTTAAAAATCACAGTTCTAATCATTGTAGACATATTCGTATGAAATAAGTGGAAAATAAAAGAAAATTATATGCAATCAACCACAACAATAATACATAATTTGATCGCTGTGAAACAAAGTCAGGATATATTTCATTTTAACATAAAAAGAAAAAATATTGAAAATCCTGTCTGGCAGGTATATTATACAAGAAAAGTCAGAGATCAGCAACTTATATTTTTACTGCTGGAAGGCTGAACAAGATAATGAGGACTCTGTATGCAGGTGGACAGCTCTGAACGTTCACTAAACAAATGTGCTGAGGAATTAATTTATAAGTGACAAGTACTTATAGGTGGCAACATACACTTCATTTTGTACTTTTCTCTAAAGTAGGTTTTTCATGTTAGTTCAGCTTCTTATCATATAAATACTTTCACCTTGCTGTTCATTTGAATTGGAGTTACTATGGAGAAATGACTTTCTGATTCTACAGCATTCTACTGCATTCTAAAAACTTGGAAATCATGCCATCATGCCACAAAATGGGTTTTCTATGCATTTCTATGCATTTTTTTAAAGGAGGGGAATCTGTTCACACATGAAGGATTCTAGAAAAATGTTTCAGTGTTACAAAATTTAATAAGAACTTTTAGAACCTAGGACAATTTCACCTCAAAATAGACTGAAACATTTTAAAAGAAAATTTGCCTCCATGTCTTTTTTTTTAATTCAGAGGTTTAAACATATACAGTTTGCCACAATTTCATATGTAACTGCCAGGAGAGTAAAGAAAGACCAGAGAATAGGGAAAGATTGATAAACATATATTGACAAGTGACAGCATATAGAAACCAAGAATAATCAGATTCCCTGTTACATTTCTGAAAGAAAATTCCTTAGCATTGTGGTCCAACTTCTTTGAATTTAGGGTAGAATTTGTCTTTCATTGAACTAGAACACTAAAAGATCTTTGAAGTATTTTATTCTAGTCTTTAGTCTTTCTAGAAAATTATAATTCAAATATGCTCTAAAACACTATTTTAAACCTTGACATATGCAGGTTAAAGAACAATAGTTAATAAATTATGTAAAGGCGGGTAAGACTGCTACATTGATGGCTCCAAATGAGCCATGTCTCCTGATACTCTCACCTTTCTAGAGGCCCCTCCCACAATGATACTGGGCTTGGTCACATGACTTTCTGTAGCCAATGGGACAACAGTAGACATTACTCTCAAGTAGAGGCTTGATAAATGCTTGCATGTTGGGCTTCTCTTTTTGGAACCCAGCAGCCTGGCTGCAAGAAAGTCTGTCAAGTTTTCTTCAAAAAGAGAAGCCATGTGGAGGAGAATGTGGGTCAACAGCCAGCACCAGACATATAAGTGAGGACTTCTAGAATATTCTAACCACAGCAGAGCTCCTGGTGGAAGGTTCACGTGAGTGACCTGGCTAGTACCATGTGAAACAGAGCAATCCAACTGAGCCCTGCCCAAATTCCTGAGCCACAGAACTCTAAGCAACACACTGATACTGTTTTAAGTAATTACAGTTTGGAGCAGTTTGTTACACAGCAGTAGATAACAGATACAGTAAGTGTTAGCAGGGACTCCTAAAGTTCTTTCTGGAAATAATTCCAAGGTACATTCTTCATGGACATACACCTCTCGTACTTCTGTCATCTATTTATTTATTATTGAGCCTGTCTTTCTCATTCTGACTCTAACTCTAACCAGCTGGATAGAAGAACTGAGATGGTTGGTTCATGTGAAAAGTGTTGTGAGAACGGCTTTATTGCATATTGACTCAAACAAAATGCCAAGTCCTTGTCGGATCTCAAAGAAACAGCATTCTTGAAGATGGTATATATCTTAAATTAATTCCACTCCACAGCGTGATCAAACTGTGGCTGGGACAGTCTGGTGGAAAGAAAATGTCTTTAAGGAATTCCTAGCACATAAGCCTTCTGTGGTCCAATCAGACCACTGCCTCTCTGTTTCTCTATATGGAATTGTATCCTCACAACCAATTTCAGGCACTAAAATGTACAGGACTCTCTGGAGGAATTTGTTTTCTTAAGAAATAATTATTTGAAATATGAGGTTTATTAGATTGAGAAAGACATCGGGTGTATTTTCATCCTTCTTTCTTTGGAACTAACATGACTTAATAAAAGAATGCATTAGAAGTAGTTGCAGCAGTAGAAGTATATTAGGAGAAGAGCCCACAGTAGTGAATGGGCAATGTACCACTTCTGGGGGATGGTGGTACTATTCCACTGCATTGTGGGGATTGTATCTCAAGTTAGAAACTACAGCAACTAACTGGTTCTAAAAACAAAGTGTCTGGATACCAAGAGGAAAAAGATGTCACCTGCCATTAAGCATAACTACCGTTAGCATCATCGCTGCTATTTCCATTGTTTAAAGGATGTTCTCTGTGTGCTTATCTACGGCATTATCTACCGGTGGGGGTGTATGGACAGAAAGTTTAGATATAAAATGCCATTAAAGAGAGTCCTGATCGGACAAACGTGATACTTACAGAGAGTAGTATTTGGACGGCACTGTGGATGACCTCCAGGTACTGGAAGTCGACGATGCAGCCAGTGACGGAAACATACGTGTAATCGTCCATCATGCCGTGGGCTGACGGGGGCAGCACTCTTCGGACACAGCCAGGCCCGTGTTCCCGCCACCACGACCGGTGTACAGAGATGTTGAATGTCATTAGATCTGTATCCTAGGATATAAGGAGACAAGAGAGCAAAAGGAGACAATCATATCACATCACATCTTTGATTTTCACTTTAGGAAGAATTCAGGATGAATGAAATTGTTAAAATGGTTTAAATTTCTAGTAAAAAGTGACAAAAGACAAAGTTAACATTGGCGACATGTATATCATATGGCTAAATGAAACAGCTCATTTTTCACATCGGTTATAGTTATTCAATGTGGTGATATAATTCTTTGAATAATAACATTTCAAGGTTAGCACACATCAAAATTCCAGAGATGACATGTTTATTTAAAAGTTCCTATGTTTATTTAAAAATTATATTGTCCACATTGAAATTTTCTTCTGTATTTTCTTGTTGCTCCATTGCCATTGGCATCACCATCATATGCTAACATTTATTGAGAGTTTTTTTTTTTTTTTTTTTTGGGGTACGCGGCCCTCTCACTGTTGTGGCCTCTCCCATTGCGGAGCACAGGCTCTGAATGCGCAGGCTCAGCGGCCACGGCTCATGGGCCCAGCCGCTCCGCGGCATGTGGGATCTTCCCGGACCGGGGCACGAACCCGCGTCCCCTGCACCGGCAGGCGGACTCTCAACCACTGTGCCACCAGGGAAGCCCTATTGAGAGATTTTTTGCCTGATAGACATTGTTCTGAGCACTTGTCACACGCTATGTGTTCTTGCACGTACTATCATCATCCTAACTTACAGTAGGCTGAATAATGGTCTCCCCAAAATACATTTATGTCCTACTCCCTGGAACCTGTGGATTTTACCTTATATGGCAAGAAAAGGACTTTGCAGCTGTGATTGCATTAAGGGTCATGAGATGGGGGTATTATCCTGGATTATCTGATGGGCCCTAAAGACAATCACATGTCTCCTTATAAGAGGGAGGCAGAGGGAGAGTAGACAGACACAAGGAGGAATAGAAGGACAGTGTGACCACAGAGGCAGAGCTTGGAGTGATGTGGCCACAAGTCCAGGAATGTTGGCTGCCACCAAAAGCTGGAAGAGACAAGAAAGGATTCTCCCTAAAACTCCAGAAGGAGTGCGGCCCTGCCAACATCTTGATTTCAGCCCAGTGAAACTGAGTTTCAGACTTCGGCCCGAAGTCTGAAAATAAGCTATGAGAATATAAATTTCTGTTGTTTAAGACACCAGGTTTGTAGTATTTGTTGTATAACGATCATAAAACAACAACAACAACAACAAAACAAAACTAAAACAGGTGAGGAAAGAAAGGCAAAATAAATTGCCCAACTTCGTTAATAAATAAATTAAATGAACTGCCTATGTAGTGGTAGATCCAGACTTGACCCTATGCAATCTGTACTTTTAGCTGTGACGTGATGTTATCCCTTTACCAACTATGTTCCCCTGCCCAACCCCTTACAATTCCTCATACCCTGAAGGGAGCTAGATCCCTCCTCCCAAGTTGTTTCCAAAAAATGCCACTACAGCTGAGCAAAAGAACAAAGAAGGCAATCCTTGACTTTTACATATCAAAATAGGCTTTCAGAGCTCTAAAGAGAAACACCAGTGCAGGTGTTTAATTCTCAAGAGATGCCCCGTAGTATTTGCAGTGTCAGCCATGAAGAACTAAGGCTATAACATTTTTGTCATAAACAATAGTTTGAAAAGAATAGATGAAGAACCAGACTCTTGACTCCCAGATAAGCTAAAGATTACAGCTGCCCGTGTGGAGCAGGAAGGAGGAGGTGTGATGATGGAGAGATGGCAAGGGCGCCTGTGGACTGTAGGCCGTGGACCGGGGACAGTGGATCGGCAGGGGAGCCGAGGACGCAGGAGCAGGTCCATTTCCCAGCCCCCACTCCACGCGAGTGTGTTGTCACTGGTGCCAGGGGGACCTGTTGAGTGGACACCACACGTGGCTTTTGCTCAGCCGCCCAGGGGCCGCCCACCGATGGTGCAGCACAAATAACGCACATCTGTGCCTCCCAGTGTCCCTCGGAGGACAAGTCCCCATCTCAGTGGCATAGGACACTCCTAAGTATCAGAAATTGGGAACTCTGAAAACTTAGGGGAAGCCGGTGTGAAATGTAAGTTCTTGAACTTCGAGGTGTCTGGGACTGAATAAAACCAGCGTGGGAGCCCCTCACCTGCTGTTACTCCCTGCTGTATGTGGTACCCACACTGCAAGGTAAGAAACATTTCCAGTTTAGGCTGGTAGGCAGTTATTTCACAGTTTTAGCTTCTCCTCAACTCAAGTAATTCAAGCACCATTATAAATATGCCTCTGATTAGATCAATAATAAAACATTTTCTATCTTTTTTGTTTGTTTTTCTTGGTTATGGTTTGCTGCACATATCATTCAGTTACCTTCACAGTTACAGAATTTTATGGATAATAAAACATTTTACATCATCTTTTTTTTTTTTTGGTTGTTGGTTGGCTACATGTATCCTTTGCAGTTACCCTCTAGAGGGAAAATATTATAGAAAAATATAATTGCTTTCGCCAGTGAATTCAGTTTCATACAAAGCAATTTACCTACAGGCAAACTGCATGCTGCTCCCTTTCCCGGCCAGCAGATTTAATCTCTTATAGTTAGTCTTGGTCACTACAGAAAAACGATTATTTCCAATTTTAATAGAATTCATTAGGTTCAGGATAAACTAGTAGGACCTCAAAATCCACAGCAATTTCTATTCTTTACGCATTCTTACCTAGTGGCCTTTTCTGTTGCAGGACTGTAAGTTCCTTTCAGTATGACTTGGACTGAAATTTATATTATCCAAATAAAAGAAAAGTGAATTTATGAACTAATGACACATATTTGTTACCCTCACAGAACTCTCTCAGTGCAGTTCTCACTTGATTCGTTGGCACTGTAACATATTTATAAACTGTTCTATTCTTTGCAATGACTGCATTAAAATTCGAATGAGAAAATCAATAGCATCAAATTATACTTAAAGTTTAGACCTCTTAAATTTGGTATAAAATTTTATCACAAGTTTGTGTCTGATTTCTATCTCCTTCAGTAGTTAGATTTCAAACATTAAAAAACACCTTAACACATAATAAACTCAATTTCCTATGTCAGGCACGTCAAAGGAAATGCAACTCAGAAAACTACGATCTTTTAATAAAGAAAAAGTAAATAAATAAATGCAGAAGTTCATTTATTTTGTTGACATTTTGGCTATCATATCAAAGCGTGTAGTTTTCAAAGACACGGGTTAGTGCTAAACCATAGGTCAACAAAGTAACCTTCAAAATAACTGAGTCTCTCAAATGTCATTTCTTTCCCATTTCTTGGAATTAGAACATTATCTGAGAATTTAAGCACACCATGGTTAAGAAAATTGACAACTGATGTCTTTGCCATTGTCCTTAGAATTTAAGAGATATGGATAACGGTATTTGTATTTATGCAAGTGTATGTGATTACCAAGGGACAGTTTGTAAAACAAGGAGGAAGAAAGCAAGGAGAGAGAGAAGAAACATGAAGGGTTTGGGAGGTGTGAGGACAGCCTGGAGAGACAGAGCATGTCCAGGCCAACAGGAGAAAGAATTTCAGGGAAGTTGGTAATGCCAGAGGCAAAAACTCCTCCTAAAATAAAACAAACAAACAACAAAAAAAACAGCACTGAATTTGCTGAGTGGTGGGCAATGGGGACCTTACAAAATGCAACGCCGGCAGACTGCTGGGAGTGAAAAACTACATTTCAAGGAACTGAGGGGATTGAGAAGAGAGGATTCGGTGTTTTTCATGAAGTTGGGAGTCCAGGTAGTAAGAACATGGGGTGGACAAGAGTCAATCCGTGCGTCTACTCACACTCGCAAAGTTATGACTTAAAATTATTCCAGAACACTGCTTTTCCCTGAATATCTACTCAACTAAATACTGTTTAAAAGCCCTTTCATCTCATTAGTGTGAATCTCAAACTTGTTCCCATTTTCTTCAAGTACTTGAGTAAAAAAAAAAAAAAAAGAATTTCCAGAATTCTTTGAAATGCTCATTAACTGTGTACGTGGATATGCCTGCCCACATTTTATTCCTAGTAAGTGTAGCTACAGTATTGGAATCGGCTCACACCCTGAAAAATTCAATACCCACTTTCTATTACAGTAGACCACTATATAACTTTTCATTAATCAAAGAACTAGTCTTTCTCTTATTCTTCTTTGTTCTTTTAATCATCTGCTTTTTTGGGCATGTATCTAATTTAATTTTAGCTAATCCTCTTTATTTCTAGAAATGGACTCCCAACTACTAATAATCATTTTTTTCCTTTTTCCTTAGTTGTGGCTGGAAGGGTCATTGAATCCAATTTTGTATGGCTATCTACTCTGTCTTTTCACTGTCTTTTGTCATAAGCCAGCCCATCTGCAAGTGAAAATGTGACTTTGAAGAGATGTCCACAAGTATGTAAGAAAATAGATTTTGCTCAATTTTAGAGTTACCTTTGGGTTTACATTTATATAATTAAATTCATGTCAGTTGAAATTTCTTTTGAAATACTGTTTATCTCAGAATAGGAATTAGAAAAATTAAAACAAATGTCTTACATTTCTAATAATTTTCTTTTCACTGAAGCACCAAACATTTCAGAGAGTACTGTAGATCTATATCATAAAGGACAAACACAGTGCTTGGTAGCGAGGTTTACGTGTTTGGAGCCCATTATACAAAGACTTAGCATCAGTTTAATTACTGATATATCAACAATTATATGTTATTTTCCTATATTAAAAGCAGCTCTTAGGGATAAGCTTAAAAGGTTTTCAAGCTTCCATTTGAAAGTGTCAGTTACTGTTGCTTTCTTTCTTTTTTTTTTTTTTTTTAATAAATTTACTTATTTATCTACTTTTGGCTGTTTTGGGTCTTCGTTGCTGTGCGCGGTCTTTCTCTAGTTGCGGTGAGCGGGGGCTACTCTTCATTGCAGTGTGAGGGCTTCTCATTGTCGTGGCTTCTCTTGTTGCGGAGCACAGGCTCTAGGCGTGCAGGCTTCAGTAGTTGTGGCACGTGGGCTCAGTGGTTGTGGCTTGCGGGCTCTAGAGCTCAGGCTCAGTAGTTGTGGCACACGGGCTTCGTTGCTCCGCAGCACGTGGGATCTTCCTGGGCCAGGGCTCGAACCCGTGTCCCATGCATTGGCAGGCGGATGCTTAACCACTGTGCCGCCAGGGAAGCCCCCTACTGTTGCTTTCTTAGAGAATTCTTCCTGCAAGCCATAGCACATCATAATTATTTAGGCCCATGCCACTGGTGTTGAATATAAAGAACAGTCTGCAGAGTGAGGAGCAGCCATTGATCATTTTGATTTTGTTTATCCTTACAACTAGGTATTGATAGGGCTTTTTTTTTTTTTTTCTTTTTTTTTGGTACGCGGGCCTCTCACCCCTGTGGCCTCTCCCGTTGCGGAGCACAGGCTCCGGACGCACAGGTTCAGCGGCCATGGCTCCCGGGCCCAGCCGATCCGCGGCATGTGGGATCTTCCCGGACCGGGGCACGAACCCGTGTCCCCTGCATGGGCAGGCGGACTCTCAACCACTGCGCCACCAGGGAAGCCCGCTACTGGATTTTTTGAGGCACAAACTCAATTAAGAATTGAGAAAACCTAAAAAAACCCCAGAAGGTCACTGAACATCCATTATTGCTAGTGGGAGTGTGAATTTGTGCAGCCACTTTGAAAAAAGTTTTGTATATCCACTGTCGCTAGATAAATGTATGCCTTATGACCTAGTGGTCCCACTCTTGAGTAGGAATGTATTATCAAATGCATTTCTTAAGAAAGGTAAGTATGGAGAGAATCAGCCATCTTTCTCATGTGTTTATTAAAATAACTGAGACACTGTGCAAAACAAGGAGGAAAAGAACCATGGTGAAAGGCTGAATTTCTTTCCAAAACCATTGGATGCTGTGGAAGGATCCAAACGAACACACCCCCACCCCCCCCTCACCCCCAGTTTTCCAATAATGACTTAAAAGAAATCACTAGTCCCATTAGAGGAAATGATATAAATGAAGCCCACCTCCTGCAGGGCCACCTTGAAGGGGGTAGGGGAAATACAGCGAGAAATTTACAAAAGTCTGCAATTTGCAGGAAGACTTTTGTTTTTCTTTTAAATGTCAACCTCCCCTTCTCTTATCCGTGTTTACTTTGTAGTTGTCCATTCATTAGCCATGTCTTGTTTTATGCTGATTTGCTTTTTTAAAAAAATCCATATGTGTGCAGTTTTTTTTAATCCATATGCACGGCACTTTTCTAGAAGGACATACTTAGTAGTGGCTTCCTCTGGGGGAGAGGCATTGAAGGTTTGGGGTAGGAGATTTACTTTTTGTTCTAAGTCTTTTGTATTGTTTGAATTTATTACTGTGTATATATACAGTAGTGCCTTTTTTTTTTTTTTTTTTTTTCGGTACACGGGCCTCTCACTGTCGTGGCCTCTCCCGTTGAGGAGCACAGGCTCCGGACGCGCAGGCTCAGCGGCCATGCCTCACGGGCCCAGCCGCTCCGCGGCATGTGGGATCTTCCCGGACCGGGGCACGAACCCGTGTCCCCTGCATCGGCAGGCAGACTCTCAACCACTGCGCCACCAGGAAAGCCCAGTAGTGTCTTTTTAATTAAAATGTTTTTTACGTGTAAATTACACTTAAAAAAACATGTTACAAGTTTTATTTTTTGAATTTTTTTTATAAAGCAGGTTTTTATTAGCTATCTATTTTATACATATTAGTGCATATAGGTCAATCCCAATCTCCTAATTCATCCCCACTTTTGATGTGCATCAGGTCCATAGGGCAGAACCAGGTATGTCCCTGCAAAGACAGCCTTTCAAAGCTGAGCATTTGTGCATAGAATGCAACAACATTTCAATGCAATGGAAAAAAACCATTTCATGCCAGTGATGCCTCAAATATTATTTGTGAAAGTATAATGTACATTCCCAGATACTGACATTTATGGTATGTAATTGCTGCACCTGACGACACTAAGATTTGCCTACAGATGATTTTCTAACAATAAGTGTACATGTTGCTGTAATCGATGAATTTTAAACACCTGTAGTTTACTTAGCTAATTACCAAGCCCACTCAACACATCTGGCTTCTCTGTCTTTGTGTTAATCAATAACTATTTGATTACAATGTTATGCCTTTTATGCTAATTGGGATTTTGAGACCATAAAATGGTGCTACCTTTGTGTTTCATGCCTGTACTAATGTGTTATATTTATAGTTTGTTGTATTCAGAATTCATGCCGCATGTGCATGTATGCACACACTTTACTTCATTTGCACAACAGAAGTGTTTCTATTCAATCTGTTTTTTGCCAAGTTTACTGTCTGAAAAGAAAATCCTTGCTTATTTTAAAATTTTGGTTGGAAAATTCCTTGTTTGAGAAAAATAGATGTTTGTTTTAATCTGGTAGGATTTTTTTTTTTTAAAAAAAGGAAAAGTCATATGATCCTTTTAGTTGTTCCCTTTTTGAAAGGTAGCCGGATAAATAGAATAATACTGGTATTTTTGATCTGTGTATGTAGCTGCTGGTGTGGTTCAAAACCCTCTGCAAAAGAACACTGTTTTTTCTCAGTTGCTTCCTTTGCTCAAATAATCGTGAAGGCTGGAAAGAGGTCTGATTAATTGCAAACTTGGATGTGGTAAAAACCTCTCTGGCAGGTTCTTATCTCTCACCGCCAATCTCAAGTTTCAGAGTAACCATCTTGGAAGGCTTGCAGGAGGGAGCCTCTTGGGATCTGGAAATTCCAGAGACAAGGACTCAAATGCAGAGTTGGATTTCTATTGTAGCAGCTCGGTGTGTGCACACGTGTTCAGGGGGATGGGGGGCTATTCACTTTGCTGTGGGGCAGGCGCTGAACTGAGAATAAAAGCCCACATCTGCCCACGATATTCGTTTTGAGAGTACTGTCTCTCTTCATGTCTCCACAGATCCCCTAATATGACTGATAAGTAATCACACCAAGTATAGAGATGCTTCATGTCAGCATTAGCTCTCTGCCTTTCGTCTAAACAAGATTAAGTGTCACTAGCCAGATATTCCACAAGTATATAAGGCCCAGTGGCCACAAAGGACATTGTTTATTTTATCACTATTAATTCTTTAGGGGGGGAATGATATTTAAGGTCATTTTTTTTTAACCCCATGGCTGAGTCATGGGGTTTTCTTTCCTAGTGTCCTAAGGAGTTCAGGGTGCTTCCAAACTATTAATTAATTCATATTATAAAGTGAATTCTTACTAGCAATGATTAATCCCAGTAATTTAAATTCCCCTAAATGAAGTAAAGACCACTTTTAGCTCTTCCTTAGAGTTGAATTTGAAGCTTTCCAAAGAATATTTGAATCCTTTTCAATTTGCAGGTCATGGGGAGACATATTAATTTCTGGTTGTCCTTACAGATAGCAACTACTCTTAAAATATCAACCTTGTCCAAAAGCACACTTAGCTACACTTTCCATAAGTACCTAGATGAATACACACACGATTATCCCAAGTAGAAAACCTCTTCCCTTTGACATTTCTGCAGCTGGCCACCAAACAACCCTCTTGCCATGAGCTGGGATTATTTCTGTGGGGCAATTTACCAGATGGCATCTTCAATGGATGTTGGGTAGTTATTGTAGCTACATTGTTTGTAGTGTCTAAAGTGGCAACAATGCCTGTCTATGCTCTGCCCAAGGAGACTTCAAACAGTGTAGGTTTCCTCCTTATAAATAAGATAGTCCTACTGTACATATAGATCATTATAAAGTTAAACATCTCATTAGGTCACAAGATCTTCTCTGAGAATGAATGCATCAGTTTTTCCTTGCTCATCTCTTTAACAGAAATGCTATTTATAGTCATTGTTCTCTATTCATCATAGTGCAAACATGTCATATTTTCTTCATTAGCACCTTGTAATCTAAAAGTATACAATCTATATTAATTATAATATATTGGTGAATGCAGAACAAAGGTATTTAGAACTACTTTAATTCAGAGCCATTTATGTAGAAAGTGACTCACACAGTCCGATACAGTTTTCCTTTAAGAATGATGCTTTGAGGGGCTTCCCTGGTGGCGCAGTGGTTGAGAGTCCGCCTGCCGAGGCAGGGGACACGGGTTCGTGCCCCGGTCTGGGAAGATCCCGCATGCCGCGTCTGTGAGCCATGGCCGCTGAGCCTGCGCGTCCGGAGCCTGTGCTCCGCAACGGGAGAGGCCACAACAGTGAGAGGCCCCCGTACCGCAAAACAAACAAAAAAAAACTAGACAAGCTCTCAGCTGATTGTAGGACAGTGATTCTTAGGACTTGGTCATCCCAGAGCTTTTCAAAGCTTCTCACATGTATGAAAGTGTCAAATGTTAGTTCCCCAGAGAATG
The DNA here is from genome assembly GCF_011762595.2 of Tursiops truncatus. Lineage (NCBI taxonomy): Eukaryota > Metazoa > Chordata > Mammalia > Artiodactyla > Delphinidae > Tursiops > Tursiops truncatus. Next base: position 9,043,217 of record NC_047050.1, on the reverse strand, counting down.
CAACCAGGCTCGTGGTCAATGCAAAGCTGCCAATGAACATAATTAAAGAACTTTAGCGACAAGAATAGGGTCCATTTTTAGAATGCAAGTTACTTCTGATGGTTCTTAGATTTTTAAGGGCGTGATGGCAGATCCTCCCTACCTTTCTGCCGCACCCATGCTCCCGACTCTACCCTCTGCCACCCATGCCTCTTGTCCCACCACTAGGAGAAGCAGAATAATGTGCAGGAGACTGTAGGGGGCTCGACTCATACAGGAAAGGAGAAGGAAAGATAGATTCCCAACAAGCCTTCTCTGACCGAAGCTTCCACGTCATACACAGGTTAAACACAGCACTGCAAAAATTCCGAGGGCGGTCCTATGCCTAATATTTATTGGAAGGCAATCATAATATTCTGCTCTTTCTGGACTTATGAGGTGGGAGTGGCAGCAGCAATGTCTACTTAATGACATTTGTCTATTGTCTTTGTCCAGACTTGGACACAGCCAGTTCATATTCAATAGTACACCTGCTTTTTTCTGCTCATGTGAGTCCAGCTTTGTAATGAGAGTACTCTACGAACTCAGCATCCTACCTGCCCCAAGAAGCAAAACCCTAGCCAGTGGAGAAGCTACCACTATTGGCAAAGCTTTGTGTCTTTCTTCCTGCTCTTTGACCCTTTTCACATTGTAGTTTAATTTATCTTTTTATGGCCTACCTTACCCTCTGATTTTATGTTTCTCAAGACCTGGCATGGATTCATTTTTGTAAACACAGTGCCAAACAGAGTGAGTATGTAATAAATGTTCATTGAAGGAATTATTTGTTCTTAAATAAAATAAATGATACACACTACTATATATAAAATAGATAACCAACAAGGACCTACGGTATAGCACAGAGAACTATACTCAATATTTTGTAATAACTTGTAAGGGAAAAGAATCTGAAAAAAATAGGTATATATGTATGCATAACTGAATCACTTTGCTGCACATTTGAAACTAACACAACATTGTAAATCGACTCTACTTCAATAAAAAAAAGAAAATGTAAAAAAAATACACACACTTTAAAATCAAATGGTCAATTCTGAATGTATTAAAGAGTTAAACATAAAATATAAACCATAAAAGAATTAGAAGAAAAACATGAATATTTATCTTAGGGTGAGGAAGTACTATATAAACAAAAATAGGAAAGGAAGAAAACAAAAAGAAAATTATGTAGAATAGACATGATAAGTTTGCTTTAGACAGCAGCTAATAAGAAGGAGAATTGGGGCTTCCCTGGTGGCACAGTGGTTGAGAATCTGCCTGCTAATGCAGGGGACACGGGTTTGAGCCCTTGTATGGGAGGATCCCACATGCTGCGGAGCAACTAGGCCCGTGAGCCACAACGACTGAGCCTGCACATCTGGAGCCTGTGCTCCACAATAGGAGAGGCCGCAATAGTGAGAGGCCCGCGCACCGCGATGAAGAGTGGCCCCTGCTTGCCACAACTAGAGAAAGCCCTCGCACAGGAACGAAGACCCAACACAGCTAAAATAAATAAATAATTAAAAAAAAAAAAAAAGAAGGAGAATTGGCATTGGAATAAAGAATTGACTGCCTTGCACCTGTGTTATGCTAGGCTACTTTGAAAAATGGTTTTGCCACAATTGAATATTTTCAACTACATGTTTAAAGGAATAATATTCATGTAAATTACACTGTGTTTATGCAGATAAATTGGTTTAATACGTTGAGGGAAAATGCTGCATGAGTTAAATAAGACGCTTTAAAATGTCTTCTAAAAACTTATCAAAGAATAATTGGTTTGACCATATTTTTCAGAGTTTAGTCAACTAGCCTGGTGTCCCTTAGGTGTGATCCCAGACTTCAAGTACTAGGGAATTACTTATTTGTAAAATAGGTACAGTTTTTCACTCCACAAGGATGTAACAAGAAAAGTTCTTCTATTTAGCCACAAGCCCTTTTTTTGCTGAGGTTATTTTACAAGTAGTGTGTCACACTAACCAAAAAAAAAAATCCCCAATCGTAGGTTTAAGGAGTCTAAGAGATAATGGATAGAAAGTCATGTTTTGGAAAAGCCATAAACTTTATTCTTATACCTGTAATTTTTGCCATCTGATTCACCACCATGAAGATTCTGGGGGGTAAATCACTGTCTAGTAAATTTAAAAGGTTTGAAGTGCTATTTACAAATCTCATTTTCTATACTCACGCAGAAATGCATATTTATAGGAAAGTAATAAAACGAAATACTTCTTTAATAAGAATCTTAATCTGAATATGTAACTATTGACAGTTTTAAATTAACTTAATGAACTCAGAATCTGAAATTAGCTCTTGATCAAAGTAGCTGGATAATGGTTATTCATCATTTGGTATTGTAAAAATACAACTTTAATTACAATAAATTATATGACAAAACAAAACACAGCTTTAGTTTTTTTTAAAAAAAGACTCTTGTACTACGATTTCAATCTTATTAGGCAGGAATCACTGACTGACGAAGCAAAGAGTAAAGCATAGACAGACATAAAAATCACATTTCAAATTTGAGAAGCTTAATGTGTTATGGGGAATAGGCTCCTACTTCTAGGAAAATGACTCAGGGAAGTATTTCCAAAATAAATACTTTAGCTAGAAAACGAATATTCTTTCTATAGGTAAGTGTGACCATTTAACAATTCAAGCCACAGAATGTCTGACTGAATTGTGGCCTCTTCACATTTAAATTTCTGGGCGTGACACTATTTTCAGCTGTAGTAGTCAGACCCTCATTTGTAGTAAAACTCAGTGCTGTCTCCTGATCAAATGTTCTTCTGCTACGGCAATTTTAAAGTAGAACTGAAACTATAATAAAACTGTGGATATAGCCTCCTTGCTAATTTTGCATATTAGACATATCTTCAATAGCAGGTGTTAATTTCTAGGTAAATTCTGGTTGGGCTTCTTTTTAAATTAATTAATTAATTAACTTATTTTTGGCTGCATTGGGTCTTCGCTGCTGTGTGCAGGCTCTCTCCAGTTGTGGCGAGCAGGGGCTACTCGTTGTGGTGCGTGGGCCTCTCATGGCGGTGGCTTCTCTCGTGGAGCACGGGCTCTAGAGCACAGGCTCACTAGTTGTGGCTCACGGGCTTAGCTGCTCTGCGGCATGTGGGATCCTCCTGGACCAGGGATTGAACCTGTGTCGCCTGCATTGGCAGGCAGATCCTCAACCACTGCGCCACCAGGGAAGTCCCTTGGTTGGGCTTCTTGAAAGATGATTCCTAACAGCTGCTATTCTCTAAGCGTTTTTCTGAGAATTCCAGTTTCCAGGCCAAAGGGAGCAATTCCCCACGTGTCTGTGAGTGTTCTGATGCCAGCTCTTTAGAATGATACTAATCTCTATGCCACAGATTCATGTATTTTTTAATCTACTTCAAGGAAAAAAAAGGATATAACAGCCCATTAGGAAACATTAAATCCTAATCATTTCGTTAATGTTGTCTCCAATGTGTGTTCTATAAAGTTGCTCACTTTTATAACTAAGATTCTGGTGTCACGGGTTAATGGGCAACATAGCTTCTGAGGTTGTGCATCTGTCATCAATCCATTATCAGGAAAGGACTAATCTGCCGTCCTAGCAGATGGCTCAAAAGTCCTGTAGGGGTACATTAACCCCCATTCTTTATTGCTGTGTCCTACAGATTCACAGAGCATTTCTACATATGATCATATTTGATTCTTAAATCCAGTCAGGAGGATGTGTATTAGTATTCTCATTTGTTTGAAGGGCCTGGCAGGGAAGCACAGCATCTTTTGTATCATGGACCAGAAGGAGCTGTGGGATGGGATCTCTTCTTATCGGGAAGGTCATTGGTTGTCCGTGCAGCTTCTGGAGGGATGCAGTGGGGGCACTGACGTGCACACACTCAGTCAAAATGACCCTGGGTTACCTAGTTCCGATTTTTGGTTGAGGAGTCAGTGTTTCAACCAGATAGCAGTTACATGGCAGAGGAAGGTGGCAAACTCAGGCTGCTGACTCGCTCCTTGTCTTTTTCGTTACGTCTTATGCCAAGTTCTTTGGAGGCACCAATGCTAACAGCCTCTACATCATATTCACAGTAAATGAGGAAGGTTGTTGAGCCTGTCTCTTTATGCCCCATCCCTTCCTGGCCCTGGCCTCGGGGAAGGTGACTACCCTCAGCTCTGGGGCGTCCTGACTGTTGTCTACGGTAAACTTGTTGTCCTATTAGGTGGCTGTTCAAGGGAAAGGCTTGAAACCCAACTCCCACAAGGCAGATGTGGGAAAAAAATCCCCTACAGGACCAAAAATTTTTTGATTTCTAGGAAGCCACTATAATTGCTTTTTTCTGGACATTTCACAGTAGCATAACCGGAAAAACAACAACCATAATAGTTAACACGTACGTAGCATTTACAATGTGTCAGCCATTGTTCTTAGCATTTTATGTATTTTAACTGACTTAATCCTCACAACAGCTCCTGGGGTAGGTGATGTTATTCTGCTGACCGTGTAGATGAGAAAAAGGAAATAGGTACCCAGTCATGAAGCCTGGAACAGCTGCAGCCTTCCTGCTTCCAGTTCTAAATCAATACTGCAACATTGTCATTCTCAGTTACAACTGAACATACTTGGGCTCATTCTTGGTATGAGTAATTTGCTTAAATTGATAGCCAGTAAGAAGCAGACCTAATTTTGGAAGCCAGACCGAAGTGGCAAAACAGACATAGTAATAACCTGGGTCCTTGATGACATCACCTCATCATCAACCAGTCTTGAGACCTGCTCTACATCTGGGCTTTGGGATGCGAGATGCTAGATGCCCTTAATGCCTATGGCACTTTGAGTCAGAGTTTCTGTTACTCCCAGCATAATAATGGTCCCAAGGGATCCAAGAGTCATCCGACTATGGACGCAGCTACCTGTGTTTGAATTTGGCCTTGTGACTTTGGGTCAGTTATTTTTTTTTTCCCTCTGAGGGAAAGTATCCTTTCCCTTTTTCATCTGTAAAATGGGAATGATCTTGGTACCTATTTCATACGTGTGGTAAGGATCAGATGACATGATATATAATAAAGCAGTTAAAACAGTGCCCCAAGTAGAGCTCGTATTCACGAATATTTAGTGAATATTAGTGACTTTAAACATTATTATTATTATTATCATTATTTTATTATATTTATTATTGAGCCTTGGTATTTTTCTAATCCATAAAATGTGAATAACAATAAACTTGTAGGGCTGTTATGAGGATTAAATGACATAACCCATATAGAGTAAACTTTAGCAGAATATTTGGCATATAGAAAATGTTCAAAGAAATTTGGTAGTTTTTCTTTCCAATTAATTTTTTCTCTTAAAATAATATACATGTGATATAAAAGATAAAACAATTACTAAACACTTTTAAAGAAAAAAAGCAGTCCTTTCTATTTTATGAGTAAAAGCTATCATAGCATGTTGTTTTCTTTAAAAAATTATATACACTAAAAAATAATACTGTCATCGTTTACGTAAAGATTTACTCCTTCAATAAACCAGTCTGAATACGAACTTCATACTTTTTTATAAATGAAAACAAATTATAGTCTGTGCAAATTGCTACATAAAAAATGCCATACTATTGTACAAGCAATTGGTCTATTTCTGAAATGAAAAATGGAGACATGTCTGGCAAATTATATTGCTTGCTGAACCATAAACTTGTATAGATCAAATATCTAAGTATAAAAGTTAAATATCTAATACTATACCCGGAAGGAAATATACTATCTGGATAAACTGAAACTGTGATCTGTAAAAATCTCGGGGTTTAATTCTGGTTGAAATAAACATTAATAATAACCACCTGATTCTAAAAGAATTCCAAATACATTACAATTAGCTTTCTAGTCCTCTCAGAAACTGATGAAGCTTTCTATAGAGGCAATAAACTACAACTCCATTTGCATTATTAAATTTAGTAATAGAATGAGGGCTTCTATATATCAAAGTCTTATTTACTGACACATATAAACCATAGAACTGTTTACTTCAATCTTTGGGAGTTAACAAATTTTAACCTAACAAGTTTCATTTAGGGGATATTCCTACTAATTGAATAATATCCAATTCATAATAGACATGTTATGTAACCAAATGCAAACATTAATCTCAGTAATTCTTAGTGACATTGTGCTTTCTCCATAAATATTTGTTGAATAGATAAGAACACAGGAGGAGATAAAATGCCCATTCAAGCTATAGCTGAGAAGACCCAAGATGTGCTCAGCAGAGCCAATCAAGTTTTAAAGCCCTCACTCGTTATCATGCACGGAAAGCCGAGGATGAGAAAAATCTGAGGAAAGGCTCTCAAAGATAAAGACTCAAACTAACAGACAGAAAAAAAAAAAAAAAAGGCAAGCAACTTTGAGAAAACAGATTATGCAGGGAGAAAAAAATCTACAAAACAAAACAATTAGGAACATGTATAAACCCCAAATAGGATGCTATTAATGCAGGACACCCAAATTTTAAAAAAGAGCACTTGAAATTAGAAACATAATAGCACACCTGGAAATTAAGTAGAAGGGTTGGAAGATAAAGTTTTAAGAAATCTCCCTGAAAGTAGAGTAAAAAGACAAATGAATGGAAAATAGAGAAAAGGCAAGAAGCTAGAAGATTGATCCAGAATACGCAATGTTTGAGTGATAGAATTTCCCATTAGAACATGGAGGACACACAGCATGGAGGGGAGAAAATCAGCAACACATGATTTAAGAACATTTCCCCAAAATAGAGGTCATAAGTTTCTAGAAAGAAAGGGCCTGCTAAATGTTCTGAGATGCCTTGTTAGTGAAGAGTCTCACGTTTCCCAGAACTCATCCATTGCCGGGTCTAAAGACCTCTCAGAATCCCTTGAGCCAGACCACAACTTAACTCTCAGTGCCTTGAAATATGAAAGACTAAATCCAGGAACTCTGAGTGATAATTTAATTGAAGAATAATAAAGCAATATAAGAAAACGCCCTGGACGGTCTCATATTATTTAATAAGCCCCTTAAAGATAAATAGGAGGGGGGAATTTGTCAATAATGTCATATTCATGCAACTTTTTAGAACATTCGTCATCAAAACGTGATATACCTTCTGGGCTGTTAACTTCTATGAAAACGGTGTTTGTGGTTCCAAATGGTGCCAGGTGCTGCCAGTGAAAAAGGAATAATTCTTAAAGCCTTTCATACCATTTGACCAAATCATCGTTCTCAGCCACAAACGAACCATACGATATGTTCTTCAGAATTTTCAGACCCTTTAACTTTGAACTCAAACTAAAACCTTCCCTAAACAAAGCATTTAAAAAAAAAAAAAAGAGTAGCAAGGATAATCCCTGTTTAACTTCCTAGATTCCTTCCATTTATCTTCTATTCTCAACGATTATTTAATTAATCCCCACTTTTGCAAGTTATGTTCTAGCTGCTAAGAGTACACAGAAATAAAGGAGAATTCTTGGTCAAGATGGTGGTTTGCAACAAATATAGATGCACTTTCGTTCCCTCCTTAAGCCACCAGAACAGTCCTAAGAGTTTTAAGAAAAGCACACAGGTACTCAAGGATGAAGCCAGGCTTTACCTTGTAGGAGCGAGGCTAGGAGACTCTCTCCTGGGGTATCCGACAGCTGGAGAGCAAAGCCAAATCCACCCTAATATGAAGGAGATGGCCAAGAAGACTCACGGAATTCGTCGAGATTTTGAGCAACCCCTCCCTGAAGACAGGGGACAGAGACCACGGCAAACAGGAGAAAATGAAGTGCTTGGAAGAAACAGACACCCTAGTGGCAAAGACGGCTCTCTTTCTCCAGAAATAAAAGACCATCATTCATATCCACAGAAAGCAGAGAGAAAAGTATCATAACTATGAATAACTATGAAGTAAGATGAAGATTTTGTAAAAAAACGACCTTTTGGGTACTTAAAATATTATGGTGTAAATTAAAAGCTCATTTAGAAATGTTAGACAATAAAGTTAAAGAACTCTTCCAGAGAAACTCCAAAGAAGTTTAAAAAGTTGTTCAGGAAAGGAAAAGTGTATGTATTTCACCACATCTTATCTGCAAATACCATTTTCACAGCCATAATAAAATAAACACTGAATAAGAAAAATAATAAGAGCAAACAAAACAAAATTCACCTTGCTAATTTGCAAGAGTAGATGTGAAAACCTGTATTTAATGATTATCTTGCTGAAATGGTCTGTTGATCTTAAAAATCTAAATTAGAAAACGATTTTGTTAAAAAGAAAATGAGAATTTGCTTCAGAGAATACCTAGTGAAAGATGACCAAAATGCTAGATACTATGAGATTAAGCAAATTGTCTGACTTAGTTAACTGCAGTTTTAGGTAATATACTTTTAATAAATTAAAGTAATGAATGTATGTACTGCTTGCAAGGTAGAGGAAATTAAATTCAGTAGCTCTGTCATGGAACAATACCCCTATCCCCCCAGCCCAGAAAATAATGAGCTTCTTTGGAATATATTACCCTAATGGAGCTCATTCCCATGATGCTATGGAATGAAAGGAATGAAATATTGGTGCAAATGTAGGCAATCATTAATGCTGACAATGTGATTCAGTGAAGCATAACTCCCTGTCGTTTTTATTTTTAATTCTTCTATTATTATATGGCTTCAATGAAGTTTACATTGATATTTTGCAGAGGTCTTAATAGTTCTTAAATTTGACTTAGGAATCAAAACGAAACAACCAGCTAAGCTTTCCAAGAACAAAATTTTGGAAACAAAACTTTAAATGTTGCTAAGTGGGTTCTACAACAACAGAATCATTTAAGAGACCAATTTAAACTCAAACCACCTAGAATTTTCAAAAATGGATCTGTGGCTAAAGACAGAACACAGGCGACAATTTACAAGTCTTTAAAGTGCTGGCCCCTGACTCTAACTTGCAACATGTAAATCATCTAGAAAACTCCAAAAACCATGTTTGTCTCAGTCACTGGTGTTCATCCTCGGTAATACAAATAAAATAATTATTAGTTTGATCAGGAAGCAAATTGTCCACAGGCACTCTGTCTTTCTGTACACACTATCTGCATAAGAATCTAACTTTCGGACTTCCCTGGTGGTCCAGTGGTTAAGACTGCCCACTTCCAAAGCAGGGGGTGTGGGTTCAATCCCTGGTCGGGGAACTAAGATCTCACATGCCGAATGGCATGGCCAAAAAAAAAAAAAAAAAAAATCTTTCAAGATCAAAATAACCAAATATTTGCTTCTAAAATGTCCACAATTTTCAGATTAAAATATTTTCCAATGCATTTGACACCCCTCCCCCATTTTTGGAGAACATTGTAATTGTATGGCCTCCTGTCTTAAACTGAATGATTTCTGAGTGGAATGATATCAATAATATTGGTTTAGAAGTTGTATTTTTATGTCACATATAATACACAGATGACATATTCAAAGTCTGAAATGAGTATAGGCAGCCATGACAGAACTGAAAATGGCATCATTGGATTTGATGTTCTACATTCATTCAACTTTCAACATTCTTTGGTTGCAGGCCTTCAAGTGCAAAGACATTGTGGAGATGACCCAGAGGAGTGTGGACCTGAAGATGCTTTTTATCTAGACATGAAGACAAGCATGTAAAGAACCCGACTGTCCAAGACAGCAGAATGGAGAAAGCTCTCCAATGGGCACACAAGCATACATGGCTGCCGTTCACCCATAGGTGCTTACGTGGAATTTGAAGAAAAAGATGCACCTCTGGATGGCTGCAGCTCTGTGCATCCTGGGAACACAGGGGCAAGTGGAGACCATTGCATTCAGCCCCATAAGTTACTGCTTTGGAACTGCAACATCAGTTCCAAATGGGCACACACAGGGAGCCTTCCTGGAAGAGGTGGCATTTGGCTTTGGAAGAACGGGTGGCATCTCAATCAGTAGAGAAGCCTGGGAAGTACAGTCTGTTTCTCACTCTGGCCCTTTTCTCAATGATGCAAACGGGGATCCGAGACTCATTTTAGAGAAAGCTCATTTGAGCAGCGGAGGTGAATGTACCTGTCACATCATCTTTTCCACGTGGCACCCTGCTGCACAGGACTCTGCCAGTTTAGTGCCCCCATTTATTTCCTCAATACTGAAAATAGGATTTTACTTTTATTTCGACATAGATGGAGCACAGGAGGGATAGTCAATCGCCCATCTGTGGGGAGTTTCACTTGATCCACATTTAACTGCCCGGCAAGTTTTTCAGCTGTCCATTTGAAGGAGCCCCTGTGTTTCCACAACCCATGAAACATGTAACGACTAAATTCGAGATTTTTCTAATTGAGAGTTAGAAAGCATGACTAAAGCATACGTGACCATAGTAACCTGGTGAGTGTAGGCTGGGCATTTTTGACAAATGGCTGGTTATGTGTAGTGAAGAAGTGAACATTAGACACAGCACCAAACGGCGACTCCATCGGTCTGATGCCATGTTTTTAAACACCCAGATGGCCAAATCCTCACATCCATGGCATGAGAGCAGCATTATGAATCAAAATAAGAGAAAGGACCCGAAAGTGGTTACACTACAGTGATAAAAGGCTTACAACCTAAGCAACACACGGGGATTAATGAAAGGTAAATCTGGCTGGATTTAATGCTGACCTTCAATGAAATAATTTACCTTCCAGCAATCACAGATGGGTTTATAGGAGAAAAGACTAGCTATGTATAATTTTACGGCTAAGAGAAAGGATCAAAATGCAAACATAATCTTTAGAATGAATTTGTTTCTGGCCAAGAGTACCACGGAGCAGTTAGGGTCCATAAAGTAAATGGATGGAAGACAATGGTATAAAAATATAACTTTTTTAGTCTGGAAAATATGGTCTGAGTTTTTAAAATTTTGCCTGTGACAGAGAAAGTCTACCATCTTCAAACTATGTTGGAGAATCAATCAACAATACATAAAACAACAACAAAACAGTTAATGGATTATTGCTTAAAAATGTGGCGAGGTCAGTTTATTTTTTTTAAAAAAAATACCGGGTAAACACTTGTGCTTCAGATGTCTTTGAGCTTTTTACACAGAACTTGTTATTTTTACGTCTCTATCTTCTTTGCCAAAGGTGCTGATTAATAGGTGATTCAAGGTTTAAAAAAATGCATGTCTACCGACTTGACCATTCTGATTGAATTAGGGGCTGACTGGGGAAAGAGATTATATTTCTGGGAGCCTGTACAGTATTTCATAGTTCATAAATCACTTCCACATTTGAGTGAAATTATCCTGAGGCAATTCTGGAAAATACCATTTCTCCATTTTTTAGCTCAGGGAACTGCAGTGCAGGTTGTAACAACATGACTCCAAGCACCAGCATTTAAGCTGTAGACTCGCGCACCCTCTCTGAATTATCAAGTAAGTTCAAACCAAAAATAAACTACTTCAGAGATTTCTTCTCCCTTCCCCTCCACCCCACACTTTCTCCAGTTGACTGTTCAGCATCATAGAGCAGTGGACTAAGCTATCTACTCATTCTGAATTTCAAAATCACCAGCAAGCTATTAAATAACCAAGTTTCTTTTTCAAAACAATCTGCTCTAAAAATGTCAAGATACTAAGTAATAATTCATAGATTACCCATGTTTCCATTCTGCATAGTGGTTAACTTTGAGTAGCATAAAATCTGTGAATTTACCTTTCTGTGGTATCCTACCACAAAGACCACAGTTCCTGACTAACTAATCATAATTTTGGGTATGTTAATAACAGCCAAGCAAATTTAAAGATCTTCCTTTAACAATACCCAATTAAAGGACAAGGCTGGGGCTTCCCTGGTGGCGCAGTGGTTGAGAGTCCGCCTGCCAATGCAGGGGACACGGGTTCGTACCCCGGTCCGGGAAGATCCCACATGCCGCGGAGCGGCTGGGTCCGTGAGCCATGGCCGCTGAGCCTGCACGTCCGGAGCCTGTGCTCCGCAACGGGAGAGGCCACAACAGTGAGAGGCCCACGTACCACAAAAACAAAAATAAAAAACACCAAAAAAGGACAAGGCTGAATAAACCGTGGGAAAAGGTTAGGCGAAGATCTTAAGTTCAACTTACAGACCCCTCCATCTCCTACCGTTCCTCCCTCCCCCAACAAAACTAGGAAAGTAGGTGGAAGAGAAGCAGATATTCAGAAGCATTCGCTATGCAAAGCTTCCCAATTAGTTACAGCAGCAATTATTTCATCAGAAGTTCCACAATATCAAAAGCAGTTTATTTCATTAGCACTAATTCCATTTTGAAGGGCAACGCCAATTAAAGACTTTTAATTGAGCATCATTCATGGTTTAATAGAGATTCTCAATGTAACTGATTTAGAATGAAAAGTATAATTATAGAGAAGCCCAGCAACGTGCTTTATAAGAATGAAATTAGTATTTTCCTTGAACTTGTTTGACCTTTTTTCAACAGCTTTTGTGGGGTTACATCAAATTTCTAATTTGCAAAAAGTAGGAAGCAAAATTGTGAAAACGATTTTAGGATAAATTATTAAGAAGTGGTGTGTAAATATCCTGAGGAAGGTCACAAGGAATCCAGCATGTGTCTCACAACAAGAACGTCTGGATTTATTTCTCTGACTAGGTTCACAGATGGAGAATAGATGGAAATAGTCATTCAGGACTAGCTCTTAAACTGGCAAAATCTTAGGCAATATTCTTATTCTTCAGGTAGAAAGAAATCTGAACAACAGATAAATGGCTTAGAAACTACTTACATCATATAGTCCCTCAGTGGCACTCATTAATAAATTGATGTCAATCACAAGGGAGGTTTCTGGGGAAGTGTTGCAGGGTTTCATCTTTTTACCTGTCCTCTTCAGCATTTTTCCAATTACTTACATTTCTTATGTAAAGAGACGGAGGGCAGACTCCCCCCACTCCATTTATAGTTGAAGTTAACTTCATGATTAGTAAATATGCTGAATCAAAACTCTCTTCACATGATGTAGCCATGGGCTGAAATCTACCAAGTTCCTGTTTAATTGGAAAAATCTAAGGTCCTACACCTGGCTGTACACAGAGGGGAATTATGTAGCCAAAGAGTCTTAGGAATTCGATTCAATAGGAATTCCATATGAGTCATTAATATAGCCTCAAGAAAAAAGAAAAAAACAAAACCCAAACATGATCCTAGGCTGAATTAGTAACAGCAAAACATCTAGAAGTGAGAGGATGGCTGTGCTCTGCCCTGTGCTGCACTCAATTCTGGGTGTCACTCGGTAAGAGGAGACAGAAGGGCTCAGATGACAGACGAACACGAACTTAGGTCAATTGTGAGACGGCTCATTGTTTATCCTGGGTCAGAATAGACTAAGCACTTGAGTGCAACATGAAAATTCTCTTCAAATATTTCAGGGTTGGATATTTAGAAATGAGGTCTAAGAAGAGCACTGAACCTTTTTTTCCCCTTCTAATGAGCATAATCACACTATTCTATTGACTCCACCTGTGAAAAGTGGGAACTTTTTTTCACCATTTTTACCTTGTCCTTTCTATTGTCTTTCCACTTCCCAGTTTATATTGATTTAATGTGTTATTTCAGATCCAATTTAGAGTTAAATTAATTTATTACATTATTTGAGTGTTTGAGATGAATCAACGAACAAAATAGACAACGATCTCTGCCCCTGAGGACTATATGTTCCAGCATTTGGGAGGTGCTAGAGGTTGGGAGGAGGGGAGAGACAACAGCAACAACAAAACCAATAATAAATAAGCAAATTATTAAGTATGTTAGAAAGTGAAGAATGCTATAAAAAAGAAAAAACAGAGTTTATTGGGGGTGGAGGAAGTTTGCAATTTTAAATAAGGGGCGATGAGGACATTTCTCATTAAGAAAGTGGTATCTGAGACAGTCTTAGGAAGGGGAGGCAGAGAGACATGAGAATAACTCTTGGAAGAAAATACCAGGCAGAGGAAACGGCGTGTGCAAAGGCCCTGAGGCAGGCAGGTTCCCAGCCCAGGGAACACAAAGAGGCTAGTGTGACTGGAGCGGTGGGCAAGTAGTAGGACAGAGGACGAGGATAGAGAGGTCATGAGGAGGTCAGGAGGAATGTTTCTAAAGCTCAGGCAGGGCCCTTTAGGCTGCCATAAGGACTTGGTTCTTACTCCACGTGGAGAAAGGAGCCATGCAGAGTCCTGAGCAGAGGGCTGCCAGGACCTCTGGTTTAAAAGGATCATTCTGGCTACAGTTTTGAAAGCAGACTGTAGAGGGGCAAGTGCAAAGAGATTCAGACCAAGTCTCTTCCATTTATTCCTTAGTAAAGTAAAATGGAGGCAATTTAACAGTGCCATTTTGCATTGGCTGTATATTTTTTAAAAATTTTACTAGGAAAAAATGTAACAGAACATGTCACAAAGAAATCATTGAACTATATGACCGGAAGAAACCTTGAGAAATAATCTATTCTACCTTGCCTCAATCAGATAGCCTCCCAGTCAATGATTTCAGACATGTATGAATCTGTTTTACCTTAGAATACTTCTAGTAAAAGAAATTTCACAGTGCCTTATAATCCCTACTCCAAAGCTTCACAGATGTCTCTTTCAGAAATGCCTACCTTATGTCAAATAAGAATTCTTCATTCTATAAATTACATTTTTTTTCTCTCTCTCTCTCTTTGAAAATGGGAACTTCTTAAAACAAAGAACACTAAATGTAGAATTAAAAATCCAGATTTCTAATACCAGGATTCTAATCACAGTGGCATACCATGTAACCTTTGTCAGATCACTTTGTTTCTATGTATAAATAAAGTAACAGATGTAGACCTTCCTTTAGCTCCTAGGAAGAAATGAGCTCTATAAGTCTAAGACATAATTAGAATCATTGTTGGTATTCTTCTCATTAGGAATGGAGAATTAATCCAATCCCTTACTAGGATTTTAACTCAGCAAGATGGTGTATGTTGCCTATAGATATGAAATCTTCAGGGAGCACTGAGTCATTAATTGAGTCCGGGGAAAAAAAAACCACTCTGAATTCACCAAAAGCTTTTAATCCAGATTTAGATTCATTCTTACTCTATTACAATGAGTGACCTTTAAGGAAGAAACCCTGACAGTAATTTAAAAGAAGCTTAACAGAACAGTTCAATATAGCTAACACAGACTCCCTTAAAAAAAATATACTTCAGGTGTTACAGTGATGAAAATTAGATATTTAACTGAGTGAAAATTTACTTGATGACCATTAAAATTTAAAACTCAGTAGCTCAGTTTGCCAATTAAAAAAATATATATAATTTAAAAATACTCCCTTCGTTTGGAACCATTTTTCTCAAGCTGCCAGCAATAGCTAACATCGTGAACCTCACGGAGTCCACGTTGACCATATCTGAAATAGAGTTCAGCTTCCCTCCTGCTTTCCCAAGAATTGTTATTAAAATCATTCATTCTTAGCCCCAGGCTCAGTTTTGTATTTATTGTCATTATTGCTTCCGCCCTCCCAAGCCCTCACTGAGTACTGTGGATTCCATTTTCAGAGATGCCCAATATTCTTTGCTCTATGGCCATTGACCATTTCCCGCTTCACCTCATTACTCACCAGCCTGGATTATCTCAGTGCCCTCCTAACTGGTCCCTCGCATATGGCTTCCTCTCTAATTCATTCTCCATGCTGTTTCTGTACTTATTTTCTTAAAGCTTCGCTCTTATTTTTGTTCAAGTTATCACTGAACCTTCACCAGATGACATGCACTGTATTAGGTGCTGGTGATGTGGATGTAAATAAGACTTGGTCCTTTCACTTGTGGAAACTGCAGTTAAGTTTGGCAGAGAGACATGCCAGTAAGCAATTTTAACACAGTATGACTAGTGAAACATGAGCATGTGCTACGGCAACAGGAGGAAGGGGTCGAGGCTGCCTAAGGTGAGAGGCATTAGGAAAGTCGTCAGACAGGAGAAAGTAATATGAAATCTGTGTACAGAGTGACAAGTGGGCTTGCACCGGGCAGACACAGGGAGAGCTAATTCTCAGCAGAGAGAACAATATTTGCGGGGGGCATGGAGATAGGAAATACAGCAAGTTTGAAAATCTCTAACTCTTCCCAGTTTGCCAGGCTACAGGATGTGAGCTAAGAAAGGGAGAAGAATTGACAACAGAGTTTGGGCAGGAACCTTTCTAGAGTGGATTTCATGTAGCAGATAGGCGATTTAGACTTTATTTTGTGCTTCACAGATACTGGAAGTGATGTGGTAATATTTGGTTTTAGGTAGATGACTCTGGAAAGTGTTCTACTCGTTTCCTGGATGGATCAGGAACTGGCAGCAAGGAGATGAGTTAGTCTCTTGCCAGAGTCCAGGGGAGAGCTGATTAGGGCAGGGGGTTGGCGGGAAAAGGCCCTGTTACACAGTCTGTAATGTAATTTTTAGTTTTGTTTTCTAGGATTGGTTAGATAATCCGAACTCATTGCATATGTCCATATAAATGACATTTGCTCTTTACCTGAAGTACACTGGCCTCCTGTTTCCCCTAGGCCCATGATTTAAAAAATTTTTAAAAAATATTTATTTGTTTGTTTATTTATTTATAGAACTGAAGAACACATTCAAAAAACTAAAAACAGAGCTACCATGTGGTCCTGCAGGCCCATGAATTTTAAATTGGGTTCTTCAGGGCCTTAAGATTAGTTAGAGGTCCTTCGGGGGTCTTGCAGGAGGTGCTTAGAAGGAACGGGTGAGAAACCCAAAGGCCAAGTCCTTGCACCTCTACCCCATGCTTCAGTAAAGCCAGCTCTGCTTTTATTTGTTTTATGTGTGAAGTTCCACATAAGATTTTGTTTGAAGAAAGCTATCTAAACAACTTTGCTCAATGGAGTGGGTAGGGCCTATGCGGTTTTAGCATTCGTTTAGTACTGACATCAGACTTGGAGGAATAACTGTTTCGTGCCAAGATGTAGAGAAAGGCTGGGCTGAGCCTTTGTTGTGACCATAGAGAAATACTATATATACCATATGACTGTAGGTCACATGAAGATGAGATTTCTGGGACCAAGAGTATGTAAAGGTCACAAGTCATATTGGAAAGCTTGTTCCTTCCAGTCTTTCCAGATAACACACCTGCCTCTTGTCATGCGGTGCAAATTCTTATGTTGCAGGGAGCAGGTTATGGAATGCTTCAAAGAGATATAAGGTGTTTTACTTAAATATCATTTGATCAAGATACCATTATGGGGGGCTTCCCTGGTGGCGCAGTGGTTGAGAGTCCACCTGCCGAGGCAGGGGACACGGGTTTGTGCCCCGGTCCGGTAAGATCCCACGTGCCGCGGAGCGGCTGGGCCCGTGAGCCATGGCCACTGAGCCTATGCGTCCAGAGCCTGTGCTCCGCAACGGGAGAGGCCGCAACAGTGAGAGGCCCGCGTACCGCAAAACAAGAAACAAAAAACAAAACAAACAAAAAAAGATACCATTATGACATCAATAAAATCTTCTTCACACTAAAATTAGGTGAGCTGAATTATCTCTGTCCTTCCTACATAACTTGGAGAACCCACGGAACCACTGCCACAGCTGATAAATGGAGCATTCTAGAACTGATATTAGGAAATATAATTGATGGGACCTAAGACTAAATGTGAGACATGAGGGGGAGAAAGAATGTTCAGGTCTTTCCTGAGCTTCTGGCTTGTGCATCTAATGGATAACAGTGGTCTTTAACCAAAAGAATACACGAGAAAATGAGAAGCATAGAAAGGAAGATGTTAAGATTCAGTTGGAGACAAGTTGAGCTGGACATGTGTGAACAGCACCCAGGATGCAGTTTGATAAATGAGTCCAGAGCTCAAGAGAGAGTCTGGGAGGGGTCCAGATCTGGGAGTCATCAGTACGGCATTAGTGGAAATTAACAAAGTGGATGAAATTGCTGAGGGGCCGTTTTTAAATGAGAAGAGAAGGCTAAGGATGGATTACTGGGTGGCCCCAATTAAGGGAGGACACAGAAAGAGAGCTCATAACTAAAACTGAGGAATAAACATGAGATAAATGAGAAAGAAACCAGGAAAGAGTCATTATCATTAAACCGACAGGAAAAGAGAGTTTTAAGAACGAAAAAATGGCGATCAGTGTTAAATTCTGCAAACAAGCATCCTCTGCTATAATTCTTTGTGCCTTCAACTGATCATAGAACAAGGCTCTACTTCTTAGTGTGGAATGGAAATCCCTTCCGCATCTCTTTTCTAATCCCTTTTCCCACAAACCTCCAGTATTCTTCTGTGCTTGCAAACACAAAATCTTTGTTCTAATAGCAGTCCTCTTTGCCCTTTATGAAATATGTTTTGTGCTTTTCTCATACTGCTCTTTATACCTGGAAGCTTCTTACATATTATCTTTGCCAATTGGACTCCTACTGATCCTTGAAGTTTGTGGTGGCTTGACTGCAAAAACGGCCCCTGTTTCTAAGCTCCTGGAATATGACTCTGAAGATCCTTGGTTCTTAAATCTGGATGGCTTCTGGGCCCACGCTTGCCAACAGAATGAGCCATGTGAAGCGTGCCAGTTCTGAGCCTAGGCTTCAAGTGGCCTTAAGAGTTTTCATTTTCTCCCTTGCAACCCTGCCGTGACTTGAGAAAAAGCCCAGGATGATCTTCTGGAAGATGTCAGACCATGTGAAGGAGAGTCAAGCTCATCCCAGGCCAGCTGCCAGCAGTGCAGTCGTGGAACATGTGAGAGAGCTCAGCTAGGATAAGTGGAGCTGCCTGCCTGACACGGAGCTGATCACAGATGCATGAATATTTCTAACTGAGCCAGAAGACCTGCAGGCTGACCTTTAGACTCATGAGCAATAATAAATGTTTATTATTTTATGCCGCTGTTTTAATGACTTGTTATGCAGCAACAGCTGACTGATACAGTGACCTAGCTCATGTCTCATCGATTCCGTGAACCCTGCCTTGATGAATCATGCTAGGAAAACAAAGTGAAAAACAAAAGCAAAGTACAGTTGAACCTTGAGCAACACGGGTTTGAATGGCATGGGTCCACTTGTACATGGATTTTTTTCAATAAATATATTGGAAACATTTTTGGAGATTTGTGACAATTTGGAAAACCTTGCACATGAACTGCACAGGCTAGAAATATTGGAAAAATTAAGAAAAATCTGGTTATATCATAAATGCATAAAATACATGTAGATACTAGTCTATCCTTACATAGGCAGGCATAAGGTGAATGATATTTAATACAAAATTGATAATGTTAGTTTTTTTACTGTTTTATAAGTTTGCTTTCAAAGAATTATATTATTGTACAGTATGCCTTTCTCTCTTGTAACTGGAGAAATTGCGTATCAGCCTATCATCACAGGTGTTTTTTTTTTTTTTTTTGAGTAACAATGTTTCCAATACTGTATCACGAATATGACTGTAATACTGAACTGTGTGCTGTAAAAATTTTATAACTATTCTCTCATTAGCGTACAGACAGGCTACCATAAAGCAATCATACTGTGACTTCTTCATATCAATGCATGAATCATTACACCTGTAAATATATTTTCACATTATCTTTTTATTTCTGATGCCTAGTGTTAGTAATACAACATCTGCAGCGTTTTGTGTCATATAAGACAATATCATGTAGGTACCGACAGACAGATGAGTCATTTTGCATTATCTATGAATACATACAGTACAGTACTGTAATGTATTTTCTCTTCCTTATGATTTTCATAGTAACATTTTCTTTTCTCTAGCTTACTTTATTATAGAGGCACAGTATACAATACATATACAACATTAATAGTGTTAATCAACTATTCACATTATGAGTAAGGCTTCTGGTCAGCACTAGGCTATTAGTAATTAAGTTTTGGGGGAGTTAAAAGTGATAAGGGTGGATTTTTGTCTGCACCGGGGTCAGCGCCCCCAGCCCTCACCTTGTTCGAGGGTCAACTGTGGTATCTTTCCTTTGAAAGAGGCAAGTGGCCTAAAATGAAGCAATACAGGAAGATAGGACCCAGAATATGCAGGGCCTGATGGACTTGTTAAGAATTTGACAACTTAACATTCTCAAATACACCAAATGTTTTTTTCTTTCCTCCTTTGGATAATACCCCAAAACCAACCAACAAAAAAATCTTAGACTTCTGTTTAAGGTTAAGAAGTTTTGAAACCTGGGGACAATTGGAAATCTCCCTGAAGACATTCAAGAGCCCTCTGTCTCCTTTCACTCCCACCCACCGTGGTGGGGGTCCCCGTCACTGCATCAGCCTCCACTCCAGACTCTGCCTGTTTTCCTGAATTTGGAACATGCTTAGAATCAGAGACAATGGAATGAGCATATCTCACCCTCTTTCTGGGGTTCCCGTCCAGAGTGGAGGCACTTAAGACACTCCAAGATTCACTTGAGTTGGTCTCTTTACAATAACACCTGCCTCTGTGCTGAGAACACTTCCATGACGGAGGAGATAACGTGTAAAGCCAGGTAGAGAAGCTACTTAGCTTCAAGTACTTCTTATGAAAAAACACTGAACTACATACTCGAAACCACGGAACTCTAAGATACGCGAAAGTTTTCGAAGGCCTCTGGAAGTTGGATGACTTTATCCTCTTTGATAGACGGGCAGGGATTGTGTGTCTGATACCTTCCTGCCTGAGAGCCAGGGAACACATCGTTATCTTCATAATTTAGTCCACGGCTTCTAGTTAGGATCCCAAGTATCAGGAAACACAACGGAAACGGGTGACGCCATTAACCTAGTGTCCCTGTGCCAGAGACGCTATTTCCCTGAAGCTCATGACTTTGCACCTTTCAGGGTGCAGCTTATTCAGACAAACGCAAGCAGCTGCTGCCTCAGTGGAACGTTTGGCTCGTGTGAAATGCGTGCAGCTGTCAGGGAAAACCTTCTCGGTGCTGCAGACAGAGAAGAGAAGTGGCTGGGAGCGCCTCTGTCACAGGCCTGGGCTCCTCCCCACCCAGCTTCTGGACAACTGTCTACACACCAGTGCTGCCAGCCAGGCGGCCTGAGACAGAGACAGACACTTCCGCGGAGGCGTGGATGCTGAATACCTCATGCTTTTCAGTGATGCGTTTGGAAAACTTCCCAGACTGTACATCTGCCTTGGCATGAAAGCTTGTATTTCAGAGGAGGCTTTCAAGGGAGACAGTGAGAACAGCCACGTCTACTCACGGAGGGAGGGTGACAGTTCTTCCCTCTTTCAGGGACAAGTGCCTGCCTTGTCATGCTCTGCCCCCGTCGTTGTAGCTGCTGGTGAATGTGTGTGGTCAGGAAGGGCCCACTTGGTGCACGAGCCCCGCTGGGGGAAACCCTGAGATTGCTGCTACTGCCCAGCCAGCTCCTAAGGAGCAGGTACTTAGGGTGGGCAGAGGGGACTGCAAGGGGGACCAAGGCCAAGGAGCCTTTTTCACTCTACCTCATCGCCTCGTAGTATCTGTCTTCCCTTTTTTGTCTTTGCTTTTCAGTGTGGAGGCAGGTGACCAGATGCAATGAGCTTCTTTTGATATCACTGGAGGAAATTGAGATTTACGTATCATAACTTTCCTAAGGGACCGTACAGGCCCAGCTGGTACTTTGTAAATCTCTTTACGGGGTTAGCCATCCTACTCTGTGCTGACATCGCACATTTATATTCAAATGTATATAATTTCAGGGTCAAAAAAGACAAAGACACAAAAGAAGAAATTCTGGTAGGTGTGTAGGAATTCTGGGCACCTGGGTGGGCTGAGTAGGAATATCTGAACGTACTTTAAAATGTGCTCTTCTGATATAAAGGTATAGTGAGCTCCAAGGAGGTCTATTTCATAGAGAAAGAGTCTAAAAAAACAAGCACATAATCTACTTAGGTTTTAAAACCAGGTGTATTGGGATGACATTGTTTGCTGAATGGACATTTCTGGGTTTGTAAATGGACTAGATTAATGGTTTGGGAACTTCTGATGGGGTCAAATCCATGTCTGCCTAAAAGACAAAATGTACAGACAATGTCCAAGTGTAAATTCTTCTTAAAACCGGAAGAAAAATGAAAGATGTGAGATGCGATCAGGTCGATGGCTTAAACGCTGGCGTGTGCTTGGGGAGGGGCCTGCCCTCTGGGCGCTGTGTCTGTGATGAAGGCACACAGCCAGCTGGACAGAACCTCCATGAGACTGGAGGCGTTGCTATCCGGTGTCTACACAGAAGGGATGATACACATCACTTTTGGTCACTTCCCAAGAACAGCAAGTCTAGTGAAGTGGAGAAACTTAGAACCCCTATCTAGATAGTTTATAAATAACTTTAAAATAAGTTCCTGCAAGCAACCTGATTATAGTTTCTGTTAAAATGTATTTTCCTCCTCAACATTACAGAAGCAAATCTAATAGCCAATAAAAAGTGGTACATACAATGTGCCAGCTATAAAAGGGATGCATGCCTGCAATTGTTACCTGATATGTTTAAAGGGACTTAAAAACACGAAAAGGAATTTTAAACAATATGAATTATTATTAGGCTTAAGTTAACTTAAGGATCTTTTAATGTTCCATATTTTAATAGGAAAAACTAAGCCATCTCATAACCATGCTATCTGAAGAATGGATGACAACATTGAAATGTTTATTCTTGAGAT
The DNA here is from genome assembly GCF_011762595.2 of Tursiops truncatus. NCBI lineage: Eukaryota > Metazoa > Chordata > Mammalia > Artiodactyla > Delphinidae > Tursiops > Tursiops truncatus. The sequence continues at coordinate 9,020,617 of NC_047050.1, read as the reverse complement.
AAGAAGACTTTTTAGGGAAAGATAATACATTAGGCTTGTGTGTGTGTGTGTAACTGAAAATGCACTTGTTCTTCATGATTCCCTTTATACGCGTTCTCTTAAGTACCCTGGTGTTTTCTTTCATAGCACTTTTAACATTTCTAACTAGATGTTTATTTTGGATACATTAATCTCCTTAAGACAAGGTATGCATTTCTTTTATCTCTGCTATGTTACCAGTGTCTCGTTCACGGTTCGGAATAAGAGAAATGCTAACTCAATATTTTACCAGTGAATGAATGAATGTGTTTTGACCATTACTGGACGGAAATAATATTCATCAAACATCTACCATGACAAACGCTATACCAGGTAATCATGCATGTTTATCTCATTTAATCTTCCCTATGATTCTGAAAGCTAGATATCATCAGCTCCATTCTACAGATGAAGAAATCGAAGCTTGCTGAGGTTATCTGAACCATCTCTGTCTGTTTGGCTCCAAGGCCACTGCTGCTTGGACAGTGAAGGACATTCTCTGCCACCACCCGTAATGAGAGCAGGTGCCAGCTCAGTGTACGGCTGGCCTTTCTAAGAAGTCTGACAATTCTGGGCTGCACTCTCTTATGAGGAACCGAATTCTCTGTCACTGGAATTATGGAGTCTGCTTGACCATCTGTCAGGAACATATAATAGAGAAGATGGGAAAGGAAGTTGAATTAGAAAACCTCTAATATTCCTCTCAACGCTCAAACTTTAATTTACTGTCTAGCCATATGCTGAAGTGGCAAGAATAATACAGTTCTTCCCTCCATTTGGCATTTCTCCCTTTTTCTTTTCCTTTTAAAGCAGATGGTGCTATTGTGCTTGTTGCCCCAGGAGATGGACGTACAGAACAACAACCAGAAAGTCTGCTGTCTTTTGGCTTTTCGATTACAAAAGCCCAAGCCTTCAGGGGGAAGCTGGAAGCTTAGGGGCACCGAGGAAATATTTCAGAGAAAGATTTAAAGAAAGAAAAAGATGACAGCTCCCCCACTGGTTTGAAAAAGATAATCTGGATTGGTGAATTAGAATTAGATAAACAAAGTGTAGACTGTTTCATGACCAGCAAGGTACTTGCTTGATGCCTCAGAGAAAGAGGTACTTTTAGCTTCCTTAGAGCCATGTGGAGGAGCATTACCCCAGAAAGGGTTTGAGGGGCTTCAGAATACAAGACACCACACCTGTTTTCAGGTAAAACGCTGGGCAGATAGAAGAACCCAGAAAAATGTTGTCTGGAATGAGTGTCCAGGCATAGTAGCCAGAGAAGGCACTGGGGACCCCAGGATGAAAGGGACATGCCCCCAAGCGGGACCTTGGTTTTTCAGAATCCCACCCCCTCCCTCACCTAAGCTCAGACACAACTCTGGGGAAGGGAAGGAAGCCTGCAGGGACAAGAGGAATGAAAAAGGGGGCTTAAAGATTTCTTCTAAAACCTAAAGACTCATCACACCAAAGCTTGAAGATTTCTTTTTAATCCCTTACTTGTCATTCCTGTGTTTTTCTGTTGCCTTTAGCTAGTTGAAACGAAAACACACACATTCCTCCAATGAGAACAGTTGAGTGTGTGTGTTTGGACTCATTCAAATGTGATCTTGTGATGGAATGCACTTGTTTATTTTGAGAGACTATCTTCATCCATTTTCCATTAGCTCTCTAGTCTTAAAATCTAGGTTAGGAGACTTATATAAAAATTACACCTCTGTTTCCCGCAGATACTGGTTAGTGAAGCGGAAGTGGTGGACAGCACGTCTCTATTCCTTTCTCTGATAACATGCCTTTTCTGTAGGTTGTACAGCATTTGTCATGTCAGGGTCCTTTTGAAATGGACACCAAAGCTGCAAGAGATATAACGGGGCGGGGGCGGAGTGGGGATGTCTGAGAAAGGTGAGGTGCCCAGGCAGGGGGAGCGGCAGGGGAGCTCGGTCCACAGCGCAGGCCTGACCCTTTGGAAAGCAGAAAGGGAAGCAGGAGGGCTGCACAGGAGGGTCCGTGGATGGCAGTGCAGCTCTGAACAAAGGCTCATAAGGCTGTAGAGCCTGTCTGTTAGAGCGGGGCTTCGTCAGCCAGAAAGGACCCAGCTCCCGCACTTCCACTGTGCTTAGAGACGGGCTGGGAGCAGCCTGGGGACAGTGTGGCCAGCTGGAGGCTGTCGGCTAAGTGGCTTCTTTAAGGCAGACTTTCTCTTGAAAGGAGATTTGAGTGGCTTACCGTCCCAGCTTCCACAACCACCACTGTCCATTTTTTAAATGGAATGAATTCTTAGAATAGTGTGGCTCTGGACATGGAGTAGTAGGTTCATGAAGAGAGTTCTGGAGAAAGGAAACCGAAAAGGTGATGGGATTGTAATACAGATGAGAAGCGTGAGCAGCTGAGCATCTGAAAACATGTTATCCTGAAGATGCAGCAGTCACGCTGTTGGGATGACTCATTTCCCCTCACCCCACTAGAGAACCTCACCTCTTCATATATAGGTGTCCCCTGCTTTTCAAAGGTTCATTTTACGCCATTTTGCTTTTTATGAAAGACCTACATTAGTACCTGTTTTCACTAACCAAAAGATACCCGAGGAAGATTTTCACTTTTAGGAAAAAAAGCAAAAATAGAGTTGTGTTTGTTTTGCAGTGAGCTGAGCCATTGTAAAGGCAGCGGGCACCCCAAGCAGTGAGCGGGGCCCCGCCAAGCCAAGCTCCTTCCTGGGAACCACACTTAGCATCTCAGCATCCAGCTGCCAGAGCTTTGAACCGTGTCTGTGAGCATCTGTGCTTTATCTTGATGTATTTTGAGCATCTGTTGGCAAGATGTGTCCTAAGGTCATTGCTTCTTCACTTCACGGCATTTCGGCTTACGAAAGATTTCCTAGGAAGCCTCTACTTTTGGATAGCGGGGGAACCTGTATAGAGTTTTGCAGATATCCTTTATATAGATTCCATTAGCAGCCCAATTAAACCTCTCAGGGCAAGTGTTTGAATGCCACTGTGATCGTATAGAGCAGTGAAGCTTAGAAAAAAATAAACTTCCCCATTTGACTAAAAGGATAAGCAAAGAGAAATTAATGTTCTTTGAACTTGCTTTGTTAAAAGGCAAGAATGAGGGAAGTCTTAGTGATTTATTTAAAGTAATTGTTATTGATCAATTTTCAAAAGTGAGTGAACCAAAGAGGTGCTTCAGAAGTAAAGAATTAAAGCTTATTAAATTCAATTTCCTCTGTTGTGAGGAATAGAAAGTTAATGAAACTGAATAAAAAACGAGGGTACGTTGTAAGTCAGTGACTAAAAGGGAGGATTGAAGACTTTTTAACACGATTTTTTTCCTAAACCAAATGGCATAATTATAGAGACTAACTAGAAAATCTCACCCAAGGCTCAGTATTCGTGAGTCTATTTTGCTCCCTTGAGCTTTGGCAAGTGTAAGCTCTATATTCCCCAGATGGAGAGGATATTAAAATCTTTCCCACCTGTTGTCATAAATCTCACTAATGATGGACCTAGGCTTGCGTGGAAGGAAAACCCTCACTGGAGGGAAGAGCCTTTACAGCAACCTAACACACTGGTACCAGTCTTTCCAGTACATTGAAACTTGAGGATGTTAAGTGCAGAGCAGGATGTTGTCTTCCTGACCCCCCCCCCGAGAACAAGGTATTTACAGATAACACTACATTCCCCTCTCACAGAGCTTCCAGCTGGGGAACGAGCTACCCCCCGTCCAGTTTTTCTGGGAGGTGCTTGCTCCACAGAATTCGCTTTATACTCCTGCTACCACCAACTCTTACACCCAGTTAACAAGATAATGGGAATGGAGAATTACCACTTTTTTCAGGAGAGCAGAGATCAGAAGGGATGGGGAAAGGGGTACTTTGCTTCCCTAAGTCTGAGGAAGGAAAGTTCCAAGGAAATAGCTCTTTAAAGATGGATGTGCCTACAAGAATTGAAGGTTGACAATTCTTTCTTTGTTGGGGAGAAGAACACAGGGGAGAGATAGCCTGGTGGGTTCTGTCAGCAGAGCTGGGTCCCAGACCACCTTCCTCCTCTTTTCCCTTGACCACCCCTGAGCTCCCAGTTCTTGAAATGGATCCTGGACCTGCCTGTGGGGTTCAGGTTGGCAATGGATGGTAGCTGAGATTGGGAACTACCACACAGACTTCAGGGGAATTAGGGTAAAGCTGCCAGTGGGGGCTGGTCAGGAGATGCATGCCTAGGGGGTCCGCTAAGGAGTGGGACCCCTATCAGTGAGGCTCGTTAGAGACACGCCATCCATCCTTGTCACAAACTATGTACAAGCCACATCAGCAGTGTGACTATCCAAAAAGGAAATGCAATGTCACCCCAGGCAGTCCACAGAGAGCCCTCTCGTCTGTACCTCTTCTCCCTAATCCATCATCTGTGGGATACACATGGGAGAGTCTCCTGAGAGCCAGACCAAAACCCCTTCCACTCCACGTCATGGAGGGCAGGGCAGAAATGGAGAAAAGACTCTGAATTTTAAGAACTCTATGTGTCTGATTTAATCACTAAATAAAACTGAAAAGTTAAAGATTCTAACCATGATTTTATTAGGATTCAACAGAGCATGTTCAGAACAATAACTGACAAATAAGAGTTTTATTTTTATATCCCAACACATCTTTCTCTTAATAAACCAGTTACTTACTGTAGATAAAGGATTAACAATACCCATTCTCCCGCTGCTTAAGAAACTGACCTTTGGCAACTCTCTCTCTCTGTCCTCCTGGCAACTTGGTAAAGATAAGATGTACCGATGACATTGCGAAGCCACAATGAGTATGAGAAAAAGGGACCCACGATTGACAAATTACATCTGTACTGGGATTATGTGTTATACATGCTGATGAGAAGCCAGAATTTTTGGCTTTCCCGAGTAAGTGCCGCGCTCTGACTGGGGATTCTAGAAGTTACGTCTATGGGGGGTGCTACAAAAGACATGAGATTCCCTGATGCATGAAGCATTTAAGCCAGTGCAGCTCCTGGACCTGGTTTGATGTAAAACTCCTGCTGAATGGATTATTTCAAGAACTCTCAGGAAGAAGAATACCTGACATTGACCATCAACAAGCTCTGCTTCCTGCCTAGATTCTTCTAATTGCTGGTGCCAAGTGTGGTCTATGATGGTCTTGAGTCAAAATGTTTAGTTGAACATAAGAAGACTCTCCATGGGTTTGCTCCCATATAAAAGTGGTTGAAAAAATTGCAGCCACAACAGAGCAACTGGGAGAAGATTTGTAAGCACCGCTATGCATGTCTTTAGGGTGTCCTCAGGGAATCACATCTACTGTTTAGTGGTTCCCCATGACTCCCAGTGAGGGGCAGAAATTCTCCCTTCTTCTTCCCAACCTCCCACACATAGCCCAGCATTTTCTCGTGTTGATTCCTAACCTTTGTTTGCTTTTTTCTCCTTGTTCATTGCCATTTTAAATAAAAATTGCTAATATTTTTTTGGGGAGCTGACTCTCTTCCACACACTCTTCTTAAGTACTTTATCAGCATTATTTCATTTCATTTCATCCTCACAACAAACTATGAAGTGGGTTGATAATCCTCTCTATAAAGACCAAGATAAGTTTAAATAACTTCTCCGGATCATCCCGTTATTAAGCCATACAGCTGTGATCTAAGCATGTCACCCAGGAGGTGATTTAAAGTCACATTCTAATGATATAGAAGAATCTTTGATTTTCCCTTTGGTAGCTTATATGAGTAAACTTATTTATAGAAAAAATATGTAAACATACATGTTCTAATATTATTTTTGAAAGTCCATCTTCCCCAACTTCAACTCTCCTCATCACTTCTAGTGGAAAAGCAAAAAATTGTCCATATGGTGTGTTTTTCCTTATACGATTCAAAACTAGTTTTAATGACAAACCATTATTGGAAAGGTGGAAGAAATGAAAATTGAAAGGCCACTGTTATGTGAATAAAAGGTAAATTAACTAAGTATCAGCTCTATGTCTAGGACACCCTAGAAGAGACCATGAACCTTGAAGGAAGACCAATTACATGAAACTGAAACGTTTTCCTTAGGAAGGGAAGGGGAATGTGAAAGTTCATTTGCTAGAATCCCTCATCCAATAATGGCAAAGTTCTCCCTAACACACAGCTGATCCAGTTGAGGCACCATTGCAATCACATACGCAATTTTGAAATTAGTCACATTTTATCCATTTAAAAAAAAACGGGCATTCAGAGCAAGTACAGCTCACTGGGAAAGTGTCTGCATTGAATATCTTGAATGGTTATTCTTATAAAAATAGAACTATTTAGGTGTGGTATGCCATGATTCAAGACCAAGGGGCTAAATAATTACTGAAAAAGCTTTTCTCCTTTATTGAAATCATTCTAGTTCTATCTTCATATTTTATAAGTTCATGTTTAGTTGCTACTGTTTCAAAAAAAAGCTTGGGAGATCTCTACAATATATATGATATTATTCAACTCATTAAAAACATTTACTTGTCTTTCTAACTTTTTTTCTTAAGTCCCAATTATTATAGGGACTTTAATATTAATTATAATTAGAAAATTAGTTATAATTGAATGAAAATTACCCTGGAAAATTTATATAATTAAATGGATAATTATTTACCTGGAATTATTTAATATGGTGAAGCATTTTTGCAGAGACCCTAAGGCATATAAAAACCCAGCCATCAAAAGTTTTAGCTCAAATCACACATTATATGTTACTTTACTGAATTTCAGGGTTCAAGAGATTGGAAAATTCTATCACAAAACGTCAGAGTTCTGCAGAATATGCCCAATGAAATAATGAAAGTATGTTTGTCCCACTGTGGGTATTGGATATGCTGAATTCCACAGTATCTTGAAAATTTGACCTCTTTTTTTGCCTAAGTAGAGAAGGAAAGGAAACTGAAAGAAAGCAATAGCCAGAATCCTGTCTAAGCCAATCATGTCTCCTGACAATTCAGGGTGATTTTTGATATCTATATTAGTTTCCTATGCCTGCCATAACAAATTACGACAATTTGAGTGGCTTAAAATAACACAAATTTATTATCTCACAGTTCTGTGGGTCAGAAGACCAGATGGGCTTGGCTGGGAACTTGGCTTAGAGACACAAAAGACTGAAATCAAGGAATCAGCATTCCTTACTGGAGGCTCTGAGGAGCTTCCAAGCTCATTCAGGATGATGAGAGAATGCAGTTCCTTGTGGTTGTAGGACTGAGGTCCAAGTTCCCTTTCTGGCTGTCGGCCGGGAGTGGTTCTCAGCCTCTAGAGGCTACTACGTTCCCTGGCTTATGGTCTGCATCTTCAGAATCAAGTCTGCGTCATGCTTTGAATCTCTCTGACCTTCCCTTCTGCCTCATCTTACTGACCTCTTTTCCCAGTGGAAGGCAGTTCTCTGCTTTTAAGCATTCATGTGATTAACGAAGGTCCACCAGGAAATCCACCTATTTTACCATCCTTAACCTTAACTACATCTGCAAAGTCCTTTTTGCCATGGAAGGTAATATATACACGTTCCAGGGGTTAGGGCCTGAACATCTTTAAGGGCTATTCTGCTATTAAGAATTGGCCATAGCTCAGTCCTGTTGTGTCTCATCTCTGCCAGATGCGTCTTCTAACCTCCACCTGCTTACTCTGGATGAGTCCCGTAGCCTTTGCTTAATTCTGTGTAGGAAGCGTACAATGATTCTTCTCAGAAATGTCCTGTTTCCAAGGTGCCCATTCCTACTGAATCCTTGGGCCTACGCTTCTGCAGCTTTATGTTGTCCCTTCGGTTCTGACAGATGATCTCTTCCCTGCTACTTGCCTGGATGTTGGAATGTCTGATTTTCGCAGTCCTCTGCCCTGTCCTGGGTGGGCAGCATGGCTTCCAGATTTGTCTGTCCCAATCTGGAATCTCCAAATACGTCTTTCTGGAAGGTCTCAAGTCTTTCCATAATTTCTCCGGTTTTGGCCTGAGCTCCTCATCCCTTACCATGAGGCACCGTTGCTCTCGGTTTGTTCAAATTGTTTTGTTTTTTTAAATATTTATTAAGAGCGAAAAATAGAGCTACCATGTGATCCTACAATCCCACTCCTGGGTGTATATCTGGAGGAAACCATAATTTGAAAAGATACATGCACCCCATTGTTCACTGCAGTACTGTTTACAATTGCCAAGACATGGAAGCAACCTAAATGTCCATCGACAGATGAATGGATAAAGAAGATGTGGTATATATACACAACAGAATATTACTCAGCCATAAAAAGAATGAAATAATGCCACTTGCAGCAACACAGGTGGACCTAGAGATTGTCATACTAAGTGAAGTAAGTCAGACAGAGAAAGACAAATATCATGTGATATCGCTTATATGTGGAATCTAAAAAAATTATACAAATGAACTTTACAAAACAGAAATAGACTCACAGACATAGAAAACAAACTTATGGTTACCAAAGGGAAAGGGTGGGGGGAGGGATAAATTAGGAATTTGTGATTAAGATATACACAATGCTTTATATAAAATAGATAACCAACAAGGACTTACTGTATAGCACAGGGAACTATACTCAATATCTTGTAATAACTTATAATGGAAGAGAATGTAAAAAAAAGAAAAAAATATATATATGTATAACTGAATCACTTTGCTGTATACCTGAAACTAACACAACATTGTAAATCAACTATATTTCAATAAAAATTTTGAAAAAGAGCTATCACTTAGTATGGAATGTTACTAAAATGTCCTCTCTCTGTTCCAGCATTTATTCACTAGAAATATGACACATTTATTACCTATGGTTTAGGCCAGTATCCCTGTGTTATGTGATGAATCACAACACAAACTCAAAATTATTTTTCACAAATCTCTATACCTAGGTTAATAGAAAAAAAGATTATGTAGCCTGGATCAACTATTTTCTCGACACTGTTGATAAATTATTGAATGATGATGTAGTTCACTGAGGATATTGTTAATCCTCCTGAAATGACTGGGCTGCAAAATATTCATCTTGGTAATCTGAGTCATTCTAATAAATGAACTGTATTAATAGTGTAGCAATCTACTTCGTAATTAGTTACTATGCAACTGGGGGCTAACTGGGTATTGGGTGGAATGGAGTAGTCACTGTCAAATCTCTTACTAGCGTATTTCAAATATTATGTGACTTCATAAGCTCAAAGTACAAACATTTATTTTATGTCTACTGAGCGCGATTCATGGCAATACAGACCTGGATTTTTCCCTCAAGGCACTTACAGCCTTTTAGAGGAGGTAGCAGGTACCACAATTCCTGGATTTCAAAGTAGAGAGAAATGAAGCCCTAACAAAGGCGCAGATGAGGCATTAAAGAAACTGAGAACAGAAAAAAATGACTCCACTATCAAGAAACATACACACACTACTGTTTATAAAACAGATAACTAATAAGGACCTACTGTATAGCACAGGGAACTCTACTCAGTACACTGTAATGGCCTATATGGGAAAAGAATCTAAAAAAGAGTGGAGATATGTATAACTGATTCACTTTGCTGTACACTCGAAACTAACACAACATTGTAAGTCAACTCTACTCCAATAAAAAAAAAATACTTAGCACCTAGTTTAGGATAGACATTTAATAGATGTTCCTGAATGCATGGAGCCTCTCATTTGATTTGAATCTTGGTATATTTCAAAGAGGATGAAACCAGCAGTCCATCAAAGGGAGAAACGCAAACCAAAGCACAGTGACAATAAAAGTTCTAGTTACAGTGTTTACCTCTATGGTTTATATCTCTGTCAACTGGATCATTGTCGTCCGCATCTCTCTTTCTCACCCTGGTCTCTGTTACTTAGTCTTATCCCCTGTCTCCTCTCCCCTCCCCACCCAGCACACATGGACTCAGGAAATTTCCTCCATCTATAGCAGAAAACAAAAAATGTTGGCCATTTTCTTCTTTCCGTTTTCACCATGATCATCTCAGATGAGCACCCATCCTTTATGCCTGGTCTATTGCAAATTGGGCCCTTGTCCTTCGTGTTTTATTCCTCCAAAACCCCTGCTGCCACTTAAACTCCTCATCGTACAACTCCAAACATGTCATTCTCAGCATTGAAGCTATTTAATATTGCCTGACTACAATCTGGTCCTTACCCTGGCTTTCAAGGGCTCTGTGATCTGATTAAACCCACAGCCCCCCTATATTTCCCTCTAGTTTTCTACGCAATCCCTCTAACCCCAGCTTAGCCAGACTACTTGCTATGCGTTGCTTTCCTGCTCTGCTCTCACACTCTTCCCTGTTTGGGGGATGCCTTTTCTCATTGCTGTTCCCTATCACTTCCTGTACGTAGAAACTCACCCATCCTTGAACATTCACCATTTTAGCTCCTAGAAAGCTCCTCACCTACCACATAGAAGTGCTTTTTGTCCACATTGGATCCATTTAACTTTTTCTGCACTTTTCACACTGTCCCACAGTACAGTTAAAACTAGTCTTCAAGCTCCTTGAGGGAAGAGTATGTGATTTTTTTTTTTTCATTTTATGCCCTCATGATGGTTACCTAACAAATGATCAGTAACGATTTAATGAATGGATTATTGCCACCTGGCTCCTCCCTGTTTTATTTCTCTGCAGAAAATTCATTTACTATTTGATCTTCTCTAGTTGGTTGGTTGGTTAAATCAATCTCCCAACCCCAGAGAGAAGGCTTTATTGGAGAGACCTCATTAAGTCTTTTTTGTTGCTAAAACTTCAACGCCCAGGATCATGTCTGGCATGTCGTAGACACTCAGGCAGTAAGTGTTGAGTAAATGAACAAATGAATAAAACTGAAAATTTAGGAGATAATTGTGGTGTCTTCATACACAAAATACCAGGTATTTTTTACAAGCTCTGATGAGTTTCCTGCTGGTTGAGCCTGTCATTTTAGGGATACTTTGTGCTTTGGGGACCACCGTTTGGGGTACAGGGAGCTTGTTTTGCAGATTTACTAGCAGTAGTAAAGAACTTGGCCTCTGGCTTTTGGGGAGTCTGCCTTGGATCTTTTTTCTCCAGCGAAGAGTTTCTTTAGTGATTCATAATTACTTGGATACACCAGAAAGACACTTCCAAAGTATTTGTAGACTCAGTATTCTTGTATTTCCAGGCTTGGAATACTTGTTATATTTACCATTGACAGTTAATTATTATGAAACACGGACATTCTAAGAGTTTCTCGATGCTGCTGAAGTTTGAGCGATAGGTAATTATCTGCTAATGTTTCCTACTGCCTGAAATATTCTAACAGGATCACTGCTAACATGCTCCTGTTTTATTCTCAAGAATAAGACATTCCGAAAAAAAAAAAAAAGAATTAAGACATTCCTCCGTGATAGAGAGACCACTTAGAGATCTCCTATATGGTAAAGAGTATACTTGGAATCTGTATGGAAACTATAAACTCTGAAGAGGTGAAAGTTACCTTCCTTTGGCAGCTGGAAATAATGGAGTTCTCCAACTGTAATCTCAGACAGACTTGGGCTTGAACCCGGGCTCAAACACTAGCTGAGTGCACTTGAACAATTTATTCCAACTCTTGTCTATAAAATGGGAGTAAAAGTGGTCCAGTTTCAGGGGGCTGTGGTGAGGACTAAGCGAGATATTGCACAGAGGTACTGGTGACAACTCATATTTCTTATATGTCCTGCAGTCGGCTCCCTGTTGAATGTGGATTGCCCCCACTTAACCCTCACGATAGCCCTTTAAAGTCAGTACTATTATCCTTATTTTTTAGTTGGAGAAACTGAGGCACAGAGGGTTGCCTGAGACCTAGTAAGTCCTTAATAAATATATATTGCTAATTATCTGTATTGATGGATGTGTACTATTAGCATATATTTTAATCAAATTATATATTTCTTGGCATATATAATCTGATTAAAATGTATGCTAATAGTAATAGCTTAATGAACATTACATTGCACCTGATACTTTAACACTTTATAGGGTCATACTAATTTAATCATCACAGTATGCCTATGTGATGTGACTATTGCTCCCATTTTGCAGATGAGGAAACTGAGGCTTAAAAAGTTTGTCATGTGTCTGAGGTCCCACAGCTAGAAATTGGTAAAAGCCAATAGTTAAAGCCAGTCTGTGTGAGTTCAGAGAAGGTATGAGTAACCCTAACTTTACTACATGGCCTCCAGCCCAGCTCCTAATACCTCTGGAAGTTTCATATAAAAACATAAAAGGAAATGGGTCTTAGGAGCAGCACCATGGGTGCGTTAGTTTCCTATGGTCCCTGTAACGAATCACCATAAATTAGGTGGCTTGAAGCAAGAGGATTTATTCTCCCAGAGTTCCAGAGGTCAGATGTGTGAAATCAAGATGTTGGCAAGTTTGCCCTCCAGGGGCCCTAGGGAACGATCTACTTCTTGTCTCTTCCAGCTCTGGTGGCTGCCAACATTCCTTGGCTTGTGGCTGCTTCACTCTGATCTTCAAGGCCAAAATCTTCAACTTTCTCTCTGCTCTGTCTTCTCATTGCCTTCTCCTCCATGCATGTATAATCTTCCTCTGCCTGTCTTTTTTTATTAAAGACACATGGGATGGCGTTAGGACCCACCTGGATAACTCAGAATAATGTCCATCTCAAGATCCTTAATCACTTTTGCAAAGACTTTATCTTATAAGGCAAGATTCAAAGTTTCCAGGGATTAGACCTGGGATCTGTGGGGACACCATTCAGCCCACTAGAGTGGGGAATATTTCATCAAATCCATGAATCCACTGGTGGTGACATCCATTATTATTTTATGTACCAATAATGGGAAAAATACCCAACGTGAGCAGTCTACTTAGGAGACCTCCTAACGTAAAACGTAGATAACAACTATACCCTCAGTGTAGATATAATCCAGAAAAAAAATCCACCACACAGAAGGAAGGAGAAGGGCATCTTGCTTATCTCAATCTTGGCAGTGGGTGGAGAGAGGAAAAGGACTCTCTGAGAATTTGAGCCCAGGTGATACTCAGGGGGTCTAGTGTCTTGTGGTCACGCTCAAGGTTGGTGGTCCATCTCTAAGCGTAGTGCCATGGCCGTGGAGGAGTCTGAGTCCTCAGAGATGCACATCTGCGCCCTCTAACTAGAGGAGCAGAAGTGCTGGCTGAGGGTGAGAGCAGTTTAGAACAGAGGGTAATTACTCTCCATTGTGGCATCAAGACCAGCACAGCTATGGGGGCTGCAGTTTACATCACTAAGCTTTCTTTTATAAATTATCCCAAGAAATGAGACTGCCCCAAATCCTGGAGGAACCAGTCCCATATCAGGTAAACTTACATGAATCCATGGGCCCTAAGCACACAGGAGGGGACTGTAGTGCATACTGCAGTATGACACCCAGGTCCCCCTTTGATGACCGGGGCACTCTTGTGGGCCAGGTGGCTCTCAGTTCAGTCTCTTCCAGGAACCGCCCTCTCTGGAAGGCAGTAGCATCACCCAGGGTTATGCCCCCTCCCCATATCCAATGCACCATTTCGGGGTACAAAGGCTCAGCCTCCTTGCCTCCAGGGACACTTTGAAGGCTTATCCCAGCTTCAGAGTTCACCCTGGGCTGCTGTGAGGCCACTACTGCTGCTGTATGGCATCTCAGCATCCCTCTACTAACCCTTCTTCCTTCTTTCTCCTACAGGTCTCAAGAGCACACCTCAGTGGTCCTTCAGCAGGTAACGTGCACCTCAGGGTCTGTTTCCCAGGGAATCTTACTCATTGAATATTTGAAAAATATAGAAACAAGCAAACTAACAAACCAGAAAACAAGAATACAAAAGCCCCAGGCTTTGTTCATCTGTGCACCGTATTTAAAGGCTGTTTGACCTGAACGACCCCACCACTGGACAACAGATATGTAAACCGTGTACAACTCAGTCATAAAGTTAGAGATCTTTTGAGTTTTAAAATCTTTGCTCATTTGATTGGACCCACCAGATCGCAGACCTTTAAGTATCTGTTCCTTTCTAATCTAACAGCATGTTCTTTGGAGTCAGGCACTTCTGGGTATAAATTCTTGTCCTTCTAATTACTAACTACACATCCTTGCACAGTGACTTAGTGTCTCTGAGCTTCTGTAAAGTGGGGAGGGAGGTTACCGAGCTACCTCACGAGACTGTTGTGAACATTAGGTTAAGTATCTTCCGTGCAAAACCCTGGCGCTCTGTCTGGCACGGAAGAGGCAATTTCTGAGTGTAAGTTCCTCTTCCAGTCCCCATGAGGGTGTCTGAAAACCTCCTCTCATGCTGGCAGTGTCTCCTCCTGAGAATTATTTCAATAGAATAGCAGGAAATGTATTCTTTGTGGGCGGGTACTTTAAATAAATAAAGCTAACATACAGAGTAATAGGAAGAACAATGGCAAAGAAATCCTCTCTTTTCTAATTTAAAAAAAGAATTCAAAATCAGAGTCTGTATGTTATTACTAGAAGGCACTGTTGGTCTGACTGTGGTCAACCGAGACTCAGATGGCATGAGCCACCCCCCCTGCACTGCCACCTCCACGGGAACCTCCTATCAGGCCAGTGTCACCTGCCCCACCAGCATGCCTGCTCCCATCTCAGAAGCATGGCTTTGCCTGGTGGTCCTGAGAGCACCTGGCAGCTTTTGATGAGCTGGGGAGGCGACGATTAGCTGCTGGTCCAGTTCACTTGCTTTCTGCCATGTTGAAATCTGAGAATCCCCGACCCTCAAAGTCCACACAGAACTTCCACAGGTGTCTGGCACCGCACCGGTGATGGTGGTTTCAACCTGGCTGCTCTTCCAAGGCGACCCTGCCCATTGTCTGCACAAATCAGGTCACCATGAATTTTGGCAGGATTTCTTGAGCCTTAGAAGAAAAATGCATATGCTCTTCCAGAATCGAAAGGTTGTAAGAAAAAATATTAACTCTGATTTGTAATAAATGATTAATTTTTTGTGAATATCTATCAAGGTGATTTGGAAATTCGGGTATATTGATCATGCAAAAGAGCCGAATTCAGTGATCTTTGGCACAAGGCTTCTGAAAAGTTTAACAGAATTGACACAAGAAAAAATATCTCGTTACAGGTAGAAAAAAATCACTTTTCATTTTTGCAGTGCCACGAAGTTGGCTAAGCTTTTTTGCATATACTAATGTGCACGATGATCATTTAAGATAGGTAGGTTATGTATTCTTAGCCTTGTTTCACAAATGAACAGACTGAAACTCAGAAACATTAACTTGAAAAATAAATGAGCTTCTGATTCTCAGACAAAAGCCGGACAAGACCACACTGTGGCCTGGAATTTCCAGGAAGCCTGTGCGGAAGCTGTGTGTGGAGCCTGTGTGTCTCACAGCTTAGTCTAGGATGCGGGCAGGAGAGTTCGGGGCGGGAGAACTGGATGCTGGAAGTGCTTTTCCTCCTACTTTATTATAATTCTCCTTATCTGGAGGTTTTGTTAACTGGCCAGACTCTCACGAAAGACACAGCAAGAACATTCGCTGCTTCTACCCTGTGAAGTGAGTACCAGTGTTAAAGATTCTAACAATCTCACATGGTTATAACATAACAAGCCTCTTCCCTTCACGTATTCTCTCATTGGGGTATTATTCAGAGCTGAACTCAGTTCCCATTTACAGCTGCCTTGTTGGGCATCTCCACCGGGATGCCTGGCTGGTACTGAAAACTGATCCCGTCCAAATGGAATTAGTTACCATCCCCATCAAAATCTTTCCCTCTATATGTTAAGCAAACTAATAGCAAGACACCAGACTAACTGCAATCAAATAGTTAATTCTTTGCTTCCTGCCATCTTTTATCTTTTGTGTTTCTGACGACTGTGACCCCTTTGTGTTGCCCTCACCCCAAGCACAATACTTAAGAGACATTCACTTCATTAATGCGAATTGGAGCAGGGCTAGGTACAAGAAGCTTCATTAATAAAGGGAGCTTGACACATGGACAAATAACAGAAAGAGAGATGTCTACCAAAAGGGCACTGAAACTATAAAGAAGGTAACAGTCACGCCTGCTTCTGATGAGATAAGCAATGACTTCCCAAAGGAGGGACACCTGAGTTGGTTCTTGCATCTTTGTTCACTAGGCAGACCGTCAAAGGGGGAAATTTCAGCTGAAGAGTCAGCACGAGCTGAGGCACAGGCCTGAAAGAGCCTGGCACATCTGGGGAGTTTTGAGTTCTTTCATATCATCTGGATGAGGCGAGAGACAGGTAGGGATCAAATCGTAGGAATCTGCATGCGTTCGTTAAGTGGGGCAGAAGTCTTCTGTAGACCAGTGATCAGCCCTGGCTTCACAAGCTACACAGGAGAATCACAGGGAGCACTTTGTATAAATAACAAAGACTCCCCCCGATTACCCTCCCAAACACACACACATGTAAGAGATTTGTCTGTTCCATCTTTTTGGTCCCTTCCTATGACTTGCCAAGAATGAAGAAGGAAGGGACCGAAAAGATGGAACAGACAAAGTATATCTACCTAGCATCTTGCACCCTCAAAAAGACTCCGTAGTGACAGGGGGACCAGTTATCTCAGTGTGTCACTCTTTTGCTTAAAATTAGAAATCACCTGTAAATCACCGCTGGCACTGTAAAAAACAATCAATTCCAAGGCTTCGGTGGCAGGATTAAATCAATCTCTCTCTCTTGCACCTCAGTCCAATGGTACTGTTTCCTATTCCTTCCACATTCTCTTTACTTTTTTGGCTTGGCTCATATCTTTTTCCTAGTAGAAGACATTTCCTTAATCTGTTTACAAAGATCTCTCCCATTTTTCTTCCAGGGTTGGCTCACACAACACCTCTTCCGTAAAGCCTCCCTTGATTCTCCAACCTCCTTGTAGATTTCATAGCATCTTTTTAACAAACATTTATAATTTTCTAACATCTTCTCTGTAACCATCATCTAACACCATCTAACACGCTGTCAGATCATATCATTATTGATGCTGGTGCATAATTGGCCTTATTGCAAATAAAAATGATGTCATCACTATACTTTACCATACATTCTGCTCTACAAGAACTTGCCCACTCCAGGCATAGACTACAGAAAATAAATGAACAATTTATAGATAATGTATAAATAAATTAATAATTTCCAATAAAATTTGAAATAATGAATTGAGTTTTTATTATCTCTATGTGTGAAGAATTTTGCTTCTTAACAGTTTTAATAATAAAATTAATAATGAATTGGAGAAAATATAAGACTCATCTTAATATTCTCCCATGGCTATTAGATGTGTAAAGACCACTGATGTTGGCATCAGACAAATATGGAGCTGATACCATTTCATCATTTACTAGCTGTCTGACCTTGAGTAGGTTGCTAGCTCTCTTTGAAAATTAGTCTTTTTCTGTAACATTAGACTTGGCCTTGGTACAAAGTGATGGATGGTGTGGACGACCTTTGTACCACACATCTACATTGCCCTTAATTTGCAATGGCAAGATGAAGGAGGATGACTGGACACTTGTTGGTTGCCTATGCTTTGTCTTTTTCTCCCTTTCCTCCTTCCCTATAGCTGCTTTTGGGGATTCATGTGACTTTGGAGTAGCTGAGCCCACCATTGCACTGGGATGGAACACATGAGCTAGAGAGGCCAGTCAGCACATTCCATAACTCTGGCTATGGTGACTGGTTTGCATAGCCATGTGATCTAATCCAGCTGAGTCAGACAATCTCAGGTCTTCTTCTTGGAATTGTGAGACAAAGGCATGTTACTTTCTCTGAGATGATGTGGGGTATGGCTGTCAGACCATGAACTGCTGTAGCCATTCTTTTCTACCATGAGGGAAGCCGTCCTGAAGAAAACACCATGAAAGGGGGGAAAAACTAAGCAGAGTTAGAACTCCAGTAATATTATAGACCCAAGGATCAAACTGTGCCTGAAGCCTGACCCACATGCAACATCTCAGTTATAAAAGTCAATGAATTCTTTCTTCTTACTTAGGTCAGTTAAGTTTTATGTTACTTGCAAAACAAAGGGCCGTGACACAGAAAAGTGCACTGGTGTGACATCATAAATAATTTTTCTTTTGTCAACTTTCAAAATAAAACCCTGAAAAGAATACATACAATTATAAACCACGTAGCTTCCTAGTGTTAATATTTCACGGAAAAATATAGTGTTTTCATTCTTTCCAAATGATTCTACCCCCCTTAAGCAACTCGCGGACGTTATTCGGAAGAGATTTTTACGGTGCTTACTTGTCTGTATTCAAAAGTCAATAAAATCGTGGCACTCAATTTTCAGTTTTAAGCACCTAAGTCTTAAACTATTTTCAAGAGCACTTAAAAGAGGTAACAGAAAGCTCTTGGGCATAAGTAGATTTGGTTAAAGCAAAAAACTGTCAGGCAGGCTTTCAAAAGTCTCAACTCGTCAAGAGAGATATAAGAGGCATTCTTATCTGGTCTCATCCTGGGTGACGTGTCTGCCTCACAAACTTAAAAGTTGCAAGTGTGTGCGCATGAAGACAGCATACTAAAACAGCTTTTAAAAGATGAGAGTCTGGAAGAAAACAATATGAATTTATTGAAAGCCACTAGCTATAGCTCCCCTTTTTACAGGAAAACATCTATCATGCCACTCTTTCTCCACACAAATAATTGTAAATGTTCAATGCTGGAGGACTGGGACAAACATGTACTTACTTGGGTTTTGCTTTTCCGCTTTTTTAAAAAATATGACATTCAGAATCATGGCATCGATACATAAGATGATTTGTCATAAGCAAGATAAAGCAAATCTAGGGACTTTAATAAGACAGATTTATCTGGCAAGATATATGTCTGTGTGCATTAGCAGATGTGGGGTTTCCCAGAAATGGTGGGAGACTAGGGACTAGCCTTAGAAACAGGTGAAAACCAAGAAAACTACAGAGGGACACAAATCAGGGAACAGGAACCACAGTTTCCATATTTTAACTTGTCTAGAAGCCCACCACTGGGATTTAAAAATCTATAACTGTTCCCTCCTGATAGGATGATACATAAGAGCAGAAAGGTCGATTTCCAAAAGAAAATTGAGGCACGACTAAGAAGGGACCACCTCCTGGCTAGCTAAAGCAGCACACGTTTTCACTACAGTGTCTATAGATCCAGGGATGCTGAGGCCAAGTCCTGCCTCTTCAGATAGACATAGAATGCCAAAGGAGTTGACAGCATGGTAACTGTGCTTTGTGTCAGAAGTCTAAAGCATTGGGTCCAGCAATACATATCTCAAGGGGCTTCCCTGGTGGCGCAGTGGTTGGGAGTCCGCCTGCCGATGCAGGGGACATGGGTTCGTGCCCCGGTCTGGGAAGATCCCACATGCCGCGGAGCGGCTGGGCCCATGAGCCATGGCCGCTGAGCCTGCGCGTCCGGAGCCTGTGCTCCGCAACGGGAGAGGCCACGACAGTGAGAGGCCCGCGTACTGCAAAACAATAAAATAATAAAAAAATAAGGAGTGATCAACTACATGAAAAGTTGTTAAGAGATCAAAGAAAATGAGAACAGATCATTGATTATCGTCCTCTCCTCCCACAAAGCAGGCTGTGCTGACCTTGACAAGAGCAGTTTCAGAGAGAGGGAGATAGAAGGTTTGATTTGAGAGGGTTCAGGAGAGAATGGAATGTAAAGAAGGTATCACGGTGACTGTAAACACTCATTTTTTAAAATAAAGAGTGAAGAAATGGGCTCTAGATGGACCCCAAATGGGAAGGGATAGGGAAGATGTTTTTGTTAAAAAATGGGACCTATTACAGCCTTTTTTGTCAGGCTAATCCAAATGGTCTAGGAGAGGAAAAGTTGAGGCATCTGAAGTGAGAAGTGACCATCTTAGGAGTAAATGCTTCTCCTAGGATAGAGGGGATAGGACAGAGGCGATAGGATAGATAGGATAGGATAGAGGGGACAGGATAGATAGGATGGGATAGAGGGGATAGAATAGACAGGATGGGATAGAGGGGATAGGATAGATAGGATGGGACAGAGGGGATAGGATAGATAGGATGGGATAGAGGGGATAGGATAGATAGGCTGGGACAGAGGGGACAGGATAGATAGGATGGGATAGAGGGGATAGGATAGATAGGATGGGATAGAGGGGATAGGATAGATAGGATGGGACAGAGGGGATAGGATAGATAGGCTGGGACAGAGGGGATAGGATAGAGGGGATAGAATAGATAGGATGGGATAGAGGCGATAGAGGATGGAGGAGTTGGCCTTTCAGAGAGCATGGAACATGCAGCAGTAGAGGAGGCCGAATATATGGGCGCAGGTGTAGGGCCCAGATGTATGGAAAGAAATAGTGAAAATACCAGCAGAGGACAGATATCCTCACAAAAACCTCATTCTTCCACCCTCTGCAATAGTCTTTAAAGCCATGTACGCAGCTCCATACTTTCAATTCATTCATTCAGCAAACACTCCAGGAGGACTGGCCATTGGGGTGTCCAGCCCTGTTGTTTTACCTGCTTGACTGGGTTTGTCCACAGAGCCTTTTTCCCCCCTTTTCTATTAATGTTCAACTGCGTTCACTGAGGCTGTTTTGCAAGTTTATTGGAAAAGAACAGGCAGATAATATCATGTAGAAAGCACCGGTTAAGGTTAAGATGTGGGAGCCCGAATTTTGGGATCGGTGCTCTGGGGGAACATCCCCCCTTTCCTTTACGGAGGGTAGTCTTAGAATCGTCAGGAGTATGTGACATAATAAAGTGCGGTATTTGGAGGTAGTCGTATGTCGCATAATGTCCCCCTGCCCCAGCACCATCTACCTCCCAGCCGCTCTGGTCAGGAAACTCTTGGATGCCCTTGACCCTTGTTTCGGCTGTTTACTAACACATTCCATCCCTACTGTTGGCTGAACCTTTACCAAGATCTCGTGTGTCTGATCCGCATTTTCACTTCTAAACCTACCTCTGCATCTCAGCCCCTCAGAATTTACTGCCCAAATTTCTGCGACAGCCAGGAAGCCTCTCTGTGGCTTCAAACTACTCCTTGCTCTTTTTTCCAAAATCACGGGCCAGAACCGCCACTCTCCTTCCCCCCCAAACTGCCATTTAAAGAAAGCCTGAACTCCACGTGACATTTGGAGCCTGCAAATCTGACAGTTTCAACTTCATCTCTTTTCCCATCCATCAAATCACCCTCTGCTCGAGCCACATGGAATTACCAGCCACACATGCTCTTTCTTATACCTTCTCGTGCACTTTTATGCCTTCACTTCTCCTATTCTAGTTTTCAAGTCTGAAATATAACACACTCATATCTTGGCCTTGCAAGTTATTTCAAGGATTCATCAAAAATTCTATATTCTTGGCAAAGCTTTCCGGATTATTTCAAGTCATAATGAATTGCTCTTTCATCTACTTCCCCATAGAAGTTATCTTGTACAGCCATCCCAGTACTTGCTTACGTCCTGTGGTAGATACGTGCTTGTCTATGTTTACTTCCCATACTCGATTATCAATCCTTGCAGAGAAGGACAGTATTTATTCATCACTGAACCAGCTGAGCACATTCATACGATGTCTCCCAAAGTGCTTTGCCTGTAGTAGGCGTTCAAAGAATTTTGCATGAATGCACCAACCAATCTATGAAATATTTCATAAAAAGCGAAATAAAAACAACTTTGGGCCATTCACCAGATTGCAAATGTTACAAGGGCAGAACTTCTTATTAACTTTTTTATTCCCAGCACAAAGGACAAAGCGTAACTCCATGAAAATTTGTTGTATGAATGATTTAAAAGAGTCTAAGAATCAATGTATATCAGGTCCATCTGATGGTTAAAGGGAAAGGATGACTCCTGTGAGAAAAGCAATAAAACAAAAATACCTTCCAAAGAAAAGGGGAAGAAAACCACAGTAGAATTGTGGAGTCAGTTGCAGCTGGATTGGCAATGACTGGGATGCCCAAGAGAAGCACACGTTCGAAAGAAACTGAGGAAGAGGCTGTGCATCATCTCAGGCTGGGAGGGTTACGGGCATGATGAGAATGTTGACAGGAAATCGGAATTGAGACACTTTTGTCCACCCCTGTTTTGGATTGTCTGGAAAGACCGAGGAGCAAAGGCTGCGATTTATAGAAACCACAGCAGGTAAATGTGGCAGCTCAGAGCACGCGGGCAGGGAGGGGGCTGGATTAATGCCCCTCGGCCAGCCTGGGCTCCTGTGTAGCACAGAAGGCACCAGAAATGACAGGTTCCTGTGGGGTGAGGGGCAGCTGGAGAGCTGGGAGCCTCAGATGGGCTCATTCTGGCACCAGCTGAGCGACCCTGGATCCAAAGGCTGACGGATGGGCCCCTCAGGATTCACACGAATGACCTTGGCAGGTGAACTGTACTAGTCAGAGCTGGAGAAGGGCCTGCTCAGCAGTGGCGATGCTGGGCTCCCCAGGAGCGGGGCCTGGATGAGTGAACACACAGGCAGTTACAGCAG
Organism: Tursiops truncatus; assembly: GCF_011762595.2. Taxonomy (NCBI): domain Eukaryota; kingdom Metazoa; phylum Chordata; class Mammalia; order Artiodactyla; family Delphinidae; genus Tursiops; species Tursiops truncatus. The sequence continues at coordinate 8,998,202 of NC_047050.1, read as the reverse complement.
CCGGGCCTGAGCAGAAACACAGGCGGGACTCCACGGTTAAGACGGATGCACCCATCTCAGCGGAGACCAGCCAGAGGACAGCCAGGACCAAGGGGCTGGTGCAGGGGAGCAGCCAGCACCTCGCACCGGCCAGCCTCCCTCCCCCAAACCGCCATCCGGACATCAAGAGGACGAGGGGCTTCCCCTTCAGTCAGCAACCACCTGGGGGAGGAACAGGCCTCCTCAGGGTGAAGCTGCCTCAGTGGACATTTACCCAGGAGCGCTGATCTTGACTGAAATAAACCGAGGGGCTGCTGGGTTTGCACCTGCCCCACCTCCGCGGCCCCGCCCAGGGAAGTGGAGGCTGGTGAGAGGATCACAAGAGAAAATCAAAGGTACCGATTTATTCGTTCTTATGAACCCAGTGTGTTAACACTGCGAACTGTCAACTTGGAGGCCCCGGGGCCATGAGAAGAGCAGCTTCAGACGGAAACCAAATGGTGGCCTGCGGCTCAGACAGTCCTTGACGGTCATAAGGGCTCAGGATTGCCGAGCCTGACTGGGCAAGGGAGGAGGAGAGAAAACCGTGGAAGGTCCGGATCACAGCACAAGCCTGCTGACCCAGGGAGGAAAGCGAACCGACCTGGAGGAAGGGTGCCCGTGCTTCCAGTCTACTGTCAACTAACTGAATAATGAAAGTGGGTTTCTGCTACAATCCTAAACTTCAGAGCTCTAATTTCCCCATGTTGCCTCTGCTGAGTATCCGGAAATGTACTAGAAGGGGGTAGAAGTACTTTGTGCACGTCGGCCAGGCTGTTCCGGAGTGTTCAGTGAGGCTGTTCCTTTAGCAGAGCCAGGTGGGGAGAGGGAAGTCCCCAGCTGCCCAGAGAAGTCCCACGCACAGCCCGACCTGGGCCAGCTGACCCGCCAGCTCTGTCTCCCGGTCTCCCCTCTTCTACCTCTGGCTGCGGGATGTGGACACGGAGGGCGTGGAGAAAGCCCTCGAGGGACGGGTCTCCAGGGCAGCTGAGTGTCTATCTACTACACATGCTCACATCCAGAACTGGGTTAAGACTCTGAACTTTTCATCTCTAACCACCTTTGATAGATTCCTTTCTTTTGTGAATAAAGTATAATTGATCATTTTTGCCTCTAGTCCTGGACTACGTGATGCCTTTCATCATTTCACTAGCAGTTTTGATGTCACATTCGCCGGATACATTAAAGCTTCCATAATGCCTTCCAATAAAGTTTTCCAGGTCATCATCTCTACTAATGTAAGGCCAAGCATAATTAGCTTCTTTACTTTTCTAAGAAAGGAAAGAAACAAGGTTTGGTTTTTAAACGCATAATGTACAATTTGCATGTGGACACCTCACTATCCACATACTTAATTATAGATTATAAAATTAATGGTGTGTTCTGTGGTGTTTCCTTCTGCATCTGCTCCAGATAGCCTACGTGAATCCTCACTACATCTTTGTGAGGTGTGGCCATAAGATCAATTCTTTTGTTTGTCCAAGGTCAGTTACCAAATTAGCGCTGGGGCCCTGCATAGAGCTCAGGTCTCACGATTCCTGCTTCTGTGCTCCATCAGGAAACCTTCTTGCCCCCAAACCATGGAGTGGCTCCGGTTCAGCTAAGAAGGCGGACCCCCCCTGAGGTGCTCGGCCAGCCAGAGAGCATGCAGCCCACTGCAGGGCCAAATCTATCCTCACCCTCAGGCCAGAAAGCAGCATCACTAAATAGGTTCCAGGACCACAAAGAAGCAGCGCCCCATCTCCATCCAGCACAGCAGAGCGTGCTGGAAAGCCTCAGTCTCAGAAACGCTTTGTCATCATGACGATAGCAAAAGCAGAGGTGCAATGCACCCACGAGTCCCATTAATCGATTAAAGATGGAGAGTTTTACGTGCAAGGCCCTCAGGGATTTCCCACGTAACATGCAGATTCATCCTTACGAAACATCGCGAGGTACACACCGTCAGCCTAACACACGGCTGGTAGGCGCCAGAGGCCGGACCTGAGTTCAGATCTAACTTCATCTCCACTGGTAGAGCAGGAAGCACGTGAAGGTGAGCCCTTCAGAGCAGGTCACTGACACTCACGGGGAAAGGAGAGACAAACCCGAGGAAGTCGTCTCAGAAGCAGGCTCAGCACGGACCAGGAGATGGAGTGGAATGTGTGCCCCTGTGTTACGTCTTGGCTATGGTACTAATTTAATGTCATGACCTTGACATAGTCAGGCCCAGTGTCAAAGTGATTCCATGGACATATGAATGGTTTCAGACTGAATGGACACTTGGAGGGTGAAAAAGGATGAATTCCGTGTCGGGGCAGGGTTTCAGGAACATTCCTCTCAGGTGGGCTCAGGTCCTCTCCCTTTTTATCACTCCTTCCTCCCCATCACAGCTCCATTTTAAGAGTCTTGAATAACCCCTGCATTCCAGATACACACTCCAGTGTAAATATGCAGAACATTCTGGCACTTAAAAACATATCCACCGCAAAGTAGGACAGGTTAGAATTACAGTGCAGCCTGGAGGCACAAGGGAGAGCAATGAGTAGGTAATACTTCACTTCCTGAAGTTCCAAGCAATAGTTTATCAGCCAATTGCTGCAGAGGGAGGAGAAAATTACTAACCAAATCAACAAATGCACAGGCTAGAAAACAAATGATTTCAACAGCACTTCAAAAACCCATGTTTCATCAATGAAAAATCACTGAATGGAAGGGAAGCTATGAATACTGTACTTATTTTAAAGACTTAATATATGACTCGATATCTTCATGGGACGATATACCCATTTATTCACAAGCGAACCATCAAATTATCCGAATGGATAAGCTCATTTACATATAATACGCCAAGCAGTGACAAATTAGAACTCCGAGCATCTACTGCCTCAGTCCTCCAGTGATATACTCAATTTCTTTCCAGATAAAGCAAACGAATAAACGAAACGACTGTTTCCAAAGTTTACTGAAGAATCTTGCACTACATCCTCAAGACCAAACTAAGTTTCTGCCAGAGGATGGTACGTCTTGTGTAGGATGCTCGCCTCACGACTGTCACTGGTCTGGGCATCCAATAAGAATCTTTTAAAGCAGGGGAACATTGAGAGGCTATCCCAAATGTACCCCCAAGCCAGCTCCAGAGAACTGGATCTTTGCAGTTATATCACACTTCTGTGAGAATATACTCTCGGAATGCTACACAGAGCACATTCAAATTTAATTCCAAAGCCAAACACAAGTGCTTGGGATTATTCATGCCTGGGCTGCCCTTCATTAATGCAAATAATTAAAAGCTGATGATAAACAGAAAGGCACATGGACGGCTGAGATAAACCAAGAGATCTGCATTCTCTTCTGTCATTCTGTTTTCTTTTGTCCGTTTGGTTATTTGAATGTTTACAGTTTTCTCCATTTGTTCCACTTAATGACTGCTGAGGCAAGGGGTCAATAGTTTTATCCCAGTTCCTCAAATGAGGAACCTCAAATTCTGAGACACAGACTTGGCCAAGGTCAGGCCAGAAGGGGTGGAAGATAGAATAGATGGCAGCACTTGTGTGTCCTCCTGCAGGGCTGTTTCTACTGTACCATCTCCATGGTATATTTCACAGAAGGCACCAACAGTGGGTACCATTCATTCATTCAACAAGTATTTACTGAGAACTCATTACATGCAGGAAACTATTTTATGTTTTAGGTACTGTGGACAGAATGATGAGCTGCATAAAGATCCCGCCTCCACGAACGGGTTGATAAAGCAACATGTAAACCATAGAGGTTTCTTCTTTTACTTCTTTCAGCTTTCGACCCATAGGAGAAATGAACAATTAGGGAATGGGCTTGGAATGTAAAAGAGGATAAAAGGAGGATTACTTGCTGATTTGTGGGAGTCCCAGTTTCCTGTTACTGAGAATTAACTGCGGGCACACAAGATGTGCTTTGCTTCTTTTATAATGCATACGTAAAATGGATTCAAATGAATATAATTAAATGTAGAGTATTGACCACCAGTCTATTAAAGTGAATATTATTGAATACATGCTATACTACATTATTTCAGTTTCTAAAATGGATTCTGACATCTTAAGAGGTTTCACTGTACACCTTTGAAATATTTACAAAATTGTTCTGAGCCGTTGATAAATAATAGCAAATTTCAGACATGCTTAGATAGCTATTTTGGAAGATAGAATTCCATATGTAGGCAGACCTTTAAAACAGTGTGAGAGTTGAAATACTTTAGGTACTGTTTCTAGCCTGAACAAAATAGCTGGAGCATGAAAGTTATAAACACAATAAACTGCAATATAGCTTCATATACTGGAAACTGACCTTTCTAATGCTTGAGTTTAGAAAACACAAAGTATACCCCCCTTTTTTTAAAAAAAAAGGTTTCATTTACACAAACAGATTTTTAATAAAATTGTCAATTATTTGGTAATATGTTCATTTACTAGCGGCTTCCATTGTCTTTCCTTACTTGTAAGTTTCTTTATCTGCCCTGAACAGTCCTAGCTGGAGGCAACCTCAGAAATACAGAGCTCTGTTTCAAGCTTCTCTTTAAAATAAGAAAAAATTGATGAGGGCTATGTTTAAAAAAGAGCTGTTAGGAAGAATGAGAACTATATTTAATTTGGGGAGTGGCTGGGCTAGACATTTTAGAGTAACCTGAAAAACACTCTTATGCCAATTCACAAATTCATAGCCTGAAATAACATTCTTTGGGGAAGGGTAATATTTAAATATAAATGTCATTTACAAAGTGAGGTTCTAATTTATGAGGCTGGTTGCCCTGAGTCACAGAAGAACCTCAAACATAGGATTTTATAATTCTATGACCCTCACTTACTTTGTGTCTTCAGCCAGCTAAATGTTTCTTGATATACGAAAGAAGAGCTGCTGAAATTCTGCAAGCCATATAAGTATTCTCAGGCTCACAAATCTATGTCCTGATTTTCAAGGCTGAGATCGGAACAAGTTGCTGAATCAGATTTTTAAATTGGAAAACAGGGAGTGTAATGGAGAATCAATTGTAGCCGTGGTTCAAAACCAGCTCCAGATGGGTCCTGCTGCTTTGCACGGCGGCAAGGCCACTGCTCATAGGAAGCAGCCTCTGTCAGGTCGGCTCTCAGCTGCCAGCTGCTCCCTGAGACCCTCCGCCTGGAGCCATCCCTCTGGTCCCTTGGGCAGACAGAGCCATGGGGCTTGGCCAGAGAAGGTGACTTTTGTTTCATTTTACTTGCAGATTCAAAGGAAAGGGGGCTTATTTTATTTCCAACACAATCTTTCCAAGATAGCAATTGTTTCATTGTTCCTAACTTCCCATACCCAATATTTGGAATGAAAATATATGGAGAAGAAATTTTGACTCTTACTGGGTTCTTTTTTTTTTCTTACTGGATTCTTTATTTCTTCTATAATGTTTTTGATTTCCAAGAACTCAGCTTTGTTTTCTGCACTTTTTAAGCACCTTGTTATTGTTCTGGTGTTGCAAAATCTTTTCTTATTTCATTTAGAATATTAAGATAGTGTTTTTTTCTCCACTGTGTTTAACTTTGTTTATTGCTTTTTTTTTTTTGCACAGTCTATGCTTCTAGAAGTTTATTTTATTTCTGCTTTGTTTTTGTCACTATCCTTCACTTTAAAGGGTTTCTTTAGGTATCTGTCATCCTTAGGCTGTCTGTTCATGATTAAGAGTGAGGGATTAAAACAATGATTAGAACCACTGAATCCATAGGAAGGACTTGTCAATTTTGAGCTTCTTTGTGGTGATTCAGTTTGTATATGTCCCCAGCTAATAACATAATAATGTTCTTTTCTTGTAAAAGAATATGAACTAAGTGTATGTCTTGATCATACAAACAACAAATCAAACTCCATCCTACCCCAATGGAACAGCAGGGCTGGTGGAGCCCCATGTGCTACTGGCCAACCACTTACACTTCCAGATTCAGTGCCAAGTCTCTTCCTCTGTAAAACCTGCTCTAATTTCACCCTGCCCCACAGACCCAGACAAAATTAATTGCATCTTCCTTGGTGCTTTCAGGATACCTTGTATAGTTCTTTATTTTGGGACCTGTAATTTTTGTAATAACTTCCTTATGTATCCCCTTAAAATTTTATTTCCTTGAAGTGAAATCTAGGTCTTTTCAACTTTTAAACCCTAATACCTGGATCAGTACCTGCTATGGACTGAATTGTGTCCCATCTAAAATTCATACATTAATGGCCTAAACCTTAATGTGATAGTATTTGGAGATGGGGCCTTTGGGAAATAATTAGGTTTAAATGAGGTCATGGGATGGGGCCCTCATGATGGAATTAGTGCCCTTATAAGAATAGATGCCAGAGATCTTGCTCTCTCTCTCTCTCTCTCTCTCTCTCTGTTATCTGAGGATACACCAAGAAGGTGACTATCTAAAAGCCAGGAAGAGGAACTCATCAGAACCTGACCATGCTGACACACTGACTGTGGACATTTTAGCCTCCAGAACTGTGAGAAAACAAATTTCTGTTGTTTAAGCCACCCAGTCTATGGTATCTTGTTAAGGCAGCCTAAGTTGACTAATACAGTATCTAACCCAGAAAAAAATTCATAACAATCCTGGATAAACCAAGGTGGGACTATTGCTCTGGACACAAATTCATAATGACAATAGGGAATTTGGTTCAGTGTGCCAAAATGAAGAATATCACATTCCTGCTTTCCTGAGTTCTGTTCTTTCAGTCTCTTTTTATAAATGGGTAGTAGTTCAGAGCATGGTTTGCGTATCAGACCCGAGTTTTGGCCTGGCTCTGACACTTACTAGTGGCAGACCATGAGCAATTTATCTGTGGTTGTTCCCTTCCCTGTAAAAGAGGAGCAATGAGTGTATCTACCTCAGAGGGTTGTTTGGCAAATGGAAGGTAGAGTGCTTAGAAAAGCTCTGGCAGAAATTATTGTCTCAAAAATGGTAGTTGTAGCTCCCACCTACCCATACCATTACACCAGGGGCATTCTAACCAACAACCAGAGAATCAGCATATAGTAGACTATTTAAACCTGGTTTATCCCAAATAATCTGCCTTCTTAAAAATCTCCTCAGAAACATTTTTGTTAATTGTCTGACTGAAAAGGAGACTAGACATTTTTCATGCTTTCTTTTTAATCCTAATGTTCTGCGAATGAGAAGCTGTTCTTATTCTTCTGAAAAAGGTTATATTTCTTCTGAGAACAAATGGTTCAGTCCATCTGTCTGGCAGTGCTTCAGCGAAGCTGCAGGAGAGCTAGTAGGAGGAGAGCCTTTAGGTGGTGTTAACCGACCAGTCTAAATTCTTTTTTCTTTAAATTGAAGTATAGTTGATTTACAATGTTGTCTTAATTACTGCTGTACAGGAAGGTGACTCAGTTATACATATATATATATATATATATATATATATATATATATATATATGTATACACATTCTTTTTTATATTTTTTTCCACTATGGTTTATCACCAGATATTGAATATAGTTCCCTGTGCTATACAGTAGGACCTTGTTGTCCATCCATTCTATATACAATAGTTTGCATCTGCTAAACCCAAACTCCTGCTCCATCCCTCCCCCACCCCCCTTCCCCTTTGGCAACCACAAGTCTGTTCTCTATGTCTGTGAATCTGTTTCTGTTTCATAGATAGGTTCCTTTGTGTCCTAATTTAGATTTCACATGTAAGTGATATCATATGGTACCGGTCTAAATTCCAACTTCTCTTAAGAGACAGTTTAGACTGTTAGTTTAACATCGAAGGCCAAAAGTTCTAGATGGAGATAATTCCATATAAAGTACTGAATGACATTACGGAGCTGCCATGAAATTTGCCAAGTAATATTCCTCCTAAACCTTCCACAAGGGCAACAATCCTCTGCCAATGACACTTAATGAGGTGAATACTAGACAGTTATGCAAATCGTTCCAATATGAGACTTGGAAATTGTTATTCCTCTTTAATTCCTTGCGTGTCTCTCTTTAGCAATTCAAACCATAAAAAGGCATTTTAAAGAAGATGTGGAACCTTTTTTATCATGCAAATATGAATATAAAGTGTGAATAAACATTAAATTATAAATTAAAAGTTGAAGAAAAAGAACATGTATCAGCGTTATTCTGAAAAAAAAATCCACTTTTCTCAAGGAGGAATAATCTTGCAAATGTATTCTCTTTTCCTTTCAAAAAAGATGTTTTTCTTTTTGCAGGTACTGGTGGGAAATCAGAATTAATTCAAATGAAGGTTTATTAGAAAATACACATCTTTTGGCATTCTCTGGATTTTTTTTTTTTTTTTTTTTTTTTTTTTTTTGGCGGTACGCGGGCCTCTCACTGTTGCGGCCTCTCCCGTTGCGGAGCACAGGCTCCGGACGCGCAGGGTCAGCAGCCATGGCTCACGGGCCCAGCTGCTCCATGGCATGTGGGATCTTCCCGGACCGGGACACGAACCCGTGTCCCCTGCATCGGCAGGCGGACTCTCAACCACTGCGCCACCAGGGAAGCCCTCTCTGGATTTTTTAAACAATTTGAAAGGTTTAATTAAGATCCTACAAAAGATACGTGAGGCAGCACACCTGTTCCCTCCAGGAGATCCAGAGCAGCATGGCTCTAAACCCCAAGATTTTTTGTGGTGTCATTTTTGGGTTCTCTAAACATTTAGCTTGACTTTCTCCATCCTTTCTCAAGTAGATGAAACTGTGTCTCAAAGGTTGAGGAAAGAGGATGAAGAGGCAGTGAGAAGGTCCCGACTTCTGCCAGCGCCGCTCCACTGAAACCATCCTCACTGAAGTTACCGATAATCTTTGTCATCAAATCCATTAAATCTAATGGATCCTCTTCTGCTTCTGTAGTAATCAGGTGTCTTTTGGTTACCAAAACAATTGACAGAAAACAATTCAAACTGACTTCAGAAAAATAAAAGGGCATTTATTGCTCACAAACTGTAAAAATCCCAGGCTCTTTACTCGTTGTTGCAGTGAAATTCCTGGCATGGAGTCCCACTGGCCTGGTTGGCTCACAGGCCATCCCTGCCGCTCAGGGAGATCACATGCTGATTGTTTGCACCTGGGCCATATACTAACCCTGGAAACCAGACGGTGGGGTTCACTCAACCCAAACCAAGTGAGCCAAGAGTAAGGGAGGCATGGTTCACACAGGAAAACCAAAGTACACAACTGGAAGCACAGGGAATCCGCACATCCCCACTTCAGTGTTCACTGTATTTGAGTGGACAGAATATCTGACACTGATGACCCCTCCGGTAATATGGCCTTTCCTGCTGGCTTTGACATTGTTTGCTTTACCCACTTCTGCTACACCTTCTCTGGCTCCTCCACAGAACATGCCTGGCCCAGTCCCATCCCAAACTGTCCAGGACATCAGTTACTTGCTCTGATTCCTCCCTGAAGGAAATCCATTTAGACTCACCCTATTCTATCATTTACAAAATTCCACCTGCTAATGCCATTGCTTCACGTCCTAACACCATCCTCTGTCCAGCCTCTCCCGGGGGTACTGACCGAGGTGCGGAAAAGCCTCCATCACGTCCATTACTACGGGAACTGGAAGCTCTAGCACTGAGGCTTGACTGGACTAACCCCATGGACGCTCTGGCTTCCCCAAGAAGTCCCCAGAAGGACTGAGGGGCTCTTTTGCAGCCTTACAGACTGACAGCCAGGGGAGTAGGTCCACAGGATCTCTCAGGAGATGTGTCCCATGACAAAGCCCCTGGCTGTGTCTCCTATGAAGCTAACGACGTGATGCACCGCTGTGTGTTTGCTTTCCTGATTTTTCTACTTCACTCCTATTTTCTCTTATTCTTACTATCCTGCTATGGCATCCTCTCCCCCCAGTAAAAGGTTAGCATGTAGCTTTACTTTGGGCTTTGCTTCTTTGGACACCTGGGTTAGGACACAAGACCGTCTTCCTCTGATCAAGGCACATTTATGGTATAGGGTATCTCCTAGGCCACTTCATTTCTCACAACATACATGCTTCTGGGGAGACATCACCCACTCCCGTGATTTCAATCACCAACTATAGTCTGATGACTCTCAGGTCTCCATCTCCATCCTGAGCTCCAGCTCCATGGAGCCAGCTCTTACTGGACACTTCTCCTTGGAAGGTTTACAGGTGTTTCCAACTCAACACACCCCAAACTTATCCCCGTGCCAAACCTAAACTGCTCTTCCCTTGACATTTCCTTTCCTAGTGAATGAGACCACCAGACGCCTAAATCAGAAACCTTTAGTCACCGTGATACCGCACTCCCTCTTACCCCTCACTACTCACATCTGTTCTCCCATCAGGCCCTGACAATTCTATCTTTTAAATACACTTCAGCCGCAACGACTTCATTCCATCTCTACTCCATAACCTCTCCCAGCCACCCTCCTACCTTGCCTGCATTCCTCCAGTTCATTTTCTATAGAGAGCTGTCCCTTTGTTTATTTTAATTTTTTCCAAACTGTATTGACACACAGTTGACCTATAACATTGTGTAACTTTACTGTGTACAACGTGTTGATTTGACACACTTATATACTGCAAAATGATTACCAGATGGGTGCTGTGAGATGGGGGAAATGGGGAGATATGGGTCAAAGAGCACAAACTTCCAGTTAGAGCAAGAATAAGAGCAGATTTTGAGATCCTTTAAAACACTGACCTCGAAGCCTTTCTCATACCCAGACTCCTGATCAACGGAAGCTGTGCGATAATAAATTTCTGTTGTTTTAAGCTGCTAAGTTTGCGGTAATTTGTTGCAGTAGCAATATAAAACTAATATGTACTTCAATAAAAAAAAGGCTTTCTGTTATTTCAGGTAAAAAGTCCTTAATGAGGCTTCCTCTGACCTTGATGCCTTATGCCCTACCTTCATCTTCAGGTTCATTTCTTGCCTCTCAGCAATCTAGGAGCTTAGGCTTCAGCCCCTTTGAAGTTTTATTTTCTCATGGCTCCACACCCTCTCTGACCTCTAAGTCTGCACATAAACTGTTTTCACTGCTTCTTCATCTAGCAAACTTCTACTCATCCTTCAGATCTCAGCCTAAGCGTCACTTCCTCCTGGAAGCCCTCCTTTCTTTCTACCCTTTCCCCAGTCCAGGTCAGCGCCTACCACACCTACACATTTGCTCTCCCAGCACTTATGGTGCTGAATCAGACATACCCTTTAATTCTTGTCTCTCTAAAAAGAGGCAGGCCCTCTATTTACTTTGCTGATAATTGCTTTCCTCAGAACCTGGTCCAGTGGCTGGTTTAAAAATACTCCTCATGTATAAGCACCTTTATAAGTAGTTTTGCTACCTTGCATTTTGTGTCAAGTCCCAGAACAGCCAGTGTTTTCTCCTCAGAATTACAGACAACTGTTGAGTGCAGTCTTGCCTATGTAAACTTTTTCAACAGCTTTCCTTACAGATCATAATTGATGGTCTTAACATGATTTTAAATACATATGTTCCAAGGTAGAATATATTATTGACTAGTTCTAAGAAATAACACCACATAGACATGAATGCGTCTGTTATTATATATTGCAAAGTTTGTCTCCTTTCTGTCTTACAGATTAAAAAACCCAGTCTTGATTAGCAGATGCAAACTTTTATATATAGGATGGATAAACAACAAGGTCCTACTGTACAGCACAGAGAACTATATTCAATATCCTGTGGTAAACCATAGTGGAAAAGAATATTAAAAAATGTATATATATGTATAACTGTATCACTTTGCTGTACAGCAGAAATTAACACAACATTGTAAACCAGCTATACGTCAATAAAATTAAAAAAAAACCAGTCTTAAAGAATTGATTTCACAGCAAATGAGTAAATTAAACACTCATCAGCATTGCTTGCCAGGGACTACATACAGGGAACTAGGACTACAAGACACCTTTTTATTCACTTATGCCTCTTTGAGCTGACATTCATGGCTATTTTCCCCCCGTGGCTCTCAATCTTGGAGTTTTTACTTTGTGATTGACCTAACCTATTGTACCTTTAATAACATTTTTTTCATTATTATAATTTTTGCTTGTGTGTGTTATTTTACTCCCCACTACTTTATGTGATCACATGCATTATATTTTTGCTCTGTTTCCAGTTTATTAACTGTTGAACAGAAGTTGCTGATGGTAAATTTTAGGGCTATAAAATGTAATTGGGCTCATATCATAAATGGGAATTTTTAAATGGAATAGATTTCCAAAGAAATCAACTTTATGTAAAAGCTAAGCCTGTTCAAAATGGATACATACAATGGCTTATTATACACATTAGGAACATATAAATTAACCTCCACATTTTATGGTCAGAACAAGCTCTTATAGGATCAGTGAGAGCATTTTTATGTCTAAGCATATTATCTCCTACATTAGTTTTCTTTAGTATCTTAAATGACTTTTTTGGAGCTGGGTGAATGAATGAAAAGGCTTCATAAGCACAGATTCAAAACCTAACACAGTGCACTGTTTTTCAGTTTCATATAGAAGTATAAAAATACATGATTAGTAGGAGTGAATTAGGTCTCTAAAAAAATCACCTTCTAAGCCTCATTTGATTAAACCTTTGAACTGAGTTGAGCATGGGGGCTGGGAGGTTAAAGCTGTGGAAGAGGCTGGGAAGAGCTGCGGTGCTGGCTGCATGATGCAGACTCCCGAGGAGCCCCGGCCAGACCAGGTCTTCCGGATGTTTCCAGATATGAGTGCCTCACACCAGAGACCTTTTTGCAGAGAAGAGCAACAGCTGGCAGTTTGCCTCCCTCTTAGGCACGCCACCCCACCCACATCTAGAATCTCATTATTATTTAAGGATGTGGATCCCTCTGACCTGGGGTGGAAGGCTTCACCCTACTCTTCAGTTAGTAAGGGCTTCCTCTGAGGACTTGACAGGGAAACAGAGCCGTGTCCCATTTCTACCGTTCAGATATAAGTATCGAAACTCACAGCAGATGCTCTGGAGGCTGTCACTACAACCTGTGATTAAAACATTTATTTCTTGCATTCTTCCCTACAAAAAAAAAGAAAGACCAACTATCCCCAGTTAGTCAACATACCTGCATCTAATTTCCTAACAGAATGAGAAAAATGCCCTTTGATTTTTAAGCCACTGCAACTGACATATGTGAGAGTGTCTGTGTGTATTCTATATATATAATATGCTTCATCCCCAGAGTTTTTGGTATGTATTTCAAAGTAATGTTTCAAGATTTAATTATAAAGCAGAAAACCACTTTTGAGAACAGTAATACTTATGGAAAGTAGAATATTAATTTCATGTAAATGGGTCCTCAGATTAACTAGGAAATACTTCCGAAAATTGTTTTAGGGGCTAAACAGTTGAGATAACTTGAGCCTCAGATGATTTGCATCACAAAGTTGCACTCCTGGCAAGAGCGGTAGTTGAGAATAGAAACCCCAGAATATCTTTAGTTGTCTGAAGCAGAGCTGGCGCTCCGCAGTAATGATGCCCTTTACTTAATAACCCAGAAAAATGCTATTTAAGAAACGTGGGTCTTTGAACTTTCAGAGAACCCATCACTTCGTATAAATTTGGTTAATTCTTTTATCTTCAATCCAGTGTGATTTTTTAAAAAAATATATTTATTTATTTATTTATGGCTGCGTTGGGTCTTGGTTGCTGCGCGTGGGCTTTCTCTAGTTGCGGCGAGCGGGGGCTACTCTTCGTTGCGGTGCGTGGGTTCTCATCGCGGGGGCTTCTCTTGTTGCGGAGCACAGGCTCTAGGCGCGCGGGCTTCTGTAGTTGTGGCACACGGGCTCAGTAGTTGCGGCGTGTGGGCTCTAGAGCACAGGCTCAGTAGTTGTGGTGCACGGGCTTAGTTGCTCCGCGGCATGTGGCATCTTCCTGGACCAGGGCTTGAACCCGTGTCCCCTGCATTGGCAGGCGGAGGATTCTTAACCACTGCGCCACCAGGGAAGTCCCCAGTGTGATTTTTGATTTAAAAAAGGGCGGGGGGGGAGGATTTAAAATATTGGGTGCGTTTGTGGTTGTGCAGACAATCTCTTTATATCCTGGTTATTTTTGAGATATGTATCCTCATTCATCTTAAATAAAACCTCAGAAAAACCAAATGTGTCCCTGCTGTTACCCTTTTCCAAAAACAGCATGTCTTCATTACATTTAAGAGGATAAATAAACAGTATCATTTATATTTATATTACCTGGTAAGATTTTTTACTCCTTAAAACCCAAAAAAATTAGAGTAAAAATTTCAGGTAAATGGAAGGTTTTGGGTTAAATTTGTCCAGAGTATGAACATGAAGTATCATCAAAGAATTGCAGTTCAGCTTCACCCTCCTTATTTTTGCACTCTCCAGCTCTGTGACCTGAAACCACTGAGGAGTGGCTCACTATTAAGAAGTCACCCAAGCTCTATTATACCCCTTGGCTTCTCCTGCTCCGTGCTTCTTAATTGGTATTGGAATCAGACCATCCTGAGACTGCTATGATTTGCCTTAGGTCAATGACAAGCTAATGAAGCAAAGTTAGAGACATTTCCCACAAGTAATGTTTGCTATATAATCCCCTCTGGGTGTTCCTTTAACCTACCTAATGAGAAAAACGCAACAAAATTCACACGTGCCAGACATAATACAGCTACGGGTGGTGTGTCCGCCTACAAAATTACAGATTTGAAGGCAGATAACTGCATAAACAATTAATTATGCAAACAAATTAATCAGTCATCAGTTATGACTCATCTGTTTTGTGCTTGACACTCTGCTATGTGCTTCAGGTGATAAAGAATAAAGAACTTCCAAACGCATATGAATTTCTGAAGAACCATTTAGAAAACCAAAAGCTCTTCAGAAAGAAAATGCTAAAATCTATACTTATAATCAATATGCAGCCATTACTTAGCTTTCAGTCATAACCCAAAATAACGGATCTATAATCATCCTTTCCACAGACTTCATAATGTGAACATTTGATCCACTTAATTTTAAAAAGGTTCCTAAAAGTCGTAATTCTGAATTTCTAGGAAATGTGGGAGATAGGTGTATAGTAAGATATAAGGATCAACGGAGAGATTAAATAGGGATTTATTCTTCTGGAAGTCTAAAAATGTCACTTTGAAATTTTTTTCTTTCTTCTAGCTTTCTTTCAAAAAAACCTAGCTGTACTCCTTAACCAAGATGTGTGGATGTGCTGTGCTGGATGTGTATTGACTCCTTGTAGAGATAAGAGTATAAAAGCTTGCATTTCATCAACCTGGGTCCCAAAAGGAAAGAGTTGGCAAACACTCACATCAGGATATTTTGAGGTGGCCTAGGGTTTGCAGAGGGAGTAATTACAAGACAGTGACAAGGTCTATGAGAACTACAAAGGACAGTGCAGGAACCGAGCACCAGCAGGGTCAGTGGAGGAGTTGACCCTCTCAGACCTGAACAGACTGGGGAAGTGAGAGCCTAGCCAGGGGGATGGAGACAAGGACAATAACGGCGTGAAGTGAAGGGATGCTGCCAGCCTAAGACAGCCTGAGATGGTCTCACAAGGTGGAGCCCAGGAGAATAAAATCCCTGACTTCACTCTCCTCCCTCCCTTCCACTGTCTACCGGGTCCCTTCATTTGTTCCAATGGAATATTACTCAGCCATAAAAAAGAATAAAATAATGCCATTCGTAGCAACATGGATGGACATAGAGATTATCATACTGAGTGAAGTAAGTAAGACAGAGAAAGACAAATACCATATGATATCACTTATATGTGAAATCTAAAAAAATGATACAAATGAACTTATTTACAAAACAGAGATAGACCCACAGACATAGAAAATAAACTATGGTTACCAAAGGGAAAAAGGGGGGAAGGGATAAGTTAGGAGTTTGGGATTAACATATACATACAACTATATATAAAATAGATAACCAACAAGGATTTACTGTATAGAACAAGGAACTATACTCAATATTTTGAAATAACCTATAATGGAAAAGAATCTGAAAAAGATTGTGTGTGTGTGTGTGTATATATATATATATATATGCATATAGATAGATAGATAGGTAGATAGATAGCTGAATCACTTTGCTGTACACCTGAAACTAACAGAACATTGTAAATCAACTATACTTCAATTAGCAAAAAAGCAATTGGAACCCAGAGAGCATGGAAGTCCTTTACTAGAAACTATACAAATGTAGTCTCGGTATTTATGGGAAGGAGAGGGTAGAAAGTGGAACTGGAAAGTCAAATGGAGGGTAAATGGCATTGCATTGAAAGAAATTTTGCATCACTATGACTAATCCATTAGAACAATGAGAGATCTAACAGCTTACGTATAAAGAGAGGAACAGTTCTTTCTCCACAGGTGGAAAGGCATGCCTAGTAATGTTTGGAGCGCTGATGAAAGGATTCCCTAGGTGTAGGATGAGCAACAAAGGCAAATACCCGATAGCACACACAACGCGCCTTCTGAAGCAGTGTTTATCTGGGGAGTTGTGCAGGTCCCTCTCTGCCCACTGCACATAGAGACCCACAGGGCAGTCAGATTTGGGGAGGGGCCCCTGGCCTTGGGTTTGGGGTTAATAAAATGCACAATTGGGAAGCCAATAGCAACTCTCCTAGCAGAGTCAGGGGCAGGGTCTAAGCTTGACTCTTGCAGCTCATATGACGCGGGGGTCCTTGGCCCAATCCTCCACATTGCCCTTCTGCAAGGACTGATTGCCTTGGACACGCAGCTCTAGCTAGTTTTTTTGGAGTCTTGCAGGATGCAACTCCTCTGGGAGACCAGCCTGCAGGGAACCAGTCTTGGATAAGTTAAGCTTTACCTCTGTAGGTAATGTTTTTGTGTGTTCACTTCCTAACTGTTGATATAGGATTTCTGTTCCTACCACATCAAAGTTTTAAAGTGATATTTTAGCTTTACAGAATCGTGTTGGATGTACCAGAATTTTAAAAGTCTTGTGCATGTAAATCACAGTTACTAGCTCTAACTGAATAAATTTGGTCAAGTTATTTCATTTTTCTCGTGCTAAGTTACCATGAACAAAGACAAGGGGCTCCATAAGGTGATCTCGAAGGGTTCTTTCAGCACAAACATTCTTTCATGTCTTTATGTCCGGAACACAGAAGAATGCTCTGAAAACTACGACCTGAACAGCACTTCCGAAGGTGACCATTCTGTGCTTAATAATGTATAAAGTTTAGATAATGTCAGGAATTTTTAATTTTACCCTACCTTGTTATGATAGAAAATGCACACCTCCTTCTGTATTCACTGACAAATCTTTGTATTTACGTTATGAACATATCGAGTTAATTAAGGCAAACGGTGATATGGATCTTCTAAATCAGCTTCATGTAGGGATGGTGTGAAAAGGAGGAAGGAATGTGCCTACAGAAAGCTCATTCTTCTTTGACTTACAAGTAACATGACTTTTGATAAACTTCCTACTTTCTCTGCAGGAAAGTGACTAAGGGGAAATCTACTAAAGAAAAGAGATTAACTTTTTTAAAGATAATTATTAAGGTATGAATTCAGTGGGATACATTTGCTTCACCAGAAAAAAGCAAAGAGGTGTAAGTTCATTACTTATTTTGTTTACATTGTGCGTCATATTGTTTAGCATTGTACCAATAGACCAAGAAAGAGGAGGTCACATCCTAAAAATGAAGCTGTCCTTTGGGAACCCGGCAGGCAGGGTTCAGCACCAACATTATCCAATTTGAAATGAAATTAGAAGCCTAAAAAGCAATATTTTTAAAAATAACTACTTTATGGGTTTGAGAATTGTTACGATAATAAATGTAAAAAAAGATATCATCCTTGTCTAACGAACTGTACCTACTAGCGTCCTATAGAAATATGTTTGGTTGAGAAACAGAATTCTGACTGAGGTGTCAATGACAGGTCTGCTCTGTTATGTAAAATGGTCACATTTTGGAAGTTTACTAGTGACAAACTGGTTTCTCTTTCAATAATTAGATTTAAAGTTATTACCTCAGGGTAGATGGGCATATGAATACTTCATTTTTCTTCACAGTTTCGAAGTTTTCAACAACCACCATGTATTACCTTTATAATAACAAAGGGATCATTCTTCCCCAGAGTACAGTATCATTGCTGGTCTGATTTGTTTCATCTATGTCTCTCCTGGCAGGTTTCATCCTAACATTTTCAGAACATATTAACTGATGACTCACCATTTTTCTGGACATTCAACAAGGGCCTCCTCTATTCATTTTCACATGAGATTAAAACATAAATAGAATATCTGAAATCTATCTTAGCCAAATGCATTCTAGAATTAAGTGGAAATAACTCCTCAGAGAGAAGACTATAATAATTTAAAAGATTTGTAGCCTAGAAGAAAGCTCTACCTAAATTTTCCTGTTACCTGTCCCCATACACATTTTCATGAAAATAATTCTGTGATTTACATGTTAAAAAGTAAGCGATTCAGATAAGCAACCCCTTCCTGGACTTATATCTTGCTTTATCAATGGTGTATTTAACTTATTGAGTCGTATTTTACTGCCCAAGAAACATCTCCCTCTGATTAGGAATTTAGAGCCGGATTAGGGTTAGACTTCTGAAAAACACCTATGCGTATTTCCTGAATGGCAGTGGTCCTTCCCACAACTTATCAAAAGCCTACAGAGAGCAAATGTCTGCAAAGCATGCGTGGGTTACTGAGAGCATTTTTGTTATTGTGATTATATATTTCATGTCTAATTTCTTAGCTGCAATTGACATGGAAGAATCAGCCTGTATTAAGTAGAGTCCAGCTCTCCTGACAAGTTTCCAAAAACCTTTCTGTTCCTTAGGTCTGTGTTTACCCACCAGAAATATAGCAATATAACGTGCCTTTATTTATAAAAATTAAAGCAATTATTAAAATTTTCATCTATTTTGCAAAGCCTTCTGTTAACACAATTACTTAACCTGACTTGGGAGGTTCTCTTATCCTGTGTAAGAGAGCTTAACAAACTTTGGTGGCATGTGAATCACCTGAGCATCTTGTCAAGGTGCAGATTCTGGTTCAATAGGTCTGGGGTGAGGCCAAGACTTTGCATTTCTAATAAGCTGTCAGGTAACGCTGATGCACTGGCGCAAGGACCACACTTTGAGAAGTGAAAAAATACGAACGAGGCATTTCTCTTCTATTTCTAGGGCATAGCCTGTGACTTCTGCTACCATAATGCTGAGGGTCAGAAATTATTGAGGTTAAAGAATTTGAGTACCACAATGTGACTGAAAGGAACTGGCCCTGGTTTCCAGCTGCAAAGAAAGAAACTATGAACAGACATCTCACACTGGAAGTCCCTCTGGCTCTAGACAAGTTGGATGAGCAGAGGACATATCTAAATGGCTGTGGGACTTGGACCCACGTGGGTGTGCTCAGAGGGCTTCCACTGGCTAAGCAGACCCTGTGTTGGCCAGGCTGAGAGTGTGCAGAGAAGTAGTGATGATTTATATATAAGCATGTATGTTAACAAGGTACAGGGCAAAGGGAAGGTGCTAGAAACATTTCCTGAAGTGTTTCATTCAGCTTATTCCATCTTAAGTTCTACAAATGATTATGAGAAGAAGTTCCCTTGGGGAGGAGCCCAGAGCTTATGGAACACCCAACCTCCATCACTGTATTTTTGGAACTACATGAACTACGCACCTCTGCGCTTATAGGATTCTGGTAGTCAGGGGACATGAAAACTGTATTGGGGTTCAGGGAAGGAAAAGATCGTATACAATTGTGACATCAAGGTTGAATCTGTAACATTAGGAAGAAGCAAAGATTATTGAATTAAGTCTTGAGAAAAACAAACAGGTCAGCAATATTAATAGGTGTTGCCATTTTTGGCATTTGGGGTGCAGGAGACTCAAATACACTCTGCAGCTCTGTACCTGTGTGATAGCTATTCCGCTATTAAATCTATTCCTCCAAGGAACAGAGACCTTCAGATCATAAAGTCATCTTGGCAGCTTTGAGGATGGCCAATATGGCTACAGAAGATTTTGAAAGGTGGAAATAAGTTACACGTTGATGAGCTTTTGTTTGCCTCTCTGTGTCTCTCATTTCCAATGACTGCTTCCTGCCACCAGCCCCTGATTTGTAGCATGTAACTTTCAGATGTAGAGGGCTGGTCCATGGCCAAGGATTAAGAGTAAGAATGGAGAAAAGTGTTTTTTTAAAAATGATAAATGTGGGGAAAATACTGGAGATTTTTTTTTTTTTTTTTTTTTTTGCGGTATGCGGGCCTCTCACTGTTGTGGCCTCTCCCGCTGCGGAGCACAGGCTCCGGATGCGCAGGCTCAGCGGCCATGGCTCACGGGCCCAGCCGCTCCGCGGCATGTGGGATCTTCCCAGACCAGGGCACGAACCCGCGTCCCCTGCATCGGCAGGCGGACTCTCACCCACTGCGCCACCAGGGAAGCCCTGGAGATGGGTTTTTATTCAAAACGAATCTTTCTCCTACCATCACTGTTTTATAAAAATTCACCTAAGGAGCTTGCAGACCTTATTAGGATGGGTCAATCATTTACATTTTCTAGGGTCTTTGACTAGGAGTCAAACACTCTAAGGACACTCATATTTTGATGAAGCCATATTTTCAGATTCTTACATATTGCCACAAAGTACCAATAGAACATATTATTAGTATACTGTCCTGTGAGCTGTCCTAGCTTTCGAAAGTTAATGGAAGCCCCCAGAGTTAGCAAATCTACTGGCTATTCCTTTGGGACTGGATAAGGAACTGCCGTAATTACATTTCTACGCCTTTGCAGCATGCTGTTGATAATGGGGGATAGGCAGAGGGGGTCAACATAAAATGCGTGGCGTATTTCACCTCATGGAAACCTGTGTGTGCTTGCATTTTCCTGTGTGTTCTTACTCTTCAGTTCCCCTTGTGCAGGACAGAAGGACCTCACCCCCAGGCCCCTGACACTGGAGGCGACCAGCCAGCGGCTGGGAGGCTTCTTTCCACAGTACTATTTGCACCATCATTACGCACCTTGACTCTCTAGAATGAATTAATGACAAATATGCCCAGGACTTACAGTACTTCTCCTTTGAAGGACAAAGTTGGCCTGAAAGTCTGTTTAGGCTCATCTAATAAGTGGTTCCAGGGGATTGAGGATTCCTTGAGATGGAACACTAAAGGCAGATAAGAACATTCTCTGGAGAAGCCTCCTAATTGCTTAGTGTCCTTATTTTGTTTCTGTGCAGGAAACTCCAGACTGAGAGAGCTCCTCATTTCTCGGCAGTAATCTGATTAGTGCCTTTGTACTGGAGTTTTCCTGAGGGGCAGGAGAAGAGCAGAAATCACCTGCTCCAGCAGGATGTGCAGACAGGGGCAGTTCATTTGCATGCACATCCTCATGCACAGGTGCTGTGTTTCTTCCACACCTTGGTGGGTCCATATAATAAAGGAATATTGCAGTGAACTCTCTGAGCAGCCTCGGGGTTGCTCTTCAAAGACTCCAGGCGATGAAAAGGAAGAAAAGGTCTTTCGGTTAAATCCTGAACTTTATTAATTAGAGGAAACCATTTGTTTTACGCCCGGTTATGTCTGGCCTTAGCTTTTGTTATTTAACAAATTTTTGTACTACACTCCTGAACTTGAAACCATACTTTTCTAAAACATCCTAAATTTTTTAGAGGATAGATGTTGATATGTGTATAAAATGAAAAACAGTTATGTTTTTATATAACATGAGGAAAGTTAATTCATTACAAAGGAGCAAAAAATTCAACTTTAAACATTTATAATTAGGAGAGTATAGTGCAGATAGACTGCATGATAGAGTGAGCATTGCTGACTATTGTGTATTTTTCAAATATCAATTTATCATCACTAATTACTATCATTATAGAGTATGAACATAAGATTAATGGGGATTTCTGAGTTCTCTAATGAGGTTCTTTGTAGCAAAATTTATACCAGTGACATGGGTTCCTTCTGTTAGGGTATCAGTATAATTAATTCAGTTCTCTAATTATGAGGAAAGCCCTAAATAGAGATAAAAGTTTCATCAATGGAAGTATGCCCACCAAAATGCTATCCTAGACATAGCTGCAATTCACAATGAATGATTCGTCTCAAAGTGGAGAACTTCATGTTCAGAATGAGACTTTTATTTTCTGGGAACTGCCATGGACATGAATTTGCAAGTTCAACATTGTTCAGAGATTTGTTTTTTAAAATGTGCAATTTACTATGGTAAATTTCATCGTTTGAGGGTACAAGGAGAGACTTGCTTTAGCGTCCATTTCTAATTACTGTGAATAAAGTGCATTAGGAAAATTCTAACAGGAGCTATTGCGATACATGATTTGTGTGTGTGTGTGTGTGTGTGTGTGTGTGTGTGTGTTTCTTCACTGGAAATGTGTCTATAGTTTTTGGAAGCTGTGAAAAATGACAATTTTTCTTTCTTGAATCATTCATCATGAGACAATGATATAGAATATTTTAAAGTTTGCTGCACCACAGATTAGAGGATGAATATTGTAAATAAGTTCATTACTGATAGGACTGGAAATTTGGCCTCTCCAACCATAGTTCTCAATTTCCATCTATTTCTGAATCTGTAAAAAGGAATGAAACGGCCAGAAGTGTTTTCTTTCTTTTTTTTTTTATTGCCAGCTAGAATCATCCTCAGCTTGCACCGCTTTGATCCGAGTTCATTACCACAGCTTCGATGCTGATAGTGGTACACACACCTCACGTTCCTGGGTCATTTGCACGTGGTTCTGTTCTGTGTAGACAGGACAGTCAGCCCTCAGATATTTTCTCTTGCATTTTCCCAAATGGTAGTATGGCTTCTGCTGACATTGCATCACTGATTAGTATCACTAAGAAATTATGGTGTGGGAATATGATTCAACTTTCCGAGGTAGTTCCCAAAGGTAAGTCTGTCCACATGTGCTGTGCAGAGGGACGTCCCCATGGTCACCATCTGGGGGACAAAGAGACCTTCCTTCAAGAACCACCAGCTCTGACTTTGGGATTTTTATCTCAAACTTTAATGAATGTATTCTCAGAATTTCTTCATATGCATAAATATTTCATACTACAATTTGTGGGAATCACAGAATAAAAAAATATACGATCGCAAGAGGTTGTAACTTAGAGACAATCTCATGTAGCTTGTCATGTATTTAAACATTTAAAAAGAGCTTTCAAATGCTTCCTCCTTTTGCTTTACTGTTTGTATCCTCTATTTATTTATTTTTATCTCTCGATGCCTTCAATGGCTAAGGTCTCTAGAGAAGGTGTTTTGTTTGTCGCTAGACTCTCACAGTTGAGACAGAGCCACCCGACCCACCAGGTAACTGGAATCCCCAGGTTCTCTCTGTTCAGTCTGAATTCTTTTTATCTTCGGCTTCTGAGATGAGATTCTACTTAATACAGCACTTCGACTTTCTTCTTTCCTCTTTCTCTCTCCGTTTTCTTGCTCTTGTTTCTCCCCACATGTCCATCATGCTGTCCTAAGGCCAGTTATAGCAGCCCTTCCATTCTCGCTTGGTTTATGGAGTAACTCCATTCACACACCCTTGCTCCTTCAAAGCTCTGTCCCTTCCCTCCCACTCTCCCTGGCGTCTCCCCACCAGGGACCACCTCTTCCCATCTCTGGCAGGTGCAGCCACTGCTCTCCTTGGGCAATATCTGTAGAGAAGAAGAGCACTTCTCTATGTAATTACATTTCTAATTCCTTGGTTTCAGTTAAGCATACATTCCTCAATCCACCCTAATTTCTTTTGTGGAGAGAGGAGAGAGGAGGGAGGGTCCCAGCTCCATAAGTAAAGACTCAGTCCTCCTGGCCTAACAGCCTGCACTGCGCTACACAGTGCTGGCTGCACTCTCGAAGATGCTTAGGGACAGAGAAGGGAGGTGACCTTGAATGACAGATGCCTCTTCTCGGGAGGCTCACACCTTTACCATAACCTCTCACATTCGGACTAGGTAAGGGCAGGTCTGAGTGGGTTTCTACTGGGCAGGGTTCCCGCCGATGCCCCCTGGTTGGCTGCTGTCCTGGGCCAGGCAGATCTGTCTCTAATCACATGGCTGAAATTGAGGGTCACATGGCAGAAAGTATGTCAAAGACAAGCTGCACTTTTGGCGTTTCTGTTCACAGGAACCTGGCCCACTGCAGGCGTTTCCTGGGCTTCCCACTGCCTGCACTCCATCCCTCTGTTGTCTGTGGTGCCTCTCTCTACCTTCTGACAGTGACACCTATCCCGCGGGGCTCTTGCGCGGATTAGAAATAGCACAGGCAAGACTCGGACACTCAGTCAGTGACCACTGTTACTGCTACTGCTTTTTCTCTCTCAGTGAGTCTTCCCCACTGCAAGAAACATGGGACGTGAGACACAGTCAGGACTACAGCTGGGGACACGGAACCCTCACCCGTGATGACGAGACTACTGAGGTACTAGGGGTTGAAATGGTTGGGAACCTCAGGACCCTGTACTGGGGCACGCAGTTATCAACAGTGACATGAAAGGAACAGTCACGTGGAAAATAAGGAGAAGAGGACGGTGCATCCCCACGAATACTTCTGTTTTCACACGTTCAAAATCTGCGGAAATAATAATGCTTGGAACAGCCTGTGAGATTTGAGCTAGCTTTCCCCCATTTTTTACAAGATGCAGCAGAAACTGAGGCTTGGGAAGGTTAGATAACTGGCTCAGCCCCCAGCTGTTAGGAGGCTGAGTGATGACGTGGAGTCCGGAGAGGCAGAGCCCCACGTTCTCGCTCTCACCCCACACTTCACAGCCTCCGAGCATCCCAAACAAGGGATCGCAGAGCCTCCCCATCTGCCCCTGCAGCCCCGGGTCATTCTGTCTCCCTTCCTGGGGCAAACGCTACAATGACACAGAGATGGAACGTTGCCTCTTGGCAGGAAAAATCTGTTAGAGGGGTATTTTTATTAAATTTCTTTGAGTAGTCACGGCATGAATTCACCCTCATCTGTGAAAGCCATAATCCTTCAGGGCCATTTAAACCTAAACACCTACTTAAAGATATTTGTAAATTAACTGTTGTTGAAGCTAACTACTGCAAACACCTTTTCTATACTTCAACCCCACTGAAACTTACAATGTCCTGCCCGGAACTGAAGGAAGGAAACAATTTAAAGTTCACGTTATCATTTGTAAAGAGTATTTTGGCATTTTCATTTTAAAACTCTGGACCAGGATTTCTCAGCTATGTTCCTCAAGGGTCAACAGGTACTTCAATGTTAAAAATCATGCTATGGGACCCAATCAAACTTATAAGCTTTTGCACAGCAAAGGAACACCATAAACATAACGAAAATACAACGTACAGACTGGGGGAAAATATCTGCATACTACGCGACTGACAAGAGCTTAATTTCCAAAACATACAAACAGCTCATGCAACTCAATATCAAAAAAAACATACAACCCAATCAAAAAATGGATAGAAGACCTAAATACAGATTTCTCCAAAGAAGACATACAGATGGCCAACAGGCGCATGAAAAGATGATCAACATCGCTAATTATTAGAGAACTGCAAATCAAAACTACCATGAGGTATCACCTCACACTGGTCAGAATGGCCATCATCAAAATGTCTACAAACAGTAAATGCTGGAGAGGGTGTGGAGAAAAGGGAACCCCCTGGCACTGTTGGTGGGAATGTACATTGGTACAACCACTATGGAAAACAGTAAGAAGGTTCCTTAAAAAACTAAATATAGAGTTACCATATGCTCCAGCAATCCCACTCCTGGGCATATATCCAGAAAAGATGAAAAATCTAATTCAAAATGATATATGCACCCCAATGTTCATAGCAGTACTATTTTAATAGTCAAGACACAGAAGCCACCTAAATGTCAATCGACAGATGGATGGATAAAGATGTGGCATATATACATGTACATATATAAAATGGAATATTACTCAGCCATAAAAAAGAATGAAATACTGCCATTTGCAGCAACATGGATGGACCTAGAGATTATCATACTAAATGAGGTAAGTCAAAGATAGACAAATATTATATGATATTACTTACATATGGAATCTAATAAATAACACGAATGAACTTATTTGCAAACTAGAAAGAGTCACAGACATAGAAAACACACTTACGGTTACCGAAGGGGAAAGAGAGGGTGGAGGGATAAATTAGGAGTATGGGATTAACAGATACACACCACTATATATAAAACAGATAAACAAGAAGGACCTACTGCAGAGCACAGGGAACTATATTCAATAACTTCTAATAACCTATAATGGAAAAGAATCTGAAAAAGAATATACATACATATATACATAAAACTGAATAACTTTAATTTACACCTGAAACTAACACAATATTGTAAATCAACTATATTTCAATTAAAAAAATCACATTAGCAGATTATATTAAAAATACATAAATTTTATATTAAAATATATATACACATGAGAAACTACCAAACCAATATAAGTTGTTGCTCTTCTTATGCGATAATCTACATGTACGGAGAAAGAGTGTCGTAGCTGAGAAAAGGGGGTAGCCATCAAGAGGGCACCCCATGAAGGCAAGCACCACGGTCCCCCTGGGTGTCACACATCAGCTGCATCTCTCATTTACAGATGGTGCTGTACTTGTCTTTACAATGTTCCCCTGGCCATTGACGTTGTGTTAATAATTTCAACATATGACAACATCCAATGCCTAACTAACCTGTACCAGATACTGAAGTAGCCCCGTGATTAAAACGTCAATAAGACCTTGTACTCACCCTTAGGCGACTTAAAACCTAGTCAGAGAGACTGTCAAACCACCCATGAGAGCTTAACGCTCAGATGTTAAGCTAGCGGAAGGGAGAGGGGCCCTGGGAGCTCACAGGAAAGACATTTTTAGCAGAAAGGCTCTCAGGGGAGGTGGTGCTGAACCTGGATTTTGAGGATAAGGGGTTAGCTGGACATCAGAGGGAGGAAGGCTGTTCAGAGATGTGAGAGTACAGAGAAGTCTCTGGGGACGAAAATTAGTGTGGAACACGTGCAGTGACAACTCCCTGTGGGGGAAGGTCAAGGGGAGAAAATGAACGATTCGGCCAAGGCCAGTTCGTGAGGGACTCTGGGTATCTTGTCAAATAGTTTGATTTTTCTTCTGAAAGCTGCGAGAAACCACTGATGGGTTACAAACACAGGAGTGACAGGACCAAATTTTCACTTTAGGAATCTTATTCTGCTATCAGGACGTTGTACGCAGGAGAGAATGGGGAGGGTATAGAGCAGTGTTTCATGTTTCTGGATTAGTTTTTAGGTGTAGGGTGGCATCCCTCATCAAGGTACAGGATATCAGAGAAACAGGAGGATGGGGGAGGGCAACACAGAGTCAAGACATCACAGAGCAGTGTAGAGGATAAAATGCTCCGACACATTCAGAGACCCCCATACAGAGGTCAGGAAAGATGTCCCTCTGGGGACATGGATTTTAAAAAGAGCTGGAGAGAGTGTGTTCAAAAGTTTCCAGTGCTACAGAAAATTCCAGTAAAAAGGGACCCAATAGGAGCTGACTTGAGATGGCAAAGAGAGGTCGTTGGTGACCACTGGAGAGCAGTGCCATTCGAAATGCCAGGTCCCTTCCTTCTGGGGACTAAGTGGGAGGTTTGGAAGTGGAGACCGTGAAAACAAATCTGTTCTTCTAGAAACGTGGCTGTGAAAGAGAGATAGAGCCCGGATGTAAAGGAAAGTTGCCCTTCTCTTAATATGGGAGACAAGGCTTGAAGCTTCAGGCTTGTTTATATGATAAAAAGAAGGATCCAGCAGTGGGGGGAGAGTAAAAACACATGAAGTAAAGATGCGATTTCTAGAGGAAGCAGAAGGTGCTAGGCAGAAGAGCACCTCTTTCTGAGTCAGAGAGAAAAAGTGATTACAGAGAGAGAGAGAGAAGGTAAGTGGAGGAAAGTCACAACTCTTTGCCTCTATTTCTACTTTGAAATAAAAAGCAATGACACCTGCAGAGCTGGGGGTGATGAGGGTCGGGTTTGAGACTTGAATAAAGTAAGGGAGACAGAAGTACTGGGATGGAGGAGGTACCACGTCTGGATACACCTCATCACAGTGTTGGTGACTTGCTGAATATATTTGGAAAAATCTAGAAAAATACTTTTTTTTAGGGTCAGGTCTTCCATCAGCCTTTGAGCAGGAAAGCTTCATTATTACATGATTATGAAGTGCTACTTTTAATGAAGAGTCTCTGTTCTCCAACACTAATTAGGTTAAATCCCATTATAATTGTCTGCCGAATGGCTTACACCTCATTTGACTGCAGAACATCATTTATATTCAGAGGGAAGAAAGGCCAGCCTACAGTGTGTTTCTACAGTTCAGACTCCACCTCTTGCTTAAAAAATTATCTAATGTAATTACATTATAGTTATTAGTATGCACCTCTTAAAGAATCCAACTCTTGGGTGCAGACCCATACATAAATCTCAGAAACTCGTATGTCTAATGAAAAGGAGTGAATTTGAAATACTTTAATTAGTATTTTCCAGTCTAAAAGAATATGTGTTGCCCCCAAATTCCTGGGTCTATCACAGTCCAGTACTTAGAATTTCTTTTATATTACTGAGTGATAATAAATTTATATTGAACTCTTTGTTCTCCCTCAATCTCCTCCTCCCTGATCAATGGAAAACATATATTTAACTACTTAGTCTCTGTATGTTGTTGCATAGTAATGATGTCTAATATTTATTGAGTGCCTACTATGTGCCAGCATTGTTCTAGGTGATTTTACTAGTATCATCTCATGTCGCCCTCCTGGCCATCTTATGACGTAGGTGCTATTATCAGGAGGATGAGGATGGTTTTCCACTGTGTTTGTGGCTATCTCCCTACCACCTATAACAGTGTATAGCACACAGTAAGTGTACAAAACATATTTACTCAATAAATGAAACTCCGTTTGACAGGTGAGGAAACTGAGCCTTAGCGATGCTAAATAACTTACCTTACAGCCTGAGGTTGGAGCAAATTAAATGAGCAGATATAAGAAAAGCACTTAAAATAGGGTAGTGGTGAGGATGGAATACATTCATACATATGAGTTGTTAGGACAGGGACTGGAAGCTAGTAACGTTGCCCGGGTTATTTGCCAACATTACTAGAGTTATCGTTTACTTTGCATCTTCCCCTCATGACTAGGCAAGGCCTTAGTCTTTCTGTACTGACAGCCTTGAGCCAGTGTCTTACATAAATTGGGTCATGCAGAAACATGTTGGAGGGAAAAAATGTCTTCAAATACTGTCGATATTTTTGAGAGATTAATGAATCATTTGTTTAAAGAAAAGTAAAATGAATTTAAGTCACATATTCAACATTCATTCAATAAACATGTATCAAGGATTACTCCTTCCCAGGTCCTCTGCTGGGTGTTTGGAATAAAATGTTGAAGAAAGCCAAAAAGGACAGTCCCTGACCTCGTAGAAGTTGCCATCTGGGGAGGGATGAGTTAACAATATATGCCTTTTTTTTTTTTTTTTTTTTACAGTCTTGAATGGGAAGTTGCCTAAAACCATGGCTTACGCATGAGAAAACTATAAAAACTCCTTGACAACTGGAACACAAATTAAAGTGCTAACAGTGATTAAAAGCATGACCTCTGCAAAAACATTAAGAACGTAGCATATGTATAGATTAGAGGTAAATAAAACACAGAGGAAAGGATGACTACTTATTAATGATGAGAATAACAGAACAGCCTAGAAGAATCACTTAAAATGATTTAGCATTGCACAGTAAGAAGAAAAATTCCACAATCCAAAAATTAAACATTGAGATGGGAAATGAAAAAAAAAAAAACTGGTTGTGATAAAATTGGTTAGATAATGGGCTAATTTGTCCAGAAACATCCTATTTTCAAATACAGGTGATGACAAAATGTGCAAAATTTGCTATGCGGACCATGTGCAAACCCAGTGGGGAAAACATTAGTGCATCAATCATGCATCTTCTCGTGCAGCCACGTATACGAGCACTTCACTCCACGTGGAGATGATGACATTTTAGCATGTCACTGACAAGAGCTTAGATTTAGGCCCAGTCTCCTCTCCAGGCCCTGCTACTCCTGAGACGTTTCCTAAAGTTGATGTGTGAGATAGCTTTATAGTCTCCATCAAGTCCTTTGACCTTCGTGGCCTTCAACATCCCCATCTGTGAAGCAGGATCATGACCTAGCTCACAGTGCATTTAGAGATGCCCACAGTGCTTAGAGGGCAGGATGCTTTCACGGATGTGGGAAGCTATGGTAATAATGGACCCTGTATATTGAGCGCCCTGTAGAAGGCATATCGTTCGTACGATCTTATTTCACCCTTTCATGGCCTGTGAAGTGGGTGCTATTATTCTTAAGGATGAGGAAACTGTGTCTCTGTGGGACTCAGGACCTTGTCTAAGTGCTCATGGCTGCTCAGAAACTGGAACGACCTTTCTACCTCCAGAGTTTACTTCCTGTCCTCCGGGCCCTGTTACCTCCTACAAAATGGGTCTTTCTTTCAAACCTCCATGAAACCAGCATCCTAAGGATGACAATAGATGCACCCTTTCCCATCTCTATTTTACCAGAGTTGTGACTTTTTCATAAATAAGGAGATTTTTAAACTTGTAAAGAGTTGTGAAAAGACAAGCTGTTGTAATTACTGCAATCACGAGCACATCATCATCTTGATGAGCTGTTATATCAGGGACTGCATCAGCTTCACTTCAAAGCACGTGAAAGTAGCAGAATTCTACTATCTTTCTCTCTGGACCCCTTCCCATCCCAGCTCCCGAGTTCTCCATGCTTCAAGAAATACACTCTTCCCATCACCCTTTCCAGAGCTCAGCAAAAGCTCCCCATCACCCAGCATCCCTGGTCCCAGCCACGCCTAAGGGGAAAGCAGCCTGATCGCCTCTTGAAGTAATTCACAACAGCCTAGCCTACCAATAACTGCTAGAACAGCCCAACCCGCCCAGGACACAGGCATTTTAATCACTGAATCAGTGAAGCAATAATAGCTAGCATTCGCACAGGGCAAAAATACATTTAAAGCATATTTAATTCTGTGAGGTGCTGTTATCCATATTTCTCAAATAGAGAAACTAAGTTTTAAAGAGAGTGATTGTCACAGAGTCATTCTGCTGCTAAGCGGCAGGGCCACCACCGCAGAGCTTCTCATTCATGATTGCACATCCTGGCCATTATCGCTCACAGCTGCTCACGGGCACTGGCTTTCTTTTGAGAAGGATAAACTTCCTCCTTGGCTCTCCCCTAGTTCTGGCCACCAGCACATCTTTCCTTGGATCCACGGCATGGACAAATCATTCAGTTAGCGATGTGGCAAACCTTCAGAAACTTGCTAACTATTGCTCTGTATTTCACTGACATGCTGAACAGAGTTAATTGCTACATTTGGCAACATAGAAGTGAGAGTGGATGACTTACTGTCTGAAATGAGTACTTCTGGAAAAATGCTTTCAGTCAAAGTGTATTATTTTTTCACTGCTTCATTTAATGTGTGGTGGGTACCATTTTCGGCACTTTACATACAGTAGGTCATTTAATGCTTATGTTCACCCTAAGAGGAAGATGCTATTATTATGTGCATTTTATAGATGAGAACACTGAGGCACGGTGAGGTAACCTGTCAGAGAGCCAGTGGCTGGAGGTGACATGCAAACCTCAGGAGTCTGTCCTCAGAGCCCTGGCCTTTAGACTCGATGCCCTACTCCCGGTCTCCCAGGACCTCCCTCCTTCTCTGGGGAATCCTGCAGAGGCTGGTGTCAAACGAGAGTACCAGCAGCTATGTGCAGACAGGACATCTGACATTCCACCATGACCCAGTGCCTCTGAGGCTTTCTCGGCGTCTGTGCCCCAAAGGCCACTTGACGTGTTTGCTCAGTGAGAACAATCTCTGGAATCTTCATTGATCTGAATTCAACCTCTCCATTTGTCAGAATCATTGAGCCCAGCATAAAATATGAGTTTATATTAAGAACAAAGAAATCCATTTCTGCATTTCCATCTAAATGAGGCTTCTCTCCATGGAAATCAATGGAAGTTGAGTGTCTCTGAAGGGCCGAGATGTACTAATAGAATCATGGGGTGCACCTTCTACTTATTGTGCTGCAAGCAGGAAACTCTGGGCGGTGCCCATACCCCAGTGGAGAGGGTGGAGTTGGGAGCTAATGAACACAGAAATACCTCAAGGGCTAGGGAGCTAGAAAATTAGCCTTCCTCCAAATTAAGCAAACCACAAGGACAGGACTCATGGTCCTTGTGCAAACTACTTAAATTTTCAGTGCCTCAGTTTCCTTGTCACAGGGTTGCTGTCTGGGTTCTGTTGCATTAACACATGTAAAATGTTTGCAACAATGTTTGACAT
Source organism: Tursiops truncatus (assembly GCF_011762595.2). NCBI lineage: Eukaryota > Metazoa > Chordata > Mammalia > Artiodactyla > Delphinidae > Tursiops > Tursiops truncatus. The sequence goes on along the minus strand of NC_047050.1, from coordinate 8,965,829 downwards.
TAATGTAAAAAATGTTCAGTAACTTAGATTTGTCTTTGCTGCTGACTTCCCTAAGTGGATACATAATGTAAAGAGAGATAAAATAGTGGTCATGGCTCAAAAGAGATCCACAAGAGGAAGGGGGGGCGATATGGCAATTTCCAATTCCTTCTCACCCTTCAACTCCCTTGTCCTTTGTCACCTCTTCCTAGGAGCCTTTCTCAATTCCGTAAGCAACTGAAGTGCTCGTCCTCCTGTAATCACATGCTGTTTATTTCTCCATCAGAGTAATTGTCAAGCTTACAACCTGATGAGGCAGGAACTATTACTGTCCCCAGTTTCCGATGAGGAAACTGAAGTCAGATGTTAAGCAATCTGCCTGAGTCATAGAGTCTGTACATGGTGGAGACAGGACTCCTCACATGGAACAGAAATACAGGGACTGGGCGACCAACAAGGGCTTAATTTCCAAAATATACAAACAGCTCGTAAAATTCAATGACAAAAAAACCAAACAACCCAATTGAAAAATGGGCAGAAGACCTAAATAGACAGTTCTCCAAGGGAGACATACAGATGGCCAACAGGCACATGAAAAGATGCTCATTATTGCAAATTATTAGAGAAATGCAAATCAAAACATCAATGAGGTATCACCTAACATCAGTCAGAATGGACATCATCAAAAAGTCTACAAACAATAAATGCTGGAGAGGGTGTGGAGAAAAGGGAACCCTCCTATACTGTTGGTGGGAACGTAAAATTGGTGCAGCCACTGTGGAGAACAGTATGGAGGTTCCTCAAAAAACTAAAAATAGAGTTGCCAAATGATCCAGCAATCCCATTCCTGGGCATATACCCAGACAAAACTACAATTTGAAATGATACACATACCCCTATGTTTATAGCAGCACAGTAGCCAAGACATGGAAACAACCTAGATGTCCATCGACAGATGAATGGATAAAGAAGATGTGGTATATGTATACAACGGGATATTACCCAGCCATTAAAAAGAATGAAATAATGCCATTTGCAGCAACATGGATGGACCTAGAGATTATCATACTACACGAAGTAAGTCAGAAAGAGAAAGACAAATGCCATATGATACCACTTATACGTGGAATCTAAAATATGACACAAAGGAACATATCTACAAAACAGAAACAGACTCACAGACATAGAGAACAGACTTGTGGTTGCCCAAGGGGCAAGGTGGTAGAAGAGGGAAGGATTGGGAGTCTGGGATTAGCAGATACAAACTATTATATACAGAATGGATAAATAACAAGGTCCTACTGTATAGCACAGGGAACTATATTCAATATCCTGCGATAAACCACAATGGAAAAGAATATGAAAAAGAATATATATATGTATAACTGAGTTGCTTTGTTGTATAGCAGAAATTAACACAACATTGTAAATCAACTATACTTCAATAAAATTTAAAAATAAAATAGTTTTAAAATTTAAAAGAGAAATACAGTGATTGGTTTTATATAACTCACTGTAGCACAGTGCCTAATTAGCTTTGCATCAGAAAAATCCAAGCGGGAGTCCAGGTTTCACCATTTCTTAGCCATATGACCTTGAGCAAACTCTAGTTTCTGTTAAATGTGAATCATGATGTCTACCCCTTGGGACTCTTGCGAGAATTAAATGAGAAGCACATGCCAAGGACCAGTAGGAACTAATTAATTGAAGCTTTTATTAGAACTATCTACTAGGTCTAGACCTTGATCCTAGCTTTATAACTTCAATGTCTTTATAACACAATGTCCAGCATTGATCCTAGCTTTATAACTTCAATTGCTTTATAACACAATGTCCAGCATGTCATGGGTGCTGATGAACGAATGGATGGATGGAAGAATGAGACATGAAGGATTAAGTCGGGCTGAGAATATTATGCTCAAATATCACAACAAAGTAATGCTATCTATCAGTTGCTCAGACCATGGTTAGTGTTGTTATTTTAATATGAATATATGTTCTGCTGGACATTCATAGAGTAATGAAGGTAGGAGAAATCATACAAATATAAAAGTTAGACATAGCTATAAACTTTAGAAATGGCTGTATCGATTGGCTAATGTTTCTAGGTACTTAATGTCTGTACAAATGTATGATATTTTTTCTAATCATAATATCCATTTGCACTTACATTATCTAGAAGCACCTAGTCATTATGTTACTGAAAAATCTACCATCAACCATTTATACTCCATAACATTTTTATTATGACTATTGTTCCTCAAATAAGAACCCGGTCATTTGACATACGTTGATGGTCCATATAAATTTAAAGTGGTGTGAAATTTTTTCTGGCATCGTTGATCTCATAGGAGAACGAGAACATCCTCCATCATCTGCCAGGCCTGTGACAAAAGGGGCCCCTTGTTACCTCATTGCCCTTATTACCTCATTGGTGGTTTTGAGGAACCCCACTGCTATTATCCAGACAGAAATATGGAGATTTGCTTCTCCCTACAGCTAATGGTCTCAGACACTGGACTTTCTTCTCCTTTCTATGCCTCTGTCTCTAGAGAAACACTTTTTTTTTTTTCTCTTTTTCTTTTCCTCTCTTCTGGAGCCTTTGGACCCTTTGCATAGCTTACAGCCAACAGCAGTTTCCTATTCTTTCATCATCCTGTTGTATATTTTCTGCTTGAGAAAGGAAAGCTAGATTTCCCCCAGAAGTCTAGCTCAACACCTGGCAAATAATGATATTCAAAAAATATTGACCAAATAAATAAATAAATAAACAGACCTCTCTCTGTGATATCTTACCTATTCTAATTTAATAAGTTTCTTTAATGTGGAACTTTTCAAAACCTTTAATAAATAATTGTACATTGTAAATTCAATGAGTTAAATATGGTACACAGCATTTCCGAAACTTGTTTTACCATGAAAAATTTTCCCCACAAAATCCTTTGTAGTATTATAGGTAATGAAGTCTGGACAACCAAATACGGAAAATATTGCATTGGCTTTTAATTTACACCTCATTGTTTCCTAAAATTCAAGGTCAGTAGAGACCTGTAGTGTTCACTGAATATTCATGAGGTCCCTGCATCTCCGGTACTCCCCTGTTGTTGGGTCAGGGCCACATGATTGCAACTGGCACATAGGAATGTGAGAGCAGGTAATGAGCCATTTCTATTCCAAGGCACTTGAAAGTCAATGGATCTCTTTCATCTTTCCCTTCCTTTGCTGGGGCTAGTCTGGAAGTCAATTGTTGAGATGATGACCTCACAAGTTGAAGGGAATCGCCAACTCACCAGATGTAGAAGACCACCTGCCAACTTACATCAGGGCTTGTGGTGAGCAAGAAATGTACTTTTGGAAGCAACCTAAGTGTCCATCGACAGAGGAACAGATAAAGAAGATGTGGTACATATACACAATGGAATATTACTCAGCCATTAAAAAGAATGAAGTAATGCCATTTGCAGCCACATGGATGGACCTAGAGATTGTCATACTGAGTGAAGGAAGTCAGACAGAGAAAAAGCAATATCGTATGATATCACTTATATGCGGAATCTAAAGAGAAATGATACAAATGAACTTATTTACAAAACAGAAACAGACTCACAGACTTAGAGAACAAACTTATGATTGGGCGGGGTGGGAAGGATAGGGGGAAAGGATAGTTTGGGAGTTTGGGATTGACATGTACACACTGCTATATCTAAAATGAATAACCAACAAGGACCTACTGTATAGCACAGGGAACTCTGCTCAATATTCTGTAACAACCTAAATGGGAAAAGAATTTGAAAAAGAATAGATACATGTATATGTATAACTGAATCACTTTGCTGTACACCTGAAACTATCACAACATTGTTAATCAACTATACTCCAATATAAAATAAAAAGTTAAAAAAGAAAACAAAAAAGGAATAATACATAAAAATAATAAAAATGTACATGTTGAATATTTACAAAACATTTTATATAATGAAAATATATAGAAAATTAAAACACTAAAAGAAAAAAAAAAGGAACTATTGACTCTGAGACCATCAGTCCCAAAGCATATTGATAATTTCAATTACAAAGTCAATAAGGGGAGAGAGGTTAAAAAAACAAGTGTGTTTATAAATACTGTGAGCCCAGATCTGTGAATTTTCCTCATTTCTCTTCTCCAGGATGTGCTACATCTGATGTCTTTCTGTCTTCTATTGAGTCTTTTGATCCTGGTTCAGAACCTGCTCACCTAAATGGCATTCTTAGAGATTATTATCCACTTTCAAATCTAGACATCTATGTTAAATAACCTGGATTATAAACAAATACATGCCTACTGTTTTAGTTAAGACTTCCTGAGGGAGGAAAATGCCATCGTGGTTATATATACAAATTTTATTTCTAGGGAAGAGTCTTCTGATTTTAGGTTGTTTGATAATATTTGAATGCAGCTCTTAATATTAGCACTAAGATGCTATTCTTTTTTTTTTCTTTTCTTGATTTTTTCTTTTCTTGATTTTTTATTATTTTATTTTTTATTGATTTTTTATTGAATGAAAGATTCTTTGAATTCTATAGTGCTTTACAAGTTTCAAAAGTTCAGGTCGATATTCTTTGTAAACAGACAGAGAAATAACATGTGGAAAGAAGGAAGAGGAAGACAAGTGGGTTTAGCAGATGAAAGACCTCAAGAGTTCAGCAGTAGGAATAAAGGGAGAGGAGTAAAATGATGACTGCGCATTCTGGACGAGACCTTCGGAGAAGGACGGCCAGGACGAGGGGTCAGTTGAGATCCCTTGTCTCAACTGGTTCAATTGGACGGTAGTTTATCCTCAGTTAATAGGCAATTATGCCTTTCTTCTCCTAGCCTCACTTCATCCATGAATTTCTGGACTCAACACTCAAAAAAAAAAAGTTAACTCACTGTTAATATATTAACTCAATTTTACACAAGGAATAAAATTACAGCTAAATTAATGAACACAAAATGGGTCGCTGACTTAAATATAAAACACAAAACTTGGGCTTCCCTGGTGGCGCAGTGGTTGAGAGTCTGCCTGCCGATGCAGGGGACACGGGTTCGTGCCCCGGTCCGGGAAGACCCCACATGCCGCGCAGCGGCTGGGCCCGTGAGCCATGGCCGCTGAGCCTGCGCGTCCGGAGCCTGTGCTCCGCAACAGGAGAGGCCACAGCAGTGAGAGGCCCGCGTACTGCAAATAAATAAATAAATAAATGAATAAAATAAAACACAAAACTGTGAAATGTTTAGTGAAATAAAAGTCCTATTTTATGGCAAAACAAGAAAAACTTAAACGCAAAAATTCTTCTCTGTCCTTTGGACTCCTCTCTCCCCGCACTGTGCATTGTGTGTTTGCATTATGCGTTGACCAGACCTCCTCCATCAGCAGGAATACTTGCTCAACCATAAAGAGCAACATTCTCCCAGCATCAGCGAGACAACTCCTTAAAAGACAACATTCCTTCTTGTAATGGGTCACATGACCCACCCCACATGACACTTAAATCTGGATTATGTAAACTGTCAATAATACGTCACTTGATGTACAGCTCTCTGTCTCAAAAAACTTATATAACTGTGCTTTGATCTCTAAGGGCAGAACAGTTCTCAGTGCTTTCTGAGATGCTCTTCCCAGGTTATAATCCTCAAATTTGGCTTGAATAAAATTTTCCAATTCTTTCTTAGATGTATTGATTAATTTTTCATCAACAGTTTGAAAAAGAAGAAAATCTTCAGGATCTAGGGCTAGCAAAGAGTTCTTAGACTTGACAGCCTAAGTATTATCCATAAAAAGAAAAAATTGATAAATTGGATCTCATCAAAATTAAAAACATTTGCTCTGTTACAGAGTCCGCTAAGAGGATGATAAGACAAAGCTACAGACTGGGAGAAAAAATTTGCAAACCACATATCTGACAAAGGACTAGTAACCAGAATATATAAATAAGTCTCAAGGCTTAACATTTTTAAAAACCCAATAAATCCAATTAGAAAATGGGCAAAAGACATAGAGAGATATTTCACCAACAGCAAATAAGCACATGAAAAAATATTCAGCACCATTAGCCATTAAGGAAATGCAAATTAAAACCGGGAGATCTCACTATACACCTTCCAGAATGACTAAAATAAGTAACAGTGACAACACCAAATGCTGGTGAATATGCAGAGAAACTAGATCATTCATACACTGATAGTGGGCAGTAAAATGGTAATCACGCTAGAAAACAGTTTGACATGCAACTAAAGATGTAACTATCAAATGATCTAGCAACTACACACCTGGACATCTATCCCAGAAAAATGAAAACATATTCACAAAACACCTGTACACAAAAGTTCATAGAAGCTTCACTCATGATAGCCAAGAGTTGGAAACAACCCGGATATCTGCCATTATGTGAATGGTTAAACAAACTGGCACATCCACATCATGGAATACAGACTCAGTAATAAAAAAGAATCAACAATTGATACATGTAACAACTTGGATGAATCTCCAGAGAATTATGCTGTATGAAAAGTTACATACTGGGTGATTCCATCCATATAACATTCTTGAAATAACAAAACAAAAGAAATAGAGCACAGATAAGTGGTTGCCAGACATGAACGACGGGAGGGAAGTATGTGCGTCTATAAAAGGGTACCATGAGGGATCTTGTAGTGATGGAAATACTCTTTATGTGAATGAACAAATGTGAATATCTTGGTTGTGACATTGTACCAATAGTTTTTGCAAGATGTTACCACAGGAGGCATAGGGCAAAGGATATACAGGCTCTCTCTGTATCATTTCTTACAATTCTATCGCATCTACATTGTCTTCAAAGAAAAATTCAACAAAACATGGTTTTCCAAGGATACTATTACATAGGAAAATGCTCTTACTATAACATGTGAAAAAGCAAAATATGAAAATATAGTTTAAGTAATGACAAATTTAGAGAGTGTATCTCTTTATATATGTGCTGAGTTATGTCTATACTATGTACATATGCACACACACAAACACAAAATCTGCATTTATGCCGAGCTTAACAAATGGGAATACGGAAAGGCAATGGTTAGTAGAAGGGGGGATAGATAGATATTTTTCTTCATTACATTCAGTACCTTTTTCAGTTTTTAAAAAATGTTTATATGCAACAACAGAACAAACCAGCATAAGCCATGACCACCCGTTCAACTCATACTTCAAAACTTCAGCCCTTTCCTAGCAGGGTATCAGAAGAAATGGGAAATTATTGAAAATCTGGATCTGATATCAAATAAATAAATTATCCTTTCCCACTCTCCAAACTGATGACTTTTATAATTAATGGGCTAATTTAACTGCAAATCTTCAAGTCAGTAATATTAATTAAAAAGAAGACATGTAAATGACCTTCTGAAAAGGACTTATCTCTTAATTTTGCCCACAAATGAGCACTTGCGATTACTTCTTAATCAATACCAGAAAGCTGGCTAGAATTAATGCCAGGCCTCCGAGCTTCAGCCACTTTTAAGAGCACTCGAGATCACCGCACGCAGAATGTTCAAGGCTGGCCCTATATTATCCTTTAATTTACCTGACCTTTCAGGCAGTGAGTGAATTGAAGGCCTTCCATAGGCTTGGCCTGAATAACTGGCAACTTTCATTGCTTTAATCATTGACCAAAAGCTTTGGGAAATGTCAGCCTTTCCTATGTCATTGTTTAATATGTTAATAAGATCATTAATATCTTCCTTTGCTGAGAAAAGGGTCTGATACATAAAAACTGGTAGGAGGACGGCGGTGAATGGGGATGAGTAAAACTTTACTTTTATTTCCAAAAAAACTGGAGTTACTTCCTCACTACCTTTCTTCTTGCATTTAGTTACAGCATAAATGGTGGCTAGCAGGTTTCTAAGAATCGATACCTAGAGGCAAAATGCATTGGCTTCTGATGTGAGATCTGGGTCTAAAGTCATCATAGAAGGTGAAAATCAAATAAACATATTCCAAATGACCCCTGGCATCCCTTAAATTGTCCAGAAAGACTTGTTAATATGCATTTGTATATAGTGCATCCCTGTAGCTTTTCCTTTCAGGGCTAGCCCTAGGTTAGTTCACTTTCTTTCTCAAGGATGCTGTCAACTACTGTGTTTTTTTTCCACATCTTAACAAGCATTTTGTAAGCAGCTTTTGGCAGGAAAGAGCTCTCTGCAGGAGGCCCCTTTGTCTGTCACTAACCTTAAACCAGGCACCCCCCATGCTCGACTCATCTCTGGCCCTAGCACACCTTTCAAATCTTTTGATCACACAATACCTTGCCTGATCTCTAATCTGTTGGTTCTTTCCATAGATCAAAGAAGTAGAAATGAGGAATAAGTAATTAACAGATGGTCAGACCTCTTCCCTAGCTTCCCCTTCAGTAAAAGGAGGAACAAACTGTGCGAACAAGATAGCATCTAAAGAAAGATCACGAAGACCCAACAAGCCTGCACACAAGCCTGCATGCAGCGGGGGATGGCGACTCTGACCCCCCCCCCGTCTCAGAGTTAACGGAGACTACTTCCCTTCTTCCCTTGACAACTTTCATGGCTGAGCACTGAGTCCACTGTCGCCCCAGACTGCTGGCATTCTGATTAAAAGCAACTTTCCTTTCTACCAACTTCTGCCAGTATTGATTTTTTAAAAGCGGGGAGCAGTCAGATCCGATTCGGTTAATGATTTCACCAATTTGTCAACAGAAAGACCCTTAAAAACATTGCCATGTATTTTCAGTACCTTTTGCCCATATGCATCAGCTGTTCCAGGCTTGAATGTTTCCGTTTCCATTCCCTTGAAAATATAAGTGACCCAGTATGGGAATTGCCAAGTTGAACTCGGCTAAGGTAAATAAATACTTGCAACTACCCGACGGCACTGCAACATCTGTCCACCGCAGCAGCATCTTCACTGGGTACAGTTTCCTGCTTAAATTAGTACAGGGTTTCCCCAAGTTGGAGGCTGAGGTCTAACAAACAACATGAACACCAAATCGGAACGTTTATTAACTCAACAGCATCACTGTAGAAAAAAGTGTAGAATATCTATTTTATTGATTATCATTCTTCTACCGAAGGGAAAAGCAATGCTGAATAAATAAGTGGGAAAAAATTTTAAAAGACAAGTCATTGTAAGTAATCGTCCTCTGCCAGGGAGGCGGTCACAACAATTGCACCAGTTTTCAGACACAGCTGGCTGGAGGAGTAGCTTTAAGATACACCCTCCGCGGGGCTTCCCTGATGGCGCAGTGGTTGAGAGTCCGCCTGCCGATGCAGGGGACACGGGTTCGTGCCCCGGTCCGGGAGGATCCCACATGCCACGGAGCGGCTGGGCCCGTGAGCCACGGCCACTGAGCCTGCGCGTCCGGAGCCTGTGCTCCGCAACGGGAGAGGCCACAACAGTGAGAGGCCCGCGTACCGCAAAAAAAAAAAAAAAAAAAAAAGATACACCCTGCTCGCCCTGCTCACAGCCGGGTTGACCGCTTAGGCAGCTACTGGATCCTGGTAAGTCATTTCTATGCTTCCAACCCCAAGCCTGAATCACATCCTTGACAACGTCCACGGACATGGGTCTGATATTCTAAGTCTGACTCCCTTTAGCTACCGATTTAGTGTGTGTTCCCCAGAGATTTAACTTCTCAGAGACGTGATTTCCTCATCTGCAGAAAGGGATGAAGGGCACGGGGCAATGCGGCTGACTCTGCTGTCAGTTGCAAGGTTCCACTGCAGGTGTCAGGATGAGGATAACCAGTGAGGCACCAAGTGGGGTGCCCGCTGTTTCAGATCCTAATGACAGAGCTGTGAGTATACAATTTTTCAGATAATTTAGGGCCAAAGCCTTTCTGAAATCTGAAAATACAAAGGTGGATTTGCAGCCTTTGATGATTGAACACACAAGATTACCGTGCTAAGTCATCTTATCACTTTGTGGTAGGTAGCCTTTGTGTCAGCTACTTGGGCAGAGTTTTGTTATTCATAAACCTCCCACGTCTCAGGCTTTCAGGCTGCTTAGATAAGACCCAACGCTCCTTGGTGGTGGGGGAGGAACGTATGAATACAGTACTACGTTTGCCCTGGTTTTTCTTTTCTTTCTTCCATTTTGTGATGCTTCTGTATACGGGAGGCAACTGTCAATAATGGATGTGATCTTGGTCTCGGACACAGCAGCCTAGGATCAAAAACCGTATTTGCCAGACATGGGTTATCTGACCGGGAGTAAATTATTTACCTTCTCTAAACCTTGCATTTTCTTATATATTAAGGGGAAAGGCCACTTTCTTTGGCAGACTGATGCCAGGGTGAAATGAGCTCCCTCTGTGAACTTGCCTGGTACCCAGCAGATCTTCAAGTCCTCCTTTGTTTCTTTTTCCCTGCTTTCCGCCCTCTGCACTCAGTGTCTTTCTTATTCTGGATGAACCTAGCACCTAGTGTCAGGGTCCTTCGAAAGTTCTTTTCTCAATGGGATAGTAATTAAATAGTGTGGTGTGATAAAAAAATCTATATTTGGTATTTGTGGGTTCCTGGGACAGAGCTTCTCAAACCTTTGAGATTTCCTGAGATAGGACTATCTTTTGTTATTCACAGGAGCCCCTTTTGACCTTACCTGAGTTTATGTTAATGAGGTAACTCTTCAGGACAAAAGCCCTAGCTAGCTTCAGGGAGAGAGATGGTTGCCAGAAGCAACCACAGTTAGAAGGTTGGAACTTTCCACCCCACTCTCTTTGAGGAGGAGAGAGGGACTGAAAATTGAGCTCAAATACCAATGACCAGTGATTTAATCAATCATGCCTACATAAAGAAACTTCCTTAAAAACTCTTGAACAACGTGGTTCCAGTAGCTTCGGGGTTGGTGAACAGAGCAACACATCGAGATGCTGGGAGGACGGCACACCTGGAGAGGGTACAGAAGCCCCAACTCCCATCCCTTGCTCTCTTCTTCTCTTCCAATCAGCTGTTCCCGAGTCGTATCCTTTACAATAAACCAGTACTCATAGTGCCTTCATGAGTTCTAGTGGGGGGCTGTAGGAACCCCTGAATTGGTAGTTGCCTGGGCAGGAGTTTGAGTAGCTGGGTATCCTACTGCAGCTGGTGGGTGAAATGGGTCAGGCTTTGTGGGACCTAGCCCTTAACCTGTGGAGTCTGAGGTAGCTGGGTTGTTAGTTTCAGAACTGGATCGAATAGTTGGACACCCAGTCGGTGTTGAATTGATTAGTGTCAGAACTGAATCACTGTGAGAATTTCTCAAAAAAATCAAAATGTGGGTTTAAATAGAACTGATCTTCATTGAAATCAGAAGAATTTCATGGTAAACATATACAAGTTGGTAGCACAAAATACTTTCTAACCGACTTTCAGTTTCAAAACCCTTTCCACTTTTGCTCTCAATGCTAAAGGCTGTCTATGTTTGAAAGAAGCAAATATACTTCACATCTTGCTTTTTTTCTCTTTCCATGGAGGTTTCAACTATATATATTAGAAGTACATCAACGATTGAGTCAAGGATTTTGATTAGAGTCTAAAAATGCAGAGTGGATTTACCAGGAAACTAAGAAAGTTAGGCTCAGGACCCCTTCCTTGAAAAGACCCCTTCGTTTTCAAAGGAGCCCAGCTGGTAAAATCCCGGCATCCTTAAATAAGCCATTCAGAGGGCAAGGACAATACACTGTACAACGAAGGAGAAACAGGAAACAAAAGGGGAAGAAAAGTAAGGAGTGTGAAGTTAAAGAGAACTGAAAGTAAGAAAGAAAAGCGCTAGTAGGGAAAGGGGAGGGAGCAGACATTTCAAAGCATGGAAAGCGTGCTCCATGTCACAGGAGACTGTGGCTGCCTCACTACGCTCAGAGGCGATTACAGTCCTGCCCTCTGTATTCAAGGCTTTGGCACTTGCTGACTCAAATAACTGCGGATGGAAAATATTCGAAGAAAAGATTTCAGAAAGTTCCAAAAAGCAAACTTGAATTTGCATGACAACTATGTACTTAGCATTTACATTGTATTTACAACTATTTACACAGCACTTACATTGTATTAGGTATTATACATAATCTAGAGCTGGTTTAAAGCACGCAGGACGATGTGTCTATGTTATATGCAAATACTATGCCGTTTATATAAGCGACTTGAGCATCTGTGGATTTGTGTATCTGCGGGGGTCCTGGAACCAATTCCTTGTGGCTACCTAGGGATTTGTGTATTGTTGCTCTCTTACAGGTGAGAAAACTACTGCTCCCAGACAGTATCACACGTGGCAGAGACAGAATTTAAAGCTCTCCCACACACCACCTCTGATCCTTTAGCAAATTCTGCCAGTCCTGATTTCCAACTGTAAGTCAGTTCTGATTACTCTCCCCTCTGTCACTGCCACCACCCTAGTCCAAGCTACCTTTATTTCTTACCTGGACCACCAGGATCATCTCTCTATGGGTCCTCTTGCTTCTACTCTTGTTTCCTATATGACAGTCACACCAATTTTTGATCCTGTCATTCTACACTCAAACTTCTATTGGGTTCCCATTACACTGAGGCCAAATCCCAATTCCTACCATGGCCTACGAGGTTCCTACAGGATCAGCTCTCCATACTCACAGCCAGTTAGGGACACAACACAGCATCTCTGCTATTTGTTGTACACACTGAGCATCCTTCCATCCTGGGGACCTGGCCTCCTCCCATATCTTTGGATGACTTGCTCCTGTCTTCCACTTGGGTCTCTTAACTCCATCTTCCCATGAAGTCACCCTCTATCCCCTTATCCTGCCTTTTTTCCTCTTGACAGCACTTAACAGATGATATCATGTCATGTATTTTTTTGTTTATATATTATGTTTCTTTCACTACAATAAAAGCTCTGTGAGAGCAGGTTCTTTTCATCCCCCAGTTATATTCTCAGCACCTACAATAATACCTGGCACACAGAAGATGCTCAACGAATTTGTTGCATTAAAATGTCTGATTCCAAAGCTGAGAAAAGAAAATTTTTAAGAAAGTTGGAACTTCTTTTAAAGAAAATTTCTAAAACAGATCATCTCTTGAAAAATATGTAGAAAATGAACATTTTCCAGTAAGCATTATGCCTGTGGTGCATTTATACCAGCATTATTTCTTGCCTCACATGCCTGACAAAGTGTTTTGATGACTGCTGTCATGTTTTGTAAAGCCCCTTGAGTTACTTGAAGGAAAACACAATATAAATGCAATGTAATAAACCACCTCTCTGTTTGGTACTCATAATAAATTACATGAGGCTTTTGATGATTTAGTGAAAAATAAAGTGGGGAGTTTCTAAAGGTAAAGAAATAGATCAAGTCAAAAATCATTATACTCTGATCCAAGCATCAAGGGGCCTTAGTGGGTAAACCTATCACGATTTAGAACTTGGAAATTCATTTCCTGATGTTTTCAACATTGGTGAAAGCCTCCTACATGCAAGGCATTCTGTTAGCTGCCACCATTATTATACCCCAGTCTAATCTTTAGTCAAACAGATAAAACATTGATTTTATTGTCTACAAAGCTAGCTCTAAATAAGCCAACATATTTTCCCCTTCTGAAAGTATACATATATTTTACATTAAAAATACTATAGACAGGGCTTCCCTGGTGGCGCAGTGGTTGAGAGTCCACCTGCCGATGAAGGGGACACGGGTTCGTGCCCCGGTCCGGGAAGATCCCACATGCCGCGGAGCGGCTGGGCCCGTGAGCCATGGCCACTGAGCCTGCGTGTCTGGAGCCTGTGCTCTGCAACGGGAGAGGCCACGACAGTGAGAGGCCTGCGTACCGCAAAAAAAACACAAAAAACAAACTATAGACAAAGAATGAACAATGAAACTGTATGATTTAATTGGTTAGAGTCACCCAAAGCCAAGATTGTGTAAGTAATTAAAAACTTACGTGTTTGTCAAGAGTGTTTTTCTACTGCCTTAGATGTCAAGACAGTTAAGTCTGCCGAGCCACTGAAGAGCTCTGTCAGTCTTCAGTGTAATGTCTTAAAAGTTGTCCACTCATGTGGACTTTAATTTTACTGATTTTTTAAAAAAAAAGCCTCTGGGTAAAGCCAGAGTTGTGGTCTAATACTAATCTCTAGCTATTAAACAGTTTGATTCTTGGCTTTTATGGTAAACTTCTAACATCCTATATTTTGCTTTTAATATTAGATATAGAAGATAAAAAAATAATTTATCAAGTGGTCTTCTTGTTTTCTCCTTTTGGGAAAAACATGTGGGAACAAATGATTAAAGGAAACACTGCCATCAATTTGGAAGAGTTTATAGACCCAGCCAGATGGGCAACAGAGAAAGGGTGCAAAGCAGAGGAGAGAAGGTATTTGTCTTAGTTTTCAGATTGATTTCGTTGCTAACAACAATACACATTGACTTGCTTCTCATTTGGAAAACTAAACTCATTTAAAAATATAGTTACTATTGACACCTGTGATTTCAGAAGAGGAATTACAATGACAACCCTGATTTGCAATGTTTAAGCTTGCCAGGAATCTTTGGAGAAGTTGATTAACGTAAACATTGAGTATAAATTTTGAAGTATCTCAAAAGCCCATTTTTTGGTAGTGCTCCAAGAATGATCAATCATAGGTTATCCTTTGTTGTATTTAAATTATGAGATGCTGTATATGATGCTGTATATAACTTCCTACAGAAGTTATCCTTCAGGATACCTTACGGTATCAAATTCCACCGGGGGCTGAGGTTTCCTTCATTTTACTTTTTTACAAATTCAAATAGGAAGAAATTATTGTTACTGACTTAATTGCAATAGGGAAAAGAAGTGGAAAGAAATTACACCAATAAAAATGGGATTTTCCTTTAATCAGCTTCTTATGAATAGCAAAGTAAACTTCTAGTACAGGATGAAAGTGATTATACCCCCCAGAAGGCACAGGACTAAAGAAATATTATAGACAATGATTTCTTCTCCGAGAAATAACCATGCTTTCTCAGGGACAAGTGCATTAGGGCACTGGCTGATGCAAAGGTGCTTAATGGTCCCAGAGCAGGTGCATCACCCTCTCTGACAGCGCTCATTTGCATATGCACATTTAATCCCAGCAGGAGGTGTGCATTGAGGGGTCCCCCAGAGCAGAAATATAGACATTCTCAGGTAAAAGCAGTTCTTCATAAACGTTATAACCTCATTCCAAACTCCAGTTGTCAGTGAACAGCTTTCCAGATTGACATCTTAAATCAAGAAAATGTCACACATGTACAGTAACTGGCCTAATCTTTTCTGTAAATTGCTGTCTGTGGTTTTCAGAAACGTAGTAAATTGCTGGCAATTGACAATGTGTCTCCCTGCACGGCTAACTTCACTTCTGCCCAGTTAACAAATCAGTCTTAAATTATTCATCAGATCACCCAATGTCTAGGCTCTTCTGACTGTCATTGATTTCAGGGACCAGTAGCCTGTCTGCCTCTTATACTAAAGTAAAATTCATACCATGTTCTCGGCATATAAGATTAATTGTATGTAGGAAATAATAATTATACTCTTTGTCTCAGGATCTCACTTAAGGGTGAGCACAGCTCACTACACAATCAGTGCCTCTGCTGTTCTCTGCTGCCCAGAAGCAGAACAGAGCATCTTCTCACACTAATACTTAAAATAGTCTTAATGCACCCCGATACTTCAAATACACAGAGGAAGTGTTTTCTCTATTAATTCTAGAATTAAGGACAAGCACAAAATGACAAATTATACGTATAAGCTAAAACATAGATGGTCCATGTAGAAATGACGCCTTCAAACCATCGCACATTATTCTGGAAACAGGGTCAAATCAACTCTCCAGACAGCTCAACCAAATTGAATTTTTGTTGCTAAAATAAGTGTGGGGATAGAGTGCTTGTTCTGAAAGGGCTTCTTAACTTCAAGGCCATTTTTCTTTCAGTAGCACACAGAGGATTTTGCAGGAAGCATGTTTGCCCTTCCTTGAAATACTTTTTGAATCAGTTACTGGCCCTAAGCTAAATAGTGCAGTTGTGCAGTGAAACACTCGTATATTTGAGGAGCACATTTGTCTATTTATGCTCAGGGAAATGAACTCCAGACCATCTCAAAAGGACCTCCAGCATTCTGGCATTTTCTCCCAACTGTTCCTAAACATATTTCCAGGCCACTGGTAGTCATAATCTGTACCTCGAAAGCTCCCTTGTTTAGAGCATGTCCTTATGTGACCACCTCCCAAGGGTAGTGACCTTGGCTCTGATGCATGTAACCCCATGGAGTTCTCTCTCCAATATATGCTGGCCAGAAGAGAGTCTGGAGAAAAAATACGGGATGGAGGTGGGTGGATTGATGAAAATTCATTATAGGGAATTTAAAAGAAAAGTAGCAACTGAAAGCACTTTTCTGGTGGACGGTAGGTCAATAACAGCATTTGTGTTTTAAAGGTCAGCATGGTACTTATAATGCTATTCTTTACTGAGTGTGTCTTCCTGTCTTCCTTAGGAAACCCTCCCTGATCCCGGTGATGCTATGTTCTCTGTTCTATGGTATCAGAGGCCTTTTTCCTTCATCATCATAACACTGGTTACATTTTCTTGTTTTTACCTATTTAATGTGTGTCTTTCCTATGACATAGAACATTTTATGAGGCAGGAACTGGATGTAGCCCTACTACCTGGCACATTGCTTTGAACCAAGTAAATGCTAGGTAAAATGATCTATAGAATTATATATGATTGGTCAGGTATTATTTTCAGCTGCATATTTCAAGCCCCCCGCCAAGAGCGCCCCCCCCCACCCCATATGAAAGAAATCTGCGTGGGCAACACAGGGCTGATACAAAAGCGCCACAGCGTTAGGGTCCCAGGATCCTTTTCTCGTTTTACTCAATTAGTCTCATGGTTGACATCCTCCTGGTGGACATGGTTGAGATCTCAACCTCGACATCCTTCAGGTTACTTCATAGTCCCAAATGGTTGGCACCGCTGTGATAGCAGAATAGCGGTCCCCAAAGATGTTCATGTCCTAACCCTCAGAACCTGTGAATACGGTACCCTGCATGGCAAAGGGACTTTATAGAGGTGATTAAAGTGAAGGACCTTGATATGCTGAGAGAAGCCTCTGTTATGCAGGTGGGTCCAATCTAATCACCGGAGTCCTTAAAAGTGGAGAACGTTTCCTGGTTGCAGAAAATCAGAGAGACGGCAGCATAAGAAGGTTTGGGCTGCCATCTCTGGCTTTGAAGACAGGGAGGAATGTGGGCAGCCTCTAGAAGCTGGAAAATGAAAGAAAACAGATTCTCCCCCAGAGCCTGCAGAAAGGAACACGGCCCTGCGGACACCTTGATTTTATTTTAATTTATTTTAATTTTTCCCAGTTATATTGAGCTATAATTGACACACACTATTGTATATGTATATATTGCAAAGTGATTACCACGGTAAGTGTCATTACCATCCATCCCTTCACAGAGTTACAAAGTTTTTTGTGACTAGATATTTTAAGATCTATTCTCCTAGCAACTTCCAAATATACAATACAATATTAACTATAGTCACCATGATGTACATTACATCCCCAGGACTTATTCATCTTTTAATTGGAAGTTTGTATCTCCTGACCACCTTCATCCATGTTTCCAACCCCTCACGCCCTGCCTCTGGAATCCACTAATGTGTTCTCTCTATCTGTGAGTTTGTTTCTTTAGATTCCACATATAAGTGGTATTACTCAGTATTAGTCTTTCTCTTTATTTCACTTAGCATAATGCCCTCAAGGACCATCCACGTCCCCTCAAACGGCAGGATTTCCTTTTTCTTCGTGGCTGAGTGATATTCCTATAAAATACCACTTTTTCCTTAACCGTTAATCTGATGATGGACACAGGTTGTTTCCATGTCTCGGCTACTGCAAATAATGCTGCAATGAACATGGGGGTGCAGATATCTTTTCAAGAAAGTGATTTAATTTCCTTTGGGTAAATACCCAGAAGTAGAATTGCTAGATCATATGGTAGTTCTATTTTTAATTTTTTGAGGACCCTCCATACACTTCTCCATAGTGGCTGTCTCACACCTTGATTTTAGACCATTGGGACTCATGTCTGATTTCCGATCTATAGAAGAAGGGTAAGATTTGTATTCTTTTAAATGTAAGATTTGTATTCTACAAGTCACTAAGTTTGGGCCTGCTTCTAAACTGAATTAGCTTTTAAGTAGCCTTTTCAGAAGCCTTCACAATTCTTCTGCTTATATCTTAACGGCCAGAACTCAGATGATCACACCTGTTTATATAAAGGCAAAGGAAATAGTGTTTTAGCACTTGCGCCTCAAACAGGTAGATTTTCCCTGACTCTTGACCAGAAGGAGGGGGAATAGATAATGGAAGATAGCTAGAAATTTCTGCCATCATTTGTTTAATGAAAGAGTGATTAGATGGATGTAGTTGAACACCTACAAAATTAGGAAAGTGATATGATTTTCATAGAAAGTTATATCTCCCATTTGTAAATTAATTTAGCAAATGGATAGTCTTCCTTTTCTTTTAAGTTAGCTAAATTTCACTCAATTTTGTCCCTCCTCATCTAACTTTAATCTTAGAAATATGTTTTTAAAGTTCCCATGCTTTTAGGTAATTAAGAACTACCGATATTCGGATTCCATAAATAAGTTCTCAGAGACCTTGAACCATACCAGCTTCTGCAAGAATAAAGTAGAATTACTTTTTTAATGTCTTCATTTGTTTTCTCAGCTTCATTTCTTATCTGACTGTGAAATATTCCATCTAGTTTCTGAACTAGGCTGAGAGTTCCCAGGAAAAAGCCAAATTTTTAAGGAGTCTAGAGCGCTGGATGCTTCGATGTGCTGATTTTAACAGACAAGCACACTGACAATTCTAGTAAATACAAATGAATATTGTTGCTGTACTTCTCCTGTTGTTCCCAAGTCAGAAAACAGCCAAAGGGGGATCAACGCTGAGGGCTTCCAAGGGGGTGGCGGAGGGCTCCCCCCGAATCCTGGACACTCAGATACTTCCTGTGTCCCTCTCCCCTTTAATTACGTCACCCTGTGCTTCTGTTCGGTGGTCTGTGCTGGGACCAGCCCGTTCTGCCTCATCTTCTGGGCAGTCTTTGCTCCAGGCACTTTTCCTCCGTTTTCCTCTCTGTTGGCCCTCAAACAGGACATGGGGGGGCTGGAATGGCTCCTGCTTCCGGCCTCTCTAACCTGGGCAGGTCCATGTTTGGCTGCCACGCCAGTCAGCCCAGCTGGTGGGCAGACATGACTTGTAAGGAGCTTCACACCAAACGGCATCTCCTTACAAGGACCCCTAAGTTGTCATTCCATCAGCACCTCCCTGCGTCAAGAGAAAGCAAAACACATCTCCATTCCCGCTTCTCATCCTTGACACTAAACTTCTGGCCAATCATTTTCAGTTTTCACATCATTCCCGGTGACTCTGACTGATTTCATCTTCCTTCAGTGCCCCCTGAATTCTCCAGCTTATCCTTTCTGAGCCAGGGATCCAGAACTCTAGTGCTGGGGCAGCCAGTGGTCCAGCGCTGGGGTTCCAGCAGCCGCTGGAACCAGCCACATCACAGACTGGATGCACAGATACTTTTAGGGCCATCTGTGTTCAAGGCTCTAACCCACATCAGTCTGAAGCCTCAGGCCCAAAATTCCTCACGCCATCACAGCCACCCAGTGGCTCAAAGAGAAACTTTCTCTGGGCAAAGAGAACTTCTGAGATATGATTATTGTTACCTGTGATTTCCCTCCTGCCACTCTCACAGACGACATAGGAAAATTTGATGCGAAGCATTCAAATGACTTGCGTTTGCCTCTCTCTGAGAGTAGTTGCTGAGTAACTGTTATCCTAGGCCCCTCTGTTCCTGCAGGACCCTCCAGCTCAATATTCATCCGTTATAATGTGACTGTGTGGTGCTATTTTATTTCGCAGTGGTATATGCTGTTATTCTGGTTTAAAAAAGTAAATAAATGCAACTAAATGTGTTTATCTGTCTCTATAATTTTATGAAGCGTGCAAATGTCACCTGAAATTCTCCACCGGGATTGTATTCTTTTTTTTGTTGTTGTTGTTTGCGGTACGCGGGCCTCTCACTGTTGTGGCCTCTCCCGTTGCGGAGCACAGACTCCGGAAGCGCAGGCTCAGCGACCATGGCTCACGGGCCCAGCCACTCTGCGGCATGTGGGATCTTCCCGGACCGGGGCACGAACCCGTGTCCCCTGCATCGGCAGGCGGACTCTCAACCACTGCGCCACCAGGGAAGCCCCCCAGGATTGTATTCTTAATTGACGTTTCACAACAAAGAGATTGTGTCTTCAGAACAAACTAATTAACATCACAAAAAAATCCAAAATCTTAACGGCATTTACTCATGTTCTATTTGTACTACATATTGTTCTAAAATGATCTTATGTTCAACTGACTGCATCAAAAATTTTGCAGTAGCATCTTTAAATTGCCTTAAAAACACAGCAAAGCATTTAGATACAAGCTATAAAGTGTGGTTTCTCTGCATATTCCAAAATTAAAAAAAAACAATGCCTGCATGGAAACGTAGCAGCCAACTTCCATGCAGAAGGGCTTAATGTTATATAAACAGTGGCTTAACAAACTTACATCTATTGGAATAATTATAGATTTATTAAAAATATTGTTTTATTAAACTTAGTGCAAGAATTAGCCAATTTGGAGATTGTCACATCAGCAGCAGCTGTTACGAGTGGCTGGAAAAGACTAAGGCTGGCATGAGGTCAAGGATCTCTGCAAACTCCACCATCAGCTCAAGGTTGGTTATAGAAGTTGACTACGTCCTGTCTTTTCTCCCTGAGGAGTGGAATCAAGAGAAGGGAGGAGAGAAAGGTATGTAAAGGCTGTAAGCATGGTCAGCTTTGGTGAGAGGAGAACAGGTTTGAATCAGACAGGAGACTAATTTTTTTTTTTTTTTGCGGTACGCGGGCCTCTCACTGCTGTGGCCTCTCCCATTGTGGAGCACAGGCTCCGGACGTGCAGGCCCAGCGGCCATGGCTCACGGGCCCAGCCGCTTCGTGGCACGTGGGATCTTCCTGGACCGGGGCACGAACCTGTGTCCCCTGCATCAGCGGGCAGACTCTCAACCACTGCGCCACCAGGGAAGCCCAGGAGACTAATTTTTAATGACCAAACTTGTGCACAGAATCTGTTACCCAGTGTAATAATGAATGGGAATAGGGTTGGAGATGAAATAGTTCGGAGACAGCTTATTCGAAGAAATAAAACCATTTCATGAATATAATCCACTGAGTTGAGACAATAACCCAGTTATTCAATTATATATATATATATATTTATTTATTTATTTATTTATTTATTCAATTACATTTGCATTGGCTTTGTTCAATGACTCTCATTCTGCAGCAATAAATAGAGTTACTGTTGATCGAATAATACATCCATCTGCTCTTTTGAAAAAACCATTTGAACCTCTACAGAAGGACATAAGATTATCGCACAAACTTGTGATTAAAAACTCCGAACACCACCCAGGCCGCAGCAATTACTTAGTTCATTGTGGTTTCTGTATGTCATTGGACTATAACGTAGCAGCAAATTGGAATTTTTTAGCAAAGGTTTTCAAAATGTTTGTATTTGATGAAATCTATTAAAATATAATACTGAGTTTAAGTGTGCTTATAATTTTCTTTACTGTGGAAAAGAAGCTACAGGGAAAACAATTATCTTACCATACAAAGAACACTGAAGATGCTATTTTCAGAAGTTATGTTCACTTAGACCAAGGCCAAGGGAAAAAGTATAGTTTAAGTCCTTTGGAATAAGGAATGCATAACTATATTTACACAGCTTTGCTACTTTTTTTTTTAAAATAAAAGAACATAATTGCATCACTTATGTAAAGGACTGTGTAGGAAACAATAAACATTTGCAAGCTTTTGGGTCTCATTTCGATTCAATGCCCAGAAGCAGATTGTGATGGTTCTTCCTTTATAAATCTTTAATAACTGGATAGATGTCCACCATCACCTCCAATCTCCCATTCCCCCAGTCGATATTACAGACAAAAACATTCTTTCAGGATAGCAGGATAAATATATACTAATATATTAGTTCAGAACATAAAATATTTTGTTATTCCAGTGAACTGAAAGTTTAAGCATTTTTCCAAAGATTCTCATTGATACAGATATGCTATTACTCATGATACAGTAAAAAGGATGTCATTCTTGTAGCTTCAAAAGCAGGCATAGTTTTGCTGGGTTTATTGGATGCTACTCCTATATCATTTGCTGATACATTATTCTCAAATACAGACATTTTGTATCCTAGCTTCAGCCCTCCATAAACATCATATTTCAAGGTTCTTTCTGAAAAATGTCTGAGGAAAAAAATCATCAAAAGGAAAGGATAAATGCAAATTTAATACTCATTGCTAGATTCAGCAAGTTGTATTTACGTAAAGAAAGAAATACACTATGCATCACTTATTTAGTTTGAAACTGCCCACAGAAGAAGAATTCTTTGAAACATAAAAATATTTAGAATGTTTATTATGAATAACGGATGGATTGTAAGCAGCTGAAGGGGATTGGGAGTTCTGTTTCCTATGCAATAACTTCTACACGGAACTCTGAATTGCCTAAACGTTTCCTACTTGAAAGTGCCAACCCCAAGCCAAAGTTAGTGGAAGAATCCAACCTTGAAGGAAAACGAATCGTGATCAAGAAAGAGATTTTTCCTAGTAAGTACAGAGGAACAACTCAGGCTAGATAACAAGAGTGAGCCTTGAAAAAGAAGAATGATCCCATTGACCCTGCCAGACTGCTCAGGTGAAATATTCAGCTGAAGAGTCTCACAAGAGAAGAGAACCCTTGCGAGTGGATGGTGATGATTTAAGTCAAAAGAGGATAAGAAAGTGCTATCATTGCCATTGGGGAAGTGGCTTAAATTTCTTTTTTTTTTTCTCACATCTTTATTGGAGTGTAGTTGCTTTACAATGTTGTTAGTTTCTGCTCTACAACAAAGTGAATCAGTATACATATATCTCCATATTCCCTCCCTCCTGCGTCTCCCTCCCACCCTCCCTATCCCACCCCTCTAGGTGGTCACTAAGCACCGAGCTGATCTCCCTGTGCTATGCAGCGCTTCCCACTAGCTATCTATTTTATATTTGGTAGTGTGTATATGTCCATGCCACTCTCTCACTTCATCCCAGCTTACCCTTCCCCCTCCCCATGTCCTCAAGTCCTTTCTCTACGTCTGCATCTTTATTCCTGTCCTGCCCCTAGGTTCTTCAGAACCTTTTATTTTTTTTTTTTTTAGATTCCATATATATGTGTTAGCATACAGTATTTGTTTTTCTCTTTCTGACTTACTTCACTCTGTATGACAGACTCTAGGTCCATCCACCTCACTACAAATAACTCAATTTTGTTTCTTTTATGGCTGAGGAGTATTCCATTGTATATATGTGCCACATCTTCTTTATCCATTCATCTGTTGATGGGCACTTAGGTTGCTTCCATGCCCTGGCTATTGTAAATAGTGCTGCAGTGAACATCGGGGTGCATGTGTCTTTTTGAATTATGGTTTTCTCAGGGTATATGCCCAGTAGTGGGATTGCTGGGTTGTATGGTAGTTCTATTTTTAGTTTTTTAAGGAACCTCCATACTGTTCTCCATAGTGGCTGTATCAATTAAATTTCTTTAAGAATCAAAATACCCACAAATCAGGTACTATGAAAAAAGTGCAGTCATTAAGACACGATATAGAGAAACAAATATAGGTAGTTTTCCTTTTGTGTAAAGGCAACGTGAACACCAGTACAGAGGAGAAATCAGGAAGAGTTAGTCCATTTCCCCCCCAGGCTTCCTGCCTAAGTTTTAGAAAACCCCTGATCAAAGCTCATGATTAATATAAGTCTACAGAGAATTTCTATACATTCATTTTTTATGTCTAAATTACGCTCATGCACCGTCACACACAGTCAGAATTCTAGGAAAACGTGACACACTGAAAATTCTCTAGGATCAGTAATGTGTAAGTTCCATACATCTCTCAGGAAAAGTCAATTAGAAGAAATATTCGCGTAAAGTTTCTACAATTTGGAGTAATCAAAAAGATGCCATAAGGCATCAGCTTAATTTGGGGGGGGATTAAAAACAAGTACAACTTGAGTTCTCAACATAACTTGTCTTTCAGTAGCTTTAAATGTAGCAAATGAGTTGGGTTTTCATGTTTACATTCTGAATGGATTCCTAGGAAGAAAAAAATGATTTCAAGTCTTGGGACTTCCAAAGAAGCAGCAATAACTTATTAATTGTACCCTTGGTGATCTTAAAGTACAGCATGAAAAACAGTCTTAGTGCCTCCAAAGATTCATAAAGTCCTTCCAAGGGGGGCGGGAGGGACAGCAGGAGAATCTAGCTGCAGAAGCATTTCAAAAACGCTATTTCCATGTTGAAGGAAAGGGTTTAATTAATCGTGTTACAGCTGTGAAGTTAATATGCAGATCTGAGGTCCTATCACAAGGGACTGTTACATACTTTTTAAACAAGTCACTCAGTCCCACATTTCCTTCCCTTTTACAGCTCTTGCATAGTAATAAATATAGGTCCCACAGGTTTGCAGAATGAGGATCTTGATGTCTGTTAATTTCTCAATAAAGATGATGATGTTGATTGGCAATTATAAAAACCACTTTTTACTGAAACCTCACAATATGCCAAGATCCTTTCTAAGTTCTTTGTATGAATCATCTTACTTAATTCTTTCAACAATCCAATGAAACTAGTGCTGTGGTCTTCCTCACTTTGCAGAAAAGGAAACTGAGGCTCCAGTAGATTATGAAAGTGCAGGCACTTTTGGTCACCTACCCACAGTCATCCTCAACCTCACCATACATGCACACATTCCCATTTCCTTCAAGTTCTGGAAGGTCTGGGGAGAATCAGGACCTTCAAGACCACAGTGACAAAAGTATGATGCCAAGCTGATGGGCAGATAACAGCAAAGGGAAAAATCTGAAGGGTGTGATCGAGTCCCCTCGGTCAGACGTATGATTGCTCACGGCCAGACGTATGATTGCTCACGGCCAGGCGAGTACACTATTAGTTAATGAGAATGGCTCAGTAGTGCCTGTCATTGGAATAACACCCGAATCCATAGAGATGTTGTGGAAATTAATCTGAATCCGGTCTTTTGAGAAAGATTCACCATTTTAGAATGGACCTTTTGGGCAAAAATCAAGGTAGAGGGAGGTTTCTATTAACCTATCCAAGTGGGTAATTCCAAGAAATGCCTTCATGAACTAGCAGGAGATAGAGGGCTCTAGAAAGTTAGTATATAAACTAGCACACACGGACGAGGAATATCTTATGAAATGGGGTACAACCTGGAAAAAATGGCAGAGGTGCTTGGGTTTATCAAGGGTCCTTAACTCTGCTCTAGTTTTCAGCATAGATTCCCTACAGGCTGGAACTGAGGCTTCCCTGTGGCTAGCCAAGGAGAGGTTACCAGCCTTTGAAACAGTAAATAGAGACCAAGAGCATCTCTTTAGGATGCTCCTTTTGGAGTCATCTATCCTATTTATGGTCTAGAATACTTGGTTGACTGCTTAATGGCATTTGAACGGGTAATAAAATGAGTAACTGGGACCACTATACCCATTTTTTTAAACCTTGAACCCAAAGAAACGAGGAAAAAAAAATCCTTGACATGCACATTGATATTAGAAAAGCAGTTACAAGAAACAGTTCACAAAGGTTAGCTTGAGCCGTGGAGGGAAATCAGCCTTTGGGGGAACAAATCAATGCTACCATTATTATAGTTTTTAAAAATTAAAAAAAATCACATCACAGGATTATTTTGCAGCTTACCTGAGTTACCATATTTGGTAACAATGCGAAACACCAAACAAACCCTGATTACTATCTTTACTGGAGAAGCTGGTCCTGTTTTTATATTTCACAGAGACTTTCCAGGTTCAGTACTTTGCCTAAGGGCCCATAGTTTATAAGCACTAAAGACAAGATTTGAATCCAAGACTTATGATTTGAAATTCAGTCCTCTTTCAACACACTATGATGCCAATTCCATGGAACAAATTTCCTCTGGTCTAATTTATTCCAAACCAATTAATAGAGAAAGAGATAAAAGATGATTTCCATCCAGTGAAATAAAAGTATGACTTAAAATGACCAATCAAATCATGAATTACAAAATGCTATGGGTTGAAAAATGCTATGCTTAACTTATTATCCATAATTATTTTATTCATAAAATTGCATTTTAAAATTACTTTATAATCTGCATGTTACAGATGATAACTGGGCACTGATTTAAGTACTTTCTTCTGTCTTAGAAATTAGGTAGAGGTAAAGGTAGATGTTGGTGCATTTGTATGTAACTCAGAAATGTCATTTCTGGTTCCTGAATACATTTGCCAATGTGAGAAAATGATGACAAGTTCTAATTATAAAGTTATTAGAGTGTAGAACAAAGAGTAACCACCTCTGGAGGTTCTGGAGAAAACGCTTCAGGGATATTTGCTGCTTGGCTAAATCGAAAATTCTTTGTTAGCGTATGGACTTCAGTGGAGCCTAACAATTCTAAAAGTCTCTGTGTTGGTCAAGGCAAATTTTCTGAGATCTAAACCACAAATGCTACTTAAAGAAAATTTGAGACTATCATACAACAATAGAATGTTTGCACAAATATAGTTGATAACAAGAAATCTAAAAGATAGATTACAGCTTTCTTATTCTTTTTGGAATTATACTGTTAGGTTTCTTCTCTACGATTTCAAGTGGGAACTGCTGGTTTATGAGAAAAATGCTTAAGAAACATAACTAGAAACTTAACTAGAAACTTAACTCAAGATGCTCTTCCATTTGGATGGTAATCAAAAGATGATTCTGCAAGAGTCATAATGAAAATTATGTGCTTTGCTGACATGAGTTCTAGACAGACAGAAATAATATTTGTATCATGTTGCATCAAGACAATTCTTTTCTGATCAGGATTTCACAATAGGAATCACTGCACTGATGTATGTAGTTGTCAGTAAACGTATGCTCCATTTACTATAATGAGGATTTCCTTCTCTGACAAACTTTATTTTTCCAGAATTAATATTCAAGCAAAGATAGCAATTTGCTATTCATATTTGTTACATTTACATCTTAGTCAATCCCTTTTCCCACTTCAAACACAAGAATGTTCAAAGCCATTTTTCACTTAACATATGGGGCTGTGGTCACTGGGACATTAGGCCTTTTTAAAGTGGACATGAGGATACACTGGTAGCTGAGTTCCACGACAGCTTAACAAACTAAATCATAAGGCCATTATTTCAGAGTTTCATTGTATTAACATGTTCCCAAGGTTATTCTTTCTAATGGTACCCAAACTCTTTTTTGATTAGTATCCCATTTGTAATGTTTCTTAGATTACTATATATCCTTTGTATTCCATTTGTAATGTCGCTTAGATTACTGTATACATATATATATTAGTATTCCATTTGTAATGTTACTTAGATTATTTATTAGTGTATTCTTTTTAAAAGTGTACTTTAAAAGCATGATGGACTTACCTTAGAGAGCCCACCTACTTCCAAATAGAAGCAGATAATGAAAACATTCCAGGTGACCCAGAGGGCAGTCCATACTGTATACTGGAAAGAAAGGGTGGGGGGAAGAAAGAGAAGAAAAATGTGGAGATGAAAGGCATGCATACTAAATAAATCGATAATAAAAATGTCAATAAGTGTGTCTTCTGGGAAGAAACAGGGCACGCTCAGAAAAGAATGCTCCTTATGCGGTCCCCTAAGATCTCTAGAAATTAAAAATCCAATAGTTTCTACTGCTTTAAGTAGATGCCAATAAAACTAGATTTATTTTTACAGTGCTTTGCCTGCTTGCAGTTGCAAGTTAAATCCAAGTGCTGATTTGATTTGTTTTCTGACTACCAGATTTTCCAAGGGACACAATTATGCAAATTTTCTGGGGGCTATCTACCTAGCTAGCTATCTTTTAGTTACAATAAATCATCAGTGGTTTAGGAATGTTAGTCAAAACGCTTCACTTCCATATCCCTGAATGAGGACCATGTTTGAAAATGGATGTATGGAGTAAAATTAACAACCTTTCAACTGTTGGACTATTTTATTGAGTGGAGTGTATGCCCCTACTATAATGTGATTATGTAAAATAATTTTTAAAAGCACACAAGTTCTAATTATGGTAGGATTAATAAGTAAATCCTACTTATTAATAAGTAGGATTAAGAGTGAGCAAATAAGCAACATATTTCCATAATGGGAAAATACCTTCCAATCACAACCAAAAAACTCTAAACATGCCAGCCTTATTGATTAATTGGTTTTATTAATGTA
The DNA here is from genome assembly GCF_011762595.2 of Tursiops truncatus. Taxonomy (NCBI): domain Eukaryota; kingdom Metazoa; phylum Chordata; class Mammalia; order Artiodactyla; family Delphinidae; genus Tursiops; species Tursiops truncatus. The sequence continues at coordinate 8,937,465 of NC_047050.1, read as the reverse complement.
TTATGTATTAGGAAATGCCTTCCTCAAGAGTATTAGTCAGACTGAATTAAGGTAGCCTTAGATCAAGACTCATCAACAGAGAGGTCTTAGGGCTCTATTCATCCGGTCACTTTCTTAGGCAGACAAAGACACTGAGGTCTGGAAAGCTGACATATAGGACGGCTTGGATGACTCAGGATGAAACTTACCATGGCAACACAATGAGCAGATCAAATACAACCATTTGCTCATTCATTTTATTGTACTGCAAAAATCTATGAATTCGTAACTTCTTAAACTGGCATACTAATTAAATTATTGCTTTCTATTGTTAAATTAAGATAAATGTTGAAATAACTTATTAGCTATTGTTAAATTAAGACAAATATTGAAATAATTTATTAGCTTCTTCTATGCTCTGCCAAATAACAGACTTATGAATTTTAGACACGGTATAAAATAGCCACGATCTTATTACAAACCTTATCAGAAGCTTTTCAACTTTTTCTAAAATTCAATTTACATTTTGTATCTTTGTCATTTATGATTTTTTTAAAGAATAATACATTAAAAAAAAAGAATAATACATTTATAATAATGAGTCAAGGCTCCAAAATCACTGGAAATTTAGAGGAGTTGGAAAATATATTAAAAAGTTAACATAAGTTAAAATATATATTTAGGCTTTTGGTCGTTGCCGACATTGTTGACCTGATACCTTCCGCTGGCAAAGCCTTCTAGTGTGAGTGGGTTTAGATGTTTCCTTAAAAATGCACCAAATGCATTCCTCTGAACCACAAAATATCCCCATGAATATTGAAAATAGCTAATCTACATTCTCAATGTTTACTTTTTGCAAACTGATAAAGTCACAATAACCACAACACATTTTAAAGATGCTGCTAGTCAGATGGCATCTAGTATCTGATATTTTTCATCCTAAATCAATATAATTATGGGTATATTTGATTGACAGAGTAGTGCAGACCACTCATTCAGGAGGAAAAAGCCAGTGATAAAGGTTAAGGGAAGGACATAAAATAAAGCAAGACTAAAGTAAGAAAATGCACTGAATTAACTGTGAAACCACATGATTCTTCATTATTAGGACTGCAAGCCTAAACCCATAAGTATGCTTTTAGAAAAGTAAATCAACTCATAGTTATAAAAAACACATAATAAAAAATTCTACTTAAAATCATAGCACAAGCTTAGTGATTGAAGTATATTCTGATCCCTCACAAGTTGTCCTGTTGATGACACTTTCAAACATTCAAAGATAAAATGATCAGGCTGAGTAGATTCCAACCCTCAGCTCCGAAATTCCTAACAAGAGTTACTCCGCTGCTTTCTGCATTCCTGGTACTGTGATAAGCACTTTACACAGATTAAGTCGTCTAGCCCTCACATGAATACCAAGGTAGAGAGGAAATCATCTGATCACCCAGTTAGTGTCAGAGTTGGGATAGGCACTCGGGCAGTTTGACTCCAGAGCTGGGGTGCTTGGGCATTTTAAAAGATCTTCATTTTACACGACAGTCTTCATTTTAAAAGATCTTAGGAAAAGGACTACAGATTAATTTGCAAGTTAACACTTCCCCAAATTCTGCAATTTATCAAACAACCAATTCACCAGATTACCAGTTTACCAAAAATTCATTCATATATATTCTATAACTGGTTATGTTTTTGAAATGATTTCTTCTGTATTTTGCTATTGTGTCCTGTGTTATATAAATACGTAGTTTTTTAAAAAGCAATATTGTAATTTTCTTTATTCTAATACACTGGTTTGTTGAGAACAAAGGATACCTGTACAGGTGAATTTTGGATTGTTATGAGATGGAAACCATATACCTCAATGTGCACCTGAGACCCAAGTCTGCACGCAGAGGTAAGAGGAAAGGATTTCTAGCAACACGAATAACACATCCAAAGGAATTTTTCCTAAGCAGAAAGTATTAGAACCACATATGGTATAAGACACTGGCTATCCTCCCTCTCTTCTTTTTGACGTGGGTCAATTTATTTATAATGCAACTGAAACTAGAATAAAAAAAAGAGACAAACTACATTTTTAACAAATACCTTTTGGTTATCATGGAGTATGCCTACAAGCTCAGACAGCCACATAGATATACTTGAAGTATAGAAGACTTAACTTCTCAAAGTAAAAAAAAAAAAAATCACTCTGTATAATTATCTATCCATCTGTTTACCCATCATCTATCTATCTAAATATAATCTATCAACCTATTTATCTGTCCTACTTTGCTTATGTTCAGTACACATATTTTAAATCCTAATTTAATTAGACAATGCCCATAAATATGGAAAAACATCTATGTGTTCTCTGTGGCTTCCTGGATATTGCATAGTTTTATGAAGTATTTTTTAATTGAAATGAACTTTAGCAGTCTCCCAGCCTATTTCTTTCTCATAGAGCAATTAGTCCATAACATAAATTATTTTTACTTCCTGAGCTTGTTTGTTTTCCAGTTACCAGGAAGGCCACTCATTCATTCATTCATTCACATGTGTATCAATCAGATACAATATTATACTCAATATGTTAGATTCACTCAAAAAAAAAGTAGTTTCCTTGCTCACCCATTGTTCTAATAGTTTCTGGAGTTTAGTATTCATGTCCAGGGGGAAATAAATCTGAGACCACTGAATGGAAACCTAACACTCTTAACTGCCATGTTGAGCAGTAACTCTGGAGGGAGATTTATGATGACATAGTAGGGATATTTCCCTGTATAACAATTCAAATGAAAGCAAGTTGCAGTTCTTTGGATGTGGACATTTGTATAAAAGTCCAAATAACTAACATATGGGCCTAGCATACTTACTTGGCTTTCCTTTTTTAATTTTTAAAGGAAGCTTTGAGTTACTTTTAATTCCAATGTTAATCTTTATTCAAAAACTGTCAAGTTAGTTAATATTTCTGCATTTAAATGAATGTAAAACCGCTTGATTAAATTATTATCCATGAAATGATAAAGATTTAAATAATTGTAGAGCAGAATCTCTTTCTAGAATTCGTAAGTAAGATTTTAAACTATTTGACACAGGAGCAAAGCAGACAGGAGTAAACAGCTGATTCCAGAACGGTGCTTTTTTATGACTGTTAAATATGACTTAGCCCCCACTCTGCTTCATTTTGTCTACAGCCAAGGAAACACAAAAGTGCATTCAAATGCTATGATTACACTTGGCATCCCTAATGTATATATCCCACCTTGCACCTTAGCTAAAATAAATTTTAATCAGCGAAAGAGTACCCTATGACAAAGTTGGTTTTATGTTCTAAAAATACATGTAGAAGTAGTAAACTGTACCTTCTCAGCAGTGATGGCAACCAAAGGGGAATTATCTCTCTTTCATTTTGTGATTTGGGTGAATTTTTCTAACAGTCTTTGCAATGGGACCTCCTCAAGACAGTGTCAGGGGCCCACAATGTTATATTTATTAGAAAGAAAATAAGTCAAGGAGTAAGTCAGCTAATGGTAGGTGCAGGCAGAGCGGCACATACTATTTTTTATATTATCTTATATATATTTTATATGTATATTTTTATATTATCTTATAAATCCTGGTGTTCAGATTGAAAGAAGCAAGGCATAAGGCCAGCTTCTTTTGCAGAACTATTGTTGCCATGTTCTGAGATGAGAAATCACCGTCTAGTCCATCCAGTAAAATAATTTCATCCAATAACCTTTAATTAATTTATTATTTGTTTAATCAAGTATTGAGCATCTCTAAAGGCCCATGCACATCAGGCTAACTTAGAATACAGCCATGGACAGGCACCGTCTGCCTGCCAGGAGGACACTTTTTTTGTAAATTTTTATTGGAGTATAGCAGCTTTACAATGCTGTGTTAGTTTCGACTGTACAGCAAAGTGAATCAGCTATACGTATACATATACAGGAGGACACTGTTGAATGAGATGAGATGGGCCTGGAAGCAAGGACGGCAACCGTGTAGACAGATAGGATAGAGTTACCAGGATCTATGGGTGCAGAGAGGCAGAGGCACTTAGCCTGCAGGGGGGATGGCCAGAGAAGGCTCTTAAAGGCGACTATTCAGTTGAAGAATTATTAAGATTTTTCCAAATGGGTAAGGAGAATAGGGTGCTCCAGAGAGCAAGTGCAGTGTATATCAACCAAGGAGGCAAGAAACAGCACGTGGTCTTTGGAAAACACGAATCAGTCAGCACGTCTGGCACGAGGTGGGAAGGCAGGGGATGCGAGAGAGAGAAGTAACGAGCAGTTTTTGTAAGCTCTGATTTCCACCCTAAGGAGTCTGAAATTTGCCTGTAGACACTGGAGAGCTTGCTCTACGTGCCCCTTTACCTTAACCATTTTCATGAGGGTGATCAATTCTTTAAATTCAGCCGTGATAAACCCTGTTTGTTTTAAGAAATGGCAGGACCCTACCCTCTGTGTCTTGGTGCTCCAAAATGTCTGCTAGCTTGACATGGATTCTGTTTAACTGGCACTGCTGGTGACTGTTTCAGCCAATAATGGAGGCCAAGTTCGAGAGAAAAACCTCCTACAGTCAGAAATCTCTTTCCCGCTCAGTGAGAAGTTAGTATGGATTTTGGACCCAGGTCTCCGCTCAGTGCCGTTGAGAAGTGGGTGCCTTGGAGGCAGCCCTTGATTAGTGTGACATAGGCCATATTCATTTCCAGGCTTTTTCATACCAGAATTAATTGGAATTAATTAATTGGTGGCCTGGAGACCACCAACTGTGGCTTCGAACCAAAGTATTCATGAAAACAGCTCAGGGATGAGCTACTCGTGGTGTGATAAAGATGATGTGCAGTAGTCACTTTCCCCATAACTAGGCACCCTCGATAATCTTCCCATTAAAGGCGCCCTCTGTGAACAGATTTCCCATACGTATTGACTAACGATTCTTCAGCATTTCTCCCAAATAGATACTTTAGACCCATGTTAGAATAAGAGTTCATCTGGAATCCCACATAGGTAACAACATTCTGTGATCAGCTAAGGAGGTAAGGCAGGATCGTTTCCAGTGTCAAATCTTATATTGACAGTGGCAGCACAGCATCTGGAATGTGATAGTGGAAGCAGAGCATAGATCGTGATAACGCAACTCCAGAAACCTAACGATAGCATCCATCTCTGCCATTTACTCTCTGGGTTCCTTGGATACGTCACTTAAACTCTCCTTAACTCTTGCCTCATCTGTAAAATTAGGGATGCTAATACACACCCATAGGACACTTGTGAAGGTGAAACCAAATGACATGTTGGCATGGACCGCTTTCCTGGCAATTCATTGTTTCCTTTCTCTCCCCTTCCTGGGAGAGGGTCTTGAATGAGAGAGTAAATAAAACAATAGGGATTTGGTTGGCGTACACACCAAGAGAAAATCAAGATGAGCAAAAACGTAGATTGTTTGTCTTACAGACATTTTTCTTTGCAGATTCTGAAAGACCTAAATCTTCCTCCTTCAACATGCAGGAGGGAGAAGAGAGAGAAGGAAGTGAGGAAAAGATACCGGACAAAGAAGTGACCCCAGTCCTATCGCAAGAGGACGCTAGGAACTGGAAGGGAACTAGATGGGGAAACAATAGGTATTTATTGAGCACCTATGACACTGCATGTTCGCATGCAGGTCCTCAGTGAATGCTTAACAAGGGAATGGGACCTACTGCTATCGACATCCTACTGTGTGCCCTGTGGTGCTTCCTGCCCAGAACCCGCTTCGGTCCCCTCTACCCTGGTGAACTCACACGCACACTGCAGATCTCAGCTCCACAGTCACACCTGCAGGCTCAGAGGGGTCCCTCCAGGATACATCTACTGGCACAACGTGCTCCTTTTTAACACTTGTGACAGTTGCAATTTAACGTTTATGTGGATGATTATCTGATAAAACCCACTTGCCCTCCCTAGACTGTAAGGTAAGTACCCAGGAGGGCAGAAAACACGTCTGTCTGTATTTGCTCACCTTGTTCCCCGCACTGAACACAATGCCACACACAGTGTAGAAACCCAATAAATAGGAATGAATATGTAAAAGAAAAACGCAAGGGAGAAAGTTAAGAAAAAACAGATATCGGGGAAGAAGGAGGGGCAGAAAGGAAGGAAGGAAGTAGGGATTGTGAGACCAGTTTGGTCAGGTGGGGCAGCCCAGAATACTCTTAGACTTTATCCTGCTACGAGTTAGTGAAGGGTTTCAAGCCAGCGATTTAGAAAAAGTACAAGGGACACGTTAACAGGGAGGAAGCCGAAGGCAAGCAGGAAGTCCATGTGCAGGAAAGAGACTGCAAAGCCTCGACCAAGGCAGGAGCTGCGTGAAGAGCGTGTAGAGCTCATGTGGAGAGGATAGAAGCACTAGGACTAGTACGTCACTGACGTGCACAGACAGCTTCATCCCATAGAGGCCACTGGCTGCACAGTCACCTGGCATTTTGTGCTTCAGCAGAAAACAACATCACACAATGACAAGGCTGTACTAAGTCAAAGTGCTCTGTGTTCAAAGCAACAAACTAGAACATAGAATCCAATAATAGTTTGCTATTATGCATATTAAAGTCTCTTGAGCTGCAAGTCCACGTCTGTGAAACGCCTTTTTAATAGATCACACAGTGGCTTAGCAGAGGCTATCTTTCAGGGAAGAAGAGGAAAGCAGGGACTGTTTAGCCCCTGCAGTCAGCTGAGTGACAGAAATGTTCCAGGGTGCCTGGAGCAGCAATTTTGAGGGCAGAGTCTATGCTGTGGGCTGGTTACCTTCACCTCTGTGTGATATGATGAAAGATACCCAAAAGCCAATTTTGAGATGCAAACAGAGAATTGAGGCACTTATAGAAAAATGTATAACTTTTTTCTTTTTGATAGGTGTGACTGGATTAAACCAAAATGCAAAGATGGCATATTTTTAAGTCTATAGTTTTCTTCTAGTGAGGCAATCATCGCATTACAAGAAAATATTTACTAATTCTACTGAACATGGTATATTTTTTCAGGCTCAATGAGCATTTTAGAGTATGTCACCCCTCATTACAGTTCCTTATACATGCTTGGTATTTCTGACAACCTTCTTATACATGTAGCCCAAAATATTCCTCTCTTTTTACACTGAAGAAATCTATTACTGGAAATAACTTCCAGTCAGTTGCGGAGCACAGAATATCCCTTATTAAATTTCCCTACAATGGAGGGTGTGTTGCCATGTATGTCATAGTTTGGAGTATGGATTTATGTTTCAAATTTATCTTACCAAAGTGGAGAAATGTTCAGTAATATACAGTATGCAATATCTTAAAGGGTGAGTACTAAATAAATGCACATGCATTTGTAATGTCTTATGTCCATTAAAATTAAATTGTATTATTGCTATCAGTTAGTAAACAGTTATGGCTAGGTCGGTTTGCTTTTTAGGGTTAGTGACATATGCCATTGACATGATAGTTAATGTACATTTATATCTCATCTAACATCAAGACCACAACCAGTCCTACTCCATCCAAACCACATCTTAAATTTCCTTGTGAAACTTGATTTCAATTACACTGTGAGTCTCACTATCATCTCCCGCTTACAGTCACGTTGCTTTGCTCTCATTGTAAACATTCACTGAGTCTTCTTTCTCCCAGGTAATCATCTCTCAACAGAATTCGTAATGAAGGCCAGAATGGCCAAGCCACGTTATATCAAAGGGAACAACTTAAATGATCTATTTCCTTCTTCTCCTAACAGTTTTTCAGTGTTTATATGAAAAGACATGGTAACAAAAAGACTTACCACCACGATATAGCGAGGTCTGTACTGAATGGTTCCAAACAGACCCAATATGACGACTATTATATGTAGAAAATTTCCAAGGATGGGTGCCCACTGGAAGCCGAGGAAGTCAAAGATCTGCCTCTCTAATGCTGAGAGCTGCAACAAAGCAGAGAGAGCCCGTGAGCATCTAACCCAAGCACCAGCAGACCATTTTAATCTCGGTTTCACAGCTGGAGAAGGCTGCAGTCAATTTGAATCACAGTTACGGACACCATCATCACTAAGACCGTGGTGCCCATTTCATGTACTGCTTTACGCAACTTCTCTCAGAAAATATACTAAGATAACTTTGAGTATTATGACTTCAAGTGTTCATAGACTTGGAGAGCTAGAGATATACTCCTGAAATCATTTTCTATAGTAGCAAATCCAGGCAACATTTTATGATACCATATTTTATCATATTAACTTATCATTATTTTTAGTAAATTATTGGCTTAGTATAACCTACTCAGAACAGTATCTCCAGGCTTGCAATGCTAGGACTATTATTATTTTGGAAAAAACCAAAAACAATAACAAAAGCTACCCATCTGTGCCTTCCTGTGTGAAACATGAATTATCAAATCTTCTGTTCTTTTTTTTTCCTTTCTTTAGATTGTCATTGATTATAATGACTAACCACTTTTTCAAAATGAAGCTTATTTACTTACTCTGGGCTTACTTACTTACTTACATGAATGATAATAACTCCTTCTTCAAAATGAGCTTACTTATTGACTGTAGTCCTGATCTAAAACTAGAGTTACATAGTTCCTTTGAACCATATTTTATTGAGATAATATATTAAATGAATGTTATATAGTCCAGTGAATGCCAACAATGTCATTACCATGTACAAATGATATTGATTGCATTTTATATCT